>NW_011967240.1:4457940-4486103 GCF_000949405.1 Vollenhovia emeryi | reverse complement strand
GCTCCGTGCGTAGCATTACTTTTGCGTTATCGGTTTCCAAGACTCGATCACGATGAATGCAGGGATAAAACATTATTGATTTGCACACCTTTATTAGTAACAAGTAACGTTCCTCGATTAATTATTAAGTTTCTACAACTTGTAATGAGAAACGAATTGCATGTTGAGGCGACGGCTCTTTATCAACGTATAGATATTTCACGAGACTAACTCATTTAAATTATAAATGTAAACCGTGGTATTTTGTCGCGGTTACATCTCGTTTATGCACCGCGCTTTTAATTATCTATCGATTTCGTTTCAAAGATTAGATTAAATGACAAAGATTGTAAAATATCGTTTCGTTACGGACTAATAACTACTTCTTTACCGCAGATTATGCTTCCGATGCTTGTGTTGTCTTTTATATCGCCAATTCAAAAGTGATTTATCCATTCTTCCGAATCAAAAATGCAAGTTGTTAATTTGAGTAATTTGTATGATAGAAAGTCACGCGATACCTATTTGTTAATGGCATTTCGTGTGTTTCGCGGTATTTCACATCGCGTACGGGAGTGCCGGAAATTTCGCGAGTGAGTGTCATGTGAGTGCAACGAGAAAATCTGAGAGGAGGAGGAGGCCTGTGAGGCATCGGGCAACGGCGGAGAAATCGTAAGGTAAGTGTCTTACATTTTTATTTATTTGCTACTTGTGCAAAATAAAGCATCTGTTCTGTGTCTTTTCTTATTTAGTCAAATGATTTTAACGAGAATTCGAATAAGTGTTAGAGACAAAACCATACGTATAAAATTTTGTCAGTTTATATTTAAAAGGAAAACTTTTTCAGCATTCTATATAATTATTTTAATAAATACCTATTTTTTAAATATAAAATATAAAGTATATTTGATACAATAATTTCAATTTTACATGATTAGTCTATAATCATATGCATATTTGTATTGTTACAGTTTAACATACTCGTATATACCTAGGTGACGATATACAACTGTGTTGTTGTGAGTCGTATCAGTGAGTGAAAAATTACTTTTTATTTTAAATTGACGTTGCGCATACAATTACTTCTCTTTGCATGTATACAAATTCTTAAAAATATATTATACAATGCTGAACTAGAAACTGCGCGCGCGAAACGCGCGTTTTGTCATTTCTAGTAAACTATAAAAGTGATATGAGGAAGCAATATACATATTACAAACATAATTGTATCAATATTTTAAAATAATATTGCTACAACATTACTAAAGTAATATTGTAAAATCATGTCTCTGCAATATCTATGTACCATTACACTGCAAGATGCAATGTTGCAATCTTGCGGCAATGTTGTTGCAAGCTTTTGTGTTGTATAGGCGGTTTCATTGGCAGTTAATTTCAGTCTCCAGCGCAGTTCGTCTAAGTATCTTTTGATCAGGTTTTTTTTTCACGATGAAACCTGATTCCCATTCTTGTAAAATTTTTAATTAACGCTACTGATGGAAATCGCGCGGTGCGCGACGGAAATATTCGGTCATTTTCAATCAAGAGCGATACGTGCACGCGCAACCGCGATGTATTTAATTAATCTCGCAAATACCGAAGATGATATAGCGGTGGAAGTAAAAAATCCCTTTTAACTCACCGTGTACCATTTCGTTGAAATTCCGCGTTGCGAATTGCATGACATCCGTTGAAGCGAATGGTGTTCCGAGCGCGGGCGGTTAAAATCGAGCGTAATATCGTTACAGCCGCGAGAGAATGCGATCGCCGGCGCATCGACCCCGTCATACGCGACGATGATCGCCGCGAAACCAATCGGGCACCGCAGGTGAAACGTCCGTCCATCGCTCGTCGAGCGCTCTTTAATTTTCGCGCGTCACGTTGCGTCGCGCCGCGCTGCACGCGGCTCCGATTTTGACAACCCATTCACGAAGGAGTCAAAACACGTCCCGGGAGGTAGACGGGGGGCGTCATCGTCGACTTGGACTGTCAGTCGGTTGGGCTTGATCGATAACGCCACGATGGTATCAGCGACGGCATTATTCTCGACGATGAGCGACGAATGTCGGGGCCGCCGATCGGATGACGGGTCCCTTCACCCTCGTCGGTGGCCCGGGCCATTAAAAGGGCGAAAGATGTCCCAAAAGGGATATAGCGCGCGCGGTGGCCCCGGGAGCTTCGCTCTCCGAATAGGTCGCGACCGCGCGGGATAGATGGATGGAGGCTGTCTCACCTACGACACCCGCGGCTCTCTCGGTGGTTTTGCTCCGATGAGCCCACATGTCGTTGTTAACGTCGAAGAGGCGAGAGTGGAAACGGGACTCGCGCCCTGATCGGCCCACGCCGGCAAATGTATCTCCCTAATAGAGCAGGGCCGGGAGAGAGAGAGAGTGGATTTCTCGCCGGGGACGAATCGGGCCGTATCTGTCGGCATTTATCATCGATTAACTTGTAAACGCGCCGGGTATCTTTATCCGTGCGCGCGGAAACTTACTCCGAAACACGCACGGGGACGGGGATAAATCATTCCGAGATTTCCTAACGCGGCAGATCTTGTTAATTTTCGCGCGCGGCGCCGCAATATAAAATTTATACGACTGTAATGCGGATAAACACAAACGCGAGATAAAAACGTCGCGTTTCTGGAATGGCAGGGGATTTATACGGTAAAGTTTATTTTTAGCCGCCGTAGAGAAGTAGTGCGGTGACTTTTCAATATGTGATATTACAATAAGCAAATCAACGCGCGAGTTACTTAGCGACCAATTATTATAAATAGAATTTTCGAAAACGCGTCTAACAATAAACAGATGTCCCTTTTCGTTTTAGATGAAAATGTTTTCTTTGCGACTGGAGTTTACATTATTTCCACTACTTTAAATGTCCACCAGAATTCACGGTATTTCCAAATATTCTACGTAATACGAAATTTCACTCCTTTTTATCCGTTTTATTGAATTAGTTATTATGTATTATGCGGTATTCGCGAATCGTTTAATTTATAGCATACCGATCCTCCGCTCGTGTAATTAACTTTAAAATTCGATTTGTATCTCAATTTAACTAGAGGATTTTATAGAAATACAGGGAATAGGTAATTAGTAAGGCGGGTAATTATTGGATAAATAAGCGGCCGAAGTGGAGCCGGGCAATAATAAAAAGCGTAAAATATCTTGCGTGGGCGCGCGCAGTCCCGGTCTATCGCGTAACTGGTGTGAGATTTTTCACTACGCAATGCTGTACAATAATTGTTGGATGTTGGCCAGTTTAACGCCTGAAACCAATCGTCGATAATAAAATTGCCATACAGTATTTCACGGCAAAAAATACTATTCGAGAATTGTATCATCAACCACTTGACAATATATGAGTTACATGCATCGATTGTACATACATAGAGCCGTAGATCATTGGTCATTATGAAGTTAATCTATTACAAACGATCGTTATCAGAAAAATTATCGCGATACATTTTATGTAATCTTCAAAGCGGATACATTACGTTTTCAATCGATGAATAATTCTTTCCGTTTTCTACGCAAACACTTCGAGTAAGATTTTATACAACATGGCATATAAATATAATTTATAGGAAAATAATAATTCCGCTCGCGTTATATTTAACAACAAACAAGTAAACAAAGGAGGCCAATTTTGACGAGCAAAAAGAAGTTGACAATGTAATATATATTTATATCAAAGTTGTTTAGATGATGATAACAGGTTTTGAGATGATGATAATAGGTTGGATGGCCTATATAGAATTTCTTAGAGTTGGTTCAATTTAGGTCCGATAGAACTTAAGGTTATCTCCATCATCATCTACTCTAAACACTGACCACAACCGTTACGTCCACTTATCTCAGCAACGTTATTTAACTTCTGATTAATCCTATTTGTTTTACTCGATCTAAAATGTATATATCTATCGACAATTACGTACTAAGCGATTTCACTATTTAATTTAAATTTGCGCTGATGAAAGCACTGTGTGCTGAAACGCGTCCGCTATCTTATATTTTAATTGTAACTTTGATTTAAATATATATTACATTGTCAACTTTTTATGCTCGTCAAAACTGGCCTCCTTCGTTTACTTGTTGTTGATAATTTGTAGCATCTGTCAAATCGATATTTAACGTTAACTTGTAATATTAGAATCAGAACTGCCGAGAATATATCAAGATGTGAAACGATAAAGAGAAATAAATCACGAGCACTCGTATTAGTAGTTGAGACGAAATTCTGTTCGTGTATCGTGTGCCTGGGAAAATACACGAAGAAACGCATTTTATTTTTCGGTTACGGCGATATAACTTCGTGCCTGATTCGAGCATGCACGGGGGTGGTAGAATCCGCTCGTTGATGGTCCCGGATCTTCCTCCGAGAAACGGGATCGGAATAAAGTACAAGAAGGTATCGAGGTGGCGGCCAAAGGCGCGGCAGAACGAACGAGAATGCGACGTATCTGTCGTATCGGGCCTATTTATGGCGCTACTTGTCACCGCGGTGGCTTTCGTCGCTGTGAAATTTCGCCGGCTATGGTTTCGTGCGAGAGATCACTGCGAAAAAGAAAGAGAAAGAGAGAGAGAGAGACTGCGTACCCCCGCTACATTCGGTAAATCCGGGGAGAAGGAAGCGCAAAAAATTGATGCGACGGATAAAGAGGTCAACGTCTAGAAGAAATTTGCGCTGAAAATATTACACCTCTGCGCGACTGTACGGAATTACAGCAGGGACGCGATGGATTTCGACGCTATCTCTATTTACGTTTCGCTTTTCACCACAATCGTTCGGATTAGTTACGAAATCGAATATCCCGTTACATAATTATCTCGAAAATAGATTCGAATCGCCTAATTTTGAGAATTGTGTGCGCGCGATCTCACCGAAGGTGCACAAACCTCGATAACGTTAGCGGCGTTTGTGTTAACCGAAATTTAATAGTTCAATTGCAGAGATATGTTTCGTGTCAAAAATCAAGAAAAGTAACACGGTAAGCAGCAGGTCCTTTCACGAGGCAGTTGTTAAAGAAAAGAATCTAGATCTTTTCAAACTATCTGAATATTAGAGATATGCGAGTCAAGGTTTCTTGATGTCGAATAGAATCGAATTGAATTTTATTTTATTTTTTTTTCCGAATCCGAGACGAATCAAATCAACAAAATTTTATCCAAGCGGAAGGGACGCGAATTAAAACGAATCAAATCATACAGTAAAATTTTTAATGGACAATATAATAATTATATTGAATTTTAACATGGATGAGCTATTAAAATACTCTAACACAGTATCCAATAACATTATCCAATGATGTACATAATAATTAATTAAAATAAAATAGATTTTTTCACGATCAATACTCTTTGATTTGCATCCAAAGGTAAGAACCAATTACATTCTATTGCTGCTCATCGTTAGCCGCTCGGCGAGCGGTTGTAGCAGATGAGGCCGCTGAATGTACCACCTATTAACATGATTAACCGTATTGGTTTGCTTATTACGAGAAGTATGAGTTTAGAAGATTGATCATTCACGTGGCTCGTATTCGAGCCGTCCGGATTCGAAAATTTTGAATAGTTGAAATTGGAATGATACAAAAAGCAAATATTGGAATAGTTTGGATATCTGTATTTCTTAGATCCTCGATAACAAAAAGGTCTGGGCCGGATTTTGTAACGCGATAATCCATCTATATCAGTTACCTTTGTCGGCATAATAACGCGGGGAACAACGGTTCATTTCATTTGAAGCAACAACAAGTCTGGAACCAACGGCTATCGTCTCGTCTCCGTCGTAAGCTCGCGCACCCGTCCTATTCCAATGCGGACTCGACTTGTCATCCTGACAACGTGTGTGTCCAAGAGGAATCGCTTGAAAAATGCCCTTTTCCTCGGAGGAGGTAGAATCACGGTGTCGGATCGGCCGAACGGATCTACGTAGGGAGGAGGGAGGGAGAGAGGGAGGGAGCAGGGAGCAGAAAAGAGGACAACGAGGAGGCGGAGGTACGCGGTCCGCAGTCACATCGGCAGCGACACTAGCAACCCAGAAGCCACCCCACAGATACCGCCGAGCTGTTGGACAAGCTGTAGCCTTCACAACCGAATTAGAATGAATCGACCCTCGCTCGCCCTTTCGTCTCCTTCTACTCCTTCTCCCCGCTGCCTTCTTGTTTATACTCTTCTCACGCGCTTTTCGAGCTCGTATTCCCTCTTTCTCCCCCTTCGTTGCTTCTCGTACCCCCTCTTCCGCCTTCTTGCTTGGACTCTTCTCTCGTTTATCTCATTCTTTTCCCACCCGCAGATTTTCTCTCCTCCAAGCTTCTTTCCGTTCTGAAAATGTTCCTCTCGCGCAACGGATGCCCCTCGATTCTTCCTTTCTGTACTCGCTGAACCGCTTCGCCGTCGCCCGCGCACAAAACCTCCGTGCTTTCTTCGAGACTGTGCTCCTTTCTCCCGCCTTACCCCCCTCGGGTCGCCGTTTCACCGCCCTTCATTGAATCTTGCCGGTGCTAACCCCTGCCGGCGCTTCTCTCTCTTCCTCCCTCGTCCGGATGCCCTGAATATCTTCCTTCAGTCGACTTATATAAAGTTTTTACGATTTTTCGAGCTTTACCTCTCGAGATTCGCCTCCTTTCCCCTTCCCCTCGCCCTCTCTCTCTTTCTCTCTCGTCTCGTGTCTTTTTCCGTCCCTCGCGACCCGCGACGGCGCGCGCGACCCGGGGGATAATCCCGTGTATCTTTCGGATAAGAGACCTATAAATTTGTTTGCCCTGTCACCCACCCCGTCGCCTCCGAACCCCCGCCCACCACGCGCGCATTAAGGCGGCAAGCTCCAATCTGTCGGTTTACCGCCGATATGGCTCCCGCGACGGATTCGCTCCAGAAGGACTCCTATTCCCGTTACCGCGCGGAGATGGAGAAGGGGATGGGTGGCCATGGGTCGGGCGGGGACAGGGATGAAGGACGAAGGGGGAAAATCGCACGACGAGGTTTCGTCTACCGCTCCGTGGGTGTATCCCCCCGGCTTACCGGGATTCTTATGAATTTCCGGGTCCCCGCCATCTTGCCGGGATCACGCTCGCCACCGCCGCGCCGGTGGGCCGCGTCTCCTTATCGAACTTTGAAATAACGCGACCTCCACGCGCACATCAGCATTTACATTGAATTCCCGGCAGGAAATAGTTGTCGGATTACCCGACGCCGCCCGCTGACGGGACGCTGCCTGTACCCGTAATAATTCATAAATATTCTATCGGCTGAAGAGACGCGAATGACACCACCTCCTACAATGCTATTTCTGCACCATCGTTTCTACTAAATTTATATTTGAATAATAAAAGTAGACATCTCGCGGCTATAAAACTTTTCTCTCGTCTACAATTACTAGCATCCCCTTCTTTTCTAATAAAAGAGGAGCCCCACGTAGTATATGGGGGAAAAAAATAGAATTGGCGCTTCATCCGAGATAAAGATTGAAAAGAGCCGTTGTTAATTATTCTTACGTCATTGCGGATTTACGGTGCGTTTTCCAAGATTCAAGTCCTCCAAGTTGGAGAAACTTATCAACGCTCAATGATCAAACCGTGCGATGTGCGCCATTACGTTATTTCCTTTTTATATTGGCTTGACGGTGGAAGGAAAATTGTTCTCTCTTCCCGCAAGCGTATCAATTTGTCATCGATACGACGGCTAATTGTACGTTCAGACATCGAAACCTCAATGCACATTCCGCTTTGCCGCGATGCACTGTTAGCGGCACGGTGCACCAATTTCAGCTCCGATTCATTAATGCGGATCTCCAGAGACTAGTGAGGAGCCGTGCTAAACGACCTCATTAGCAGGCGCGGCAAATGCGTTTGCTACTTCATCCGCGATTTTCCGTGATAGTGAGCCCTTGTTACTTGGCAACTCTATGAAACTCTCCGCTTGTTCTCCGATCGTCAAAGACACGACCGCTCCTCAAGATATCTCACATAACAGACGTAAACTTTCGCGCGACGAGAATCGGTATAATATCGGAATTAATCATTCGCGATTGTTAGAAATGGTCTTTGCAAATTTGAAAGACTGCAACATGCCCAGCGCGAAAACCAAATTGTGCGAATTAGAAATATGGATTTCCATCCCTTCGAGAATCCGAAAACAATATTTCTTCGATAATTTAATTAACGATAAATTCAAGCAACAGAATTTCGAAAACATAACGAGACTACACGGCAAGGGAATAACAAAATTTATACGCGTAACTGAAAGTCGAAAAATTCCGTTTTTATCTATTTTATATAAAGATAGTGAAGCAGATAAAAACGCTATCCAATCAATGAAAATCTATTTTGTGTTTATATCAATAGTTTGTATAGAGTGTATCTGATGTTCCGTTGAATCTTTTGATGCACGGCTGATTTTTATTTGCGTATGATGAAAAAGCGTTAAAAAATATTTCAGAATTTATATAGCCGGGTGTAACGTTTTATTTATTCTATTCATGAGAAGGATACGCTCTCAATTTTTTTATCGCACTTTTTGGATATGCTCTATGCTTCTGTTACATTAAAAACTGTCGCAATCAAAATTTGTACATATATATATATTTAGTTTCGTTACTTTGGTTAAATAGACATTTTTAAGTAGAAGTTTTATAGATACGTGAAGCTCAAGCGTTCAACAACTTGCAAAGTATTCAAAATGCCAAAATTAAGTATAAAAATGTACATAGAGGAAAATCATTGCGTAAAATCGTTTTAAAAGTCATAGCAATATGCTATACTTATTTTAGCAAATCGTAACATTTACAATTAGCCAGAAAAGTAACCGTAACGTAAGTTTCTGTTTACCGTTCGAGTTCAGCGTAGCACTTGCCGACCAACGAAAAACACGGGGAATACCCGGGGAGCGTACTGCTCGCAGGGGATGATACCCCTAGAGTGGAGGCAGCACCAGCCATAGCCCTTCGTTCCCGAAGTGAATGACTGCAGGCCCTACAGGCAGTAACTTCACCTTACCATCGTGAAATAAAGTTCGTATCCCTACACGGTAAAGCTTGCGAAAACCGTTACCGTTGACAGCAAATGTCGTTTATCCTGACTGTCCGTAACTAGATGCAGTTTCTATCCCACCTACCATAGGCAACGTTTCTATCACTTCGCCTGTGATAATTGCCATTTCCAGTTTATATGAACTTCACTTGATCGGGCTATCCGATAATACAGAAAGCTGAACTTATCATGCGATAAGTAATATATCCGCCAGTTTGTACCTTTAACTTTATCTTGATGCGTTTATCGATTTGATGTACTGTGTAAACAGATGTTATTTGAAACGATTGATTTGACATTAACAGAGCATATTAATTTAATTGTGCGATACTAAATATAACAAAATATTATAATGTATTTTGAAATTGCCAATTTTGAAATTATTAATTGCGTGCCTTATTATTTGTTAGAAAACAATTATTCAACTTGCGTATCAATAAATAAGGATATTTAATGACGAGGATATGGAATAAAAAATGTGGACAGTGATAAAAGTTAATATTGAATATGTACAAGATTGATAGTTGTTGCGTCAATATTAATTTCAATTGGTTTCAATTACTTTCTTTTTGTACTTTTAATGTCAAAGAAGATACAAAATTATTTTAATAAAATAGAAATGTTATACTTTACGCAGCAAGCGGGCTACGAAAGCGAAAAGAAGTAAAGATTCGTATTACTTCATATTGCAATAAATATCTTCGTGTGACTAAACATTGAAAATTATCGCGGAGCATCGCGATTAGCGTCGTTCTTCGTTGAAGGTTCTTCTAGCGCAAGATATCCGTGTATAACTTTTCGTGTTAAACGCACGTCGGGAAAAGGGAACGAAAGGACTTGGAGACCGCTGAAGAAGAATTGGAAGAAGTTTATGTACACATTCTCAGGCGTCGCGAGTCACCCTCTTCTTACACAACGAGCGGTCGCGTGCGCGAGATCCTCCTCTTGAAAGGGTTCCTCACGGTGCAAAGCCGAGAATCCCCGATATAAATGTCAAGTTCGCCTTTCGGCTTTCCACCCCCTCCCTGTTCTCGCGCATTCTCCGCCCCTCTTGCCTTTCGTCACCGAGGGAGAAACTGTCTCTTTTGCTATCCCTCGGTGCGACTATATCTCCCTGTTCTATTCCTTTCGTCTCCACCCCCGCCCCCCTCCCCACCCCTTGTCCCGCATTTTCAGATCTCCTCTTGTCTCTCAACTACCCTCTCCTGCCTTCCTCTCGCTGCCTCGAAATTTCAACTCCTCTCGGTCTCTTTCGAGCACACCTATATCCATTTCCATCGTTCTAAAGTCCCCCCCCCGCTTGATCTTCCTCTCCCTCGTGCTGTTGTCCGTCTCCCCTTGACCTCCCTTCCCTCCTCCGCCCGGGTCCTGCCCATTTCACACCAGTGCGAAACAACAAACGAAGTACAAGAGGAGTAACAGCGCCCCGGCTCGGGCGTAATCGCGCCGATCTTCGCCCAGGAAGTGAGAAGGCAATTTGGGCGAACCGCACACCACCGGTCGAGGGAGGGGAAGGTCCGGCGGATAACGAACGGCCCTACGGGAGGTAATTAACGGTGTTTTCCATCCCCCGGAGTAATGTTCCTCGTTACGACGGTTCCCGCTCGTAGAGCACACAGGACGGTCAGGGAAAGGAGAGAACTTTGTAGCAAGGAAAGGGCAGGCTTTCTTCGTTCCCGCGCACGGCTGGTCCGGCGGCGACGATCGAAGCAAACGCACTCTCGTAACGCGACTAAGCAAGCTATTTGGTTAATCGCGTATAATAGCGAAATAACCGAGAGCTGACTTCTATCCAGAACGCACACATCATGCGGATTCGCTACGAATTATAAGCACTATTGACACATTTATGCACACACCCATTATAACGACTACTGCGTTGCGCTAACTTATAACTTCTTATTTTATGTTTTGGACTAAGTATGTTCAATTATTAATTCATTGCTGAAGAGGGTCGCTTTCGCAGACCGAAACGTACAATTGCGTTGCGATGTTGTGCGATTTCTAACATTAAAAATTGATCGATACCAAGATTATACATAATTTTTCCACCACTTTCAACTGGGTGTTGGCTCACATTGCCTATATGTTTTCTTTTCAACATCTCAACGCCCAACATTGTTTTCCGTAATTTAAGTTGTCTATATAGGAGCCTTATTTACATTTTTTTTCTCTCTATTTAGAATAACTTCTATTTTGTGTACCAGACGGAAGGAACATTATGTATTAATATATTTATGTCAATAACGAAGTCGATCTTCGAAGACTTGTGCTTGATAAAAAAAAGTATTTCGCGATCAAAACAGCTAGAGTATCTCTCTGCAGTCTGTCTCGAGCATATCTTGACGGATATTGCGATTTCACATTCATTTCCCATCGCTTTAATACATTCGTAAAAATTCTGCCAGCATTACATTACAGGAATGCTCCGGCGCGCCCTTCGTCCTTTTGTCTTCGAGTGTACCTTATCTAAAGTATGTCTGCGGATGAATAAAGCTTTATTCGCGCGCAGGGCTCAGTTCCCAACGTTTGATCGCGATGAAAGCAACCGCGAACCTCGAGGGCGTCTTGGGCGGCGCAAATCGTTCGGCCGAATTCAAGATTAGTTATCATATGTAACGGAAGACAAAATCCGGCACAACTGGTACATCCGCACAAAACATATAACGATAAACGAACAATAGATATTAATAATGGATGAGGAAACTGTAATTTTTATTCCGCGTATAAAAAGCTCTATGACACTATTACTTTATGTTGAAAAAATCGCGTTGAAAATTGCATAAAAATACACGCATCGAAGATAAAGAAATTATAAATAGGAAAGTGCCCCTTATTTTTCGAAAGTGGAGTAAATTTATTTTACTGCGTGTCTTGTCGTCAACGTTAGAAAACAGAAACTTCTAACTTAATTTTCACATCTCTAATCTGACGAATCTTACATTTGTAGGCACTCGTGTAAGTTTGTTATACCTGAAGAGGACCAGTATTACAGGCCGAAACGTTATGCTTTATTATAATGAAGAATTGCCAGTAAGGTCGTTTCCATACTGCTATTTAATGTAAATTTATTAATTCTAATAGAAAATATGTAACAGGGGAGAATTTACGTATTTATATTATATTTTCGTGTCTACATTATGTTATGTTATATTATTCATACTTTTTTGTAATACCGTCTTGTAAATATCGCTTCTTTCTGGCAAACTATAAGAAATTTCCCAAATCTGTTTCTAATTTCGATCAGCAACTAGGATTAGCGCGCTCGCCCGTACGGGACAAATTGTCAGCGACGCTCTCGCAGAGTCGAAGATTTCCCCGATTTCGTAGGTCGCTCATTCTTCCTCGAGCCAGGACAAGGAGGGTCTTTCTGCGGGTGACGTTAGAAGGGGCGGTCACACGAGTACGCCGCGCGCCGTCTTTACACGCGCAGTGCCTCACGCTTACGCACGTATACGTGACACGCACACGCGGGCACACGTGACGTTACACTCGCACGTACAGCGCGGGCGACTGCGGCGGAACGCGGCCAGAGAGTTGCCTCGCCGGTAAATAATGCAGGCCGGGGTAATGGCGCTATCTCTGCGCATCTTTTATTAAACGTTCGCTTCGCCGTCCTCTCGCCCCGCGTACCCCCGAGCGTGCCCAACAGAGCGCCTTCTCCCCGTTCCCCGTTGCCGTACACCGTCCTACTCTCCGCGTGCCACCCACCTACATCCCGCCCTGAACCTGTACCCCGGCACAGCCGGGTTACTGCCACCCTGACTGCTCTCTTCTTGGCGGGCTCGGGATAGGGGCGGGGGTTGACCGACCGTGCGATCCGCGCCATACCTCATTGTTTCACGGAGCGGGTTTCGTCGAGACCGTCAGCGACGTTCCTCTCCGGGACTATGGCGTACACCGAGGTATTTTGGACCCGCTGCGCCAAGCTTGTTACTCCTCGTTTCTAAAATCGGGTCGTTATCGAATGAGATCCCCGATTGGCGCTCAATCGACTCTGTCGCGTTATGATTTTTTAGAAAGGGGTATTGATACTTTTTTCTGTGTTACAAGACTGACAATTATGTCGGCGCGCAGTTCGATTGCGAATTTAGTCACGATATGTGACTTTCGTGAAATAACGTTAGACTGTTTTTATTGCGACGAATATTACCGCATGTCTCGGTGGTTGAAGGTCAGGTGAGACGCCCGCTTAGCGGGAGAGAGGTCCAGGTTCCCTGGCTGAGGTAAATTTTTCGCAATAAATTAAAAAATTTAAATTATTTATTTCAAAGTGTCACCCAGATTTCGTCATGTAATTTGCTCTAAATATTTTCCTAGCCGGATATGTAATTACTACATATCAAAGAAGACGTAAATTTTCAAAGAAAGTTTGCCTTATTTATATAAAAGATAGAATATCGGAGGATCAATTACTTTTATCAATCGTTTCTTATAGAATTGTGCCTGTGAAGATGAGTGGCCGAGGTGCGCTTTTTCAATGCGCGTTGAAAGCAACGAAGTAAAATTTTTATAATCTGTTTCTAGACTCAACGTAATGATTCTCTCCCTTATTTATCGCGCACAAATTGTAGCTTTTAAGCAGATTGCAAGATTATATTTTTTCGCAGACGCGACTTGGCGCGTTTGCGCAAAGTCAAGCGACGCCGATAACGCGACCAAGTTATCAAGCACTTCGGCGCATATCATTTTATATTTTAACCGTCGCACGAATCGTTGAAATTTAATCGCTCGTGGAGACACGCGGAGGTCGGTATCCGATTTGGAAGCGCGATCCACTCGAGCGTGGAAGCCCGGAGGGTTGCGCTACCGATTTTCGTGGCGGTGCTGATTTCAATTAGCATTATTATTAGGGCCGCGCGTCGACAAGGAACGTCGGATGTTGTCGACGGCGTCGTCATCATCGTCGCCGCCGTCCTTGTCGTCCTTCTCGTCCATCCGCAAGTTCGTCTAAACGCGCAGGTCTCTCACACACACGCGCGGGGCGCGCATACGCGCGAATCTACACGTACGGGACCAGGGACCACCCCGAGCGACTGACGCTTTGCTAGGGGGTGTTTGAAAGCGGTGAAATCAATGCCTCTGTTTGCACTGTTGAGGTCGAACCGAATTCCGTTCCTGCCTGCACCTATACACTCGCGCGTCCTCGTCGCACGTGCTGACGAGCACGCACGCAACTCTCTCGTCTACTCTCTGCCAAATAAAGCGGACTAATGTGTATGTACATTATTGCCGGCGCACCCGCACGTACGCGCCGTTAATTATCATAATCACTTATTGGATTTCGTTTGGTCTGGATTAATGCTCCTAAAGAGTCCATGATGTTGACAGCTAGTCAAGCAATTGTAGATAGCGATTTTCGGTTTCTTTCCACGTCGCGGTGTAGCAGATATAATGAAAATGACGAACAAGAATTCATATAATGATTTGCGCTAATTAATATTGTTCTCGTTAACGCTACAAATTAGTAAATTGTCAAAATAACTACGTGATTAATCGACGTCTTTCTCTGAATGGAGATTTAAGTAGGTGTTAATATCCTTCCTCCCTTATTGAGAGTTAAACTTTTAAATAAGGTTCAATTATCCACAACTATAAGGAAACTGTTATTATATAAATTTACTCTGCACAGTTGAAAAATTTGTATTACATTTAACAGATATCGCATGTCCCAAACGGTCCACACAAAATTTTGTGTTAATTTAACATAATATGGATATGTTAATTAATCACACTAATACTCTGTTAATATTTTAACACAAAATAAATGCAAATCTCAAAATAATTTGAAATAAATTTTGCGTAAAATTAACATATTTTTAATGACAAAATGAATTTAAAAAATGTAATTTTTATATTTTGACAGATGTAATAAGTCAAATGACGTTTCGAAATCACTTTCGCTTGTGTTCTGTAGAATAAAAAAGCACCATTTTATTCTGTAAATGTTAACAGATCAATTTTGTTACTAATAATATAAAACATATGTATTGTGTCAGAGTAAAAATAAGTACACATTGTGTTGTTTTAACATTTCTTTTTAGTTATTTTAATAATTTTACATTTGAGGTCAATTAACACAAGAGCAATATGTTAAATTAATACATGAATGTGTTAAACATTTAACACAACAATTTTAACCGGCATTTTTTTTAACAAGAAAACACAAATTTCCCACCTGTGTAAGCTTATTTCTACACGGAGAGAAATTTCTCTTAAAATTTATCCTGAAAATCATGTAATCGTGGGACAACGCGGTATTTTGAAATTTTACCATACATTTTACTAGTAATCATATTTAGTATATATTTCAATAGTACTCTCTAAAAGTCAATCAGCGCATTATCACTGAAATGAATCAGTCAAATATTTACTGTTTTCAGTGATAATCCACTGATTGACTTTAAGAGAATAAAATTTCAAAACTCATAAAGTTCTTCGAAATGCCATGCTGTTCCCATGATTACATGATTTCCAGATTAAGTTTTAAGAGGAAGTTCTCTCTGTGTATGGATTCTTGAAGAACTTGAAATTAATTTCTTCTAGCAAAAATTTATCGCTTTTTCTTATTTTCTTGCTTATTATATATATATATATATGTTTAATTGCTTAATAAATATATATTGTATAATTACTTAATAAATATATATAATAAGCAAGAAAATATGAAGAAAGCAATAAATTTTTGCTAGAAGAAATTGACTTCAAGTTCTTCGAGAATCCATACACGGAAAGAATTTTCTCTTAAAACTTAATTTGGAAATCATGTAATCATGGGACAACATGGCATTTCAAAGAACTTTATGGGAGTTTTTTTTAAATTTTACCGTATATATACACATATATTTGCGTACTTGAATGAAACTGGATGAAGATACGATTAAAAGAGACAGAAAGGACAGAGAGCTAAGGTCTACAAGCCCTATTTAGCCTACGATAAGCGTGAGGGCGAGCTGATGAGAAACTAACGGCGCGCGAATAAGCGAATTGGCAAGCTCATAATCGCTGATCTCCCCTGACGCGCGTACGTACGTTGTAACCGTGATACCTAGGACAATCGAGAGACGTTCCAGTGGCGATGGCAGAAAACAGAGTGGCGGGCGGAGGCTGAACAAGGAAAGAGAGAAGCGCGGACGCGAAAGATAACGGCTCACCGCCGATCGATCGATCCGCAGAAGCTTTTGTTCGTCTACGCGGCCTGCTATCCGATTTAACTACGAATACTCGATGGAAGGAGGCGTATCGAGGCGTTCCGGTAAGAAGCGGCTTTTATCTCCCGGTTAAGCTAAAGTGCATGAAAGCGCCGCGCGAGACTCGGAGGAGGGAGGATCTTAAGCATGACGTATGTACGCTCGTATTACGTAAAAAATCTGTGCAAGTATATGCACCAGAAAAGTGCTTCTGGAGGAAAATTTGCTTCAGGTTATTCAGGAACACAATGATTATAAAAAGAACTGGATATTCAACATTTTTACGCTTTAGAAAAAGTATGAAGTACGTGAATGTGGCTGTAAAACTTGGGGCTTTCAAGGAATAGAGTGCCGCACGATAGCCTGCATCGTGATTCGCTAAAATAAGAACCGTTAGAATGTCAGAGAGTATAACTGATTGTGAGTAGGAGAAGATCTGCGATTCGCAAGACGATGGATGTACTAGAAATAAAATTTACTGAAAATTCTTAAATATAGAGGAAAGTCCTCTATTGTGTGTGCGATAGGCTTTTAGTATGAGATAGCGGAGTTTCTGCTAAATTAATAGACGTCATCTGTTGGTTGCACCATGAATTTATTGCCCTTGGAGCGAAATCTGTTTAGCGGAAAATTCACTTGTTAGATCGTGTGTTTGCTGCGAAAAAAGATTTGTGATTGAATGTGGACGTTGAAAACTGTCTCGTATTAGAATCCTATCTCATAATAGAGGACTATCCTCAATGCATTTCCTAGCGGAAAAAAATCTTATAAGTAACTACAAAAATTGATTTGAAATAGGAATTTGTAGAAGTTTTTATATCTTCGTTGAAACATTAATTTTTTTTTTAAAAATATCTACGAAGTAGTACCACAAGTTACAATGTTCTCAAATTAAGAAATTATTGCAAGTAATATTTCATGAAAATGTACAATTTCGTAAAGATTAGTACAAAACTTTACTAGTTTTAACAATTTGAGAAACAACAAAATCCTAAAGAATTAAAGCATCTGCCTACTTGTAGAATATTACAAAAATTAACAAAAGTGTTCCACTTCTAGCATTTTTATGTTGATTTTTATAACACTTTAAATTTACGTAGAATTTCTTAGATGGCAGTTATAATCACAAATTTGAAGGAATATAAAGGACTAAGAGCCGCAACAGGGTGTTAATGTCTAAATATTTCAAATATTTAAATTTATTGCGAAAAATATTTGTGATTATCACATTTGGGCCATACGAATTTTATTAATCTGGTAATTATATTTTTATAGTTTTGTAGAATTATTTCCGGCAGGGTTGTCGCGCGCGTTAACAATTCAGTGTCTGAAAAATGGAAATTAATCCCGTCACGATGCTAGTTTTCTCGACAGCGACGGGGAGGGACGAGAGGTACGATGAAGTATGACAGAGAAATACCGCAGGGCGTAATGCGCGATTAAACGCTCGTATAAATACGCGTTTATACGCGTGGGATACGCAGTAGCGAATCTCTGCGTATTCGCAGACACGGCTGCGACAGCTATTGAACTATTACACGCTTAACTGGAATGGACTGACTGCAGTGGCGTGCCTTGCTGCTCTCGGTGCGTGCGGTGTCACGACCTCAAGCGAGTAATCCCCATACGAATCCGAGAACACAGAGCGGTACAACTCTGTTTAACCCGTCAACGTTCACGCTACGGCAGAGAGAGCGCGGCTCGGCTCAGATTAGAGTTATTTCTCTTCCGCGCGATGATATCGCGCGAATTAACACGTCCGATTCGCTAAAATATATACTCCGTGGAATAATCCGTCAAGTACAAGTCTTCGCGGTACGGAAGAATAAAAAGATTTCGTTCTACCATTTTTCAAATCGTTTTCTACCCCGATAGAATTGTAATTAAAATATTATCGGGCGTCCCGGCGGTTTATCTTCGCCATGTAATTTCGCGATATTCAGCGTATCGAAGCAATCAAACTAAATGGAAGTTGGTAGAGATATTAGCGCGTTATAAATTTGAGATATGGAAGCGCGCTGCGCGCGATATTCCATAAATATTTCAGAATAATTGCAGCGACAATTAAGAGATCTCTGTAAACTGATCACAGAGCTAATTAATAGCTAGATTAAGGCCGATTAAGATAATTCCCGCGACGACGTTCAAGCAGAGGAAATAAATTTGCCAGACGTAGCTACTTAAGAGCATAACGCTCGGCGAGCGTAACGAGCGCGGTGTTTATCATTAATTAAGTGCTGCTTCTTACGTCGACTGTGCGACTGCAGAGGCGGGATGGGGGAGGCAGGGCGGGGAAAGTTGTCTGGAAAAAGTTTTTCGCGGCCGCGTAGAAACCTATAACGAAGTTACGCCACTGTCGATGTTCGAAACGTTCAGGGGGTGCGAGTGTCGCGCGGGGGTTGGTTATTTCACGGTCCACTCGCTCCACTCACACCCCACAGAGGCGGCGGCGGCGGCGGCGGTGGCGGCACACAGCAGCCCCTTTCCCAAATCCACCCCTAAGAATTAATTCGAGAGAATCGTCCGGCGACCGGCCGACAGCCACTCCTACCTCTTCGAGCGCCCTCGGATCATCTTCTCTCCCTTCTCTCGGATCCGTCTTCTCTCCCGTCGCTCCTTTCGTATTCCCGTTCGCGTCGATTTAACTTCCTCCTGACTTCTGCTTCAATAACATCGTCATTTCGGCGAAAGATCCGACAAAGGAGTCAAGATAAAACGAGTGAAAGAATGAGTTGGTTTCACAGTTCGATGAAATTTCTTCTTTTTTTGGTGACAAAATTTATTGTACTAAAATTTTCTATCAAACCAGAATAAACGCGAGAAATTATTTTGGCCGGTGTCTGTTAAAATAACTGCACGCTCTTCCCCAACGTATAATCTACATCAGTAGTATATGACAACCGTGTTTCTCGCAGCTTACAAAGCGATACTTACCTTTATTTACATATAAAACGGGAGATTATTCTTCTAAGAAGACCAGCCGTCCTACAGCCGGTCCGGTAGCAAAGGACTCTCGTAGTGATTAGTTTCAGCATTTAGGCAACATTTAACGACAAGCGTAGGAGCCACTTTGTCCTCCGTTGATGCAGACAGATGCTTTTATCTTCAATTCATAATTAAGACGTGCATAAGCGCGTGGTCAGCTCGCCGACGACGCGTGTCGCGCGGCCCGACCGGGTAGTTTCTAATTTGAGCATCAAAGCAAGGCGCGAGCAATTTTCCGTCAATTGAACGTGGCTGCCTCTGCAAGTCGCGAACAAGGCGGCGTTATACGATCGGAATTACGCGTGGAAGACCGCAGTGCGGGTTTCGCGAAGATCTGCGTCTCTCAAAGAACGAGAACTAGCATCCGGCCGTCTAATGGTTCACTTCACTTAGCGCGTCTTCTCGCCCTCCTCCTCCCGGAGGCTCCCTTCGTAGCGATTCGCCTTTATCTTCCGCAAAAACGAGAACCACTTTTCTCTCGTGCTCGAAATCAGACGGGCCGCGCTATCGAGAACGACGGACGAGCGATCGCCGCTCGTTAAGAGCTGATAAAGGAAAAAAAAACCCGTAATCGGCGAGCGGCGGGGGAGAAGGTAGGAAAGCAATTACGATCCCAAGATTCTGAGAGATACGAAACAATTGGCTTTCAGCGCCGCCTTAATTGAACTTATGGCCCGTTTTCCCGTGGAAACGCCGTGTTAAGAAGCTGTAAAAACCAAAGTGTCGCCGAGTTGAAAATTATTAGGCAACGATAACGCAACATTTCGACGTGTCGGCGAATATATCGCGCGGGGTCGAAATTGAGCAGAGTTTAATTGTCGATTTTATTCAAACTAGCACACCCGCGATTTATTTTTCCTTATTTTCTTACAGGTTTTACGCGTAGCAGATAGTTAAAAAGATTAACTGACGCGAAACGTGACACATTAGACGTGAACAAAAGAAGTGAAGCATGACACGAGTCTAAAAGTGAAGCACCTCGCGCTTCGAGAAAACCGCCTTCACGGAAAAAAGACCGCAACTGTTCGATATTAATGACATTCACGCCGCCGGTAGCATCCCTTTTTTTAAAGAAAGGGACGAGGAAAATTATCTTTAGGTATACTTGTTCTTTGCATCTGTTCGCAGTAAAGACAAACCGATAATGTTTGAAAGTAAAATACTTGTATACTCTATTGTATTCAAATGAAACTGATGAACTAATATCGCGCCGATATTTTACGATATTGTAGCGGCGCTACGGCATTACGGCGGATAAGATGAAATTTGTAACTTCACCCGGCAGCGGAATTATCCCGCGACAAACGCGGAAACGTGAACAATACGAGATATCGTTGTTATGTATGTACACGGCGATTCGAGTGTGGTAAGCAAATTCGATCTTCATCCTTGTCGCACGTGTCAGGGATTATTTGTATCTATACACACTGGATGGAGGTTTTTACGAGCGTAACGTATGATTTTTATTTTACACAGGAACGCGATCGCTACGTTCCGAATGTGCCTCGTTTTTACGATCAGCACGAAACATTGCTCACTAATTTTTTTTTTTTCGACAATCGCTGCACTCTCGCACGCATTCTCGCGCATTCATTTACACGCACGCACCTTACCGCTATATATATAAGAGCGTTTTTTTTCTGATAAAATCTACTTCCCTTTAAGACAAGTTTCTTCCGTCGCTTAACCGCAGCGACGAACGGAATATATTACAAAGGTGAGAAAACGACAAGGACTCGGGTGCTCGTGTTATTCTACTTTACTTGGAGAAAAGTACCGAAGTCTCTTTTTTTTTATTGGATAAAGAATGATTCGCGCCAGTTCCGGACAACAATTTACGACTCTGTTTAATTTTTACGACGCAAGGCTCACAAAGTGGGAAGCGATGAGTGCAAATTGGAGAAGCGAAAGCAATCAAAACTTTTTAATGAAGTTTTTGCCTTCTACCATTCCACCTTTTGTCAAATGTCAGGTTACTCGTCCCCCCCCCCCCCCTCCGTTGGGAGACGTGTGTGTACGTTTTTTAAAAGACGCTGCTCTCTTAACCATTAGCCCAAAGCTCGACGTTTGGAGGAAAATACTCGCGGAATTTAAATGTTTGGCCAGTGTCGCGCCAGAATGATACGTTTTTTGAACGTCACCCTACGTAAACCGATTATGCTATCGAGTCGTTCCACGTGCGCAACGGGAAGGCAAAATATAACATTGGGGCCGATTACGCACCCCGATCCAACAAACGAAAACATTACACCCATCGTCTGATTCAATACTTAATTAGGTTTCAACATTTTTCTTTTTAAACGCGTGTATATATATATACACATCAAACAAAAATCGGTTCCGACGCCAAAATATTGTTTTCCGTAATATCCGTATTTTGAAAACAACATAAGTCCAGGAATTAAAACTGTCGAAACAAACAAGCGATAAATGTTATCTCTTAATTATAAATGTTGTTTTCGCACAAATTAGGATATAGAGAAATTAATTTCTCTTTGTCTTCGTATTGCAGTATACATAATACATCCTATTAGCTATTCCTGCAAAAAATATGAACTTATGCTATTTTCAAATTAATTTCACTATCACGTATAGAGGATACGTACGATTTGGTAGAAAAAAGGAAAACAATTGTGCGATGACCAGGAGGAATAATCACCAGGAGAAATGACGAATTGTCGGCGGACGCGTTCGGACGATGCCAATAAGAGTTGATGAACTTTTTTTTCTCTACAAACGCGCGCAATCTGCGCTCTTCTCCCAATCCTGGTACTTTTCTTGCCACGGCCGGAAGTACTCACACGAGACCACCGTTTCCTTGCCGAGGACTACGAAGGCGAGGACGTTGACGTAGGGTATCATCGCCGATTTCGCTACGCGTGCGGATGCGTGTGCGGATGCGGATGAGACGAGAGAGCCAGGCCGGCGGAGGAAGGCGTAGAGGTCGGTGGCGGTCCTGACGCAGTCGCAGCAGGAGTCGCCGACAGATGATGGCCGAAGAAGGTCGGTCCGGTCGGCGGGTAAGGTGGGGCCGCCGGGTGGTAGTATCCGGGCGGCGGCGGCACCGGCGGCGGCGGGTGGTGTACGTGGGCATGAGGGTGTGGGTGCGCGTGCGAGTGTGGCAATGGGTGCTGGTGAGGATGCGCGGCGAAGAGGAAGGCGGGCGCGTACGGCGACGGATGCGGTGGCGTCGTCGGCACGGTGGGGCTGTTCACGTCTAGCCCCGGGTTCTGCTTCTTCCATTTAGTTCGTCGGTTCTGGAACCAGATCTTCACCTGGGTCTCAGTCAGCTGCAGCTCGAGCGCCAGGTTCAGACGTTCGCACACGGACAGGTATCTGGTCGTCTTGAACTTGTTCTCTAGCCTGACCAGCTGTTCATATGTGAAGGCCGTCCGCGCTCTTCTGGGTTTGCCACTGGTATTACTGTTACTTCCGCCACCTCCACCTCCTCCACCACCACCACCACCACCACCACCGCTACCACCGCCGCCGCCGCCGTTGCCGCCGCCACCGCCACCGCCAGTGCCGTTCTGTCCGTTTTGACCCTGACCCTGACAGTTTTGTACCTGAACTCCGCTCGACGATGTAGACGACGACGACGACGATTGTCGCTTCTTACAATTCGTCGTGGTTGTGTTGGTGCCGCCGCTCGTTGAATTTTCCCGTCCGACGCTGCCCGAATCCTGATCCACGACTCGCATTTCAATCTCCTCGTCTTCCTCTTCCTCCTCGGCGTCTTCCTCCATTTCCTCCATGATGGTGTCCGGTGTACCTTCCTCATCTTCCTGGCCGCTGCCGCAGGCGAACTCGCCCCGCGAGTCGCCATCTGAAAATAATAACCGCGGGATCACTTTTGTGTTACGTGGATGAGACGTAATCACGAAGGGAGAAGCGATGATACGGGGTCGGTGTCGGGTGACGAGGATTGATTATACGAGGGACAAAATTGCGGCGTGGACGTCGCAATTCCCATTGTACGAGGTGATTCTTACAGATTCAACGGAAATTCATTTCACTCACCACACGTGGAGATACTTTTTTCATTTACTTTCCTGAAATTTAATTTAATAATTCATTTAGTAACACTAAAAGAAGATCGACTTGACGCTCACGAGAGATACAATTGTGAAAATGTATGATGACAAAGGACTTGACGTATCTTCAATTCCAAGACTTGTATTAGGGGATTCAGTATATTATACATAATATGCAGATTGAGTATAATTTATATCACCTTTTAACCATAGCACAACTGTTAGTTGTTAGTGACCAATTAACGACCTATATGCGTTCGTGTCTCACCGAATTCTTATTCGTGAGACCAAGACAATTCGCTTCTCGCATCTCGCGAAAGAGCCGCATTGCGTAGCCAAGTCGCCGGCCGAGCCTGCGAGAACGGAACGATTTGAGTGCGAATCAGAGAGGAACAGAGAAAAGCGGGGACGGAGAAAGAGAGAAACGGCCAATCGTTCGCTCAATGAGAGAGGAGATTGGAGATTCAATCAGCACGCAGATGTCCCGGGGACAGATATTCCCTGGCTCTGGTCCGTAGGGGTTGGGGTGCCCCTGGGATGCCGCGAGTGGGGGTAGCCTGCCGAACAAAACCAGAGTGACAGAGAAGAAGAGATGGAATGAGAGCGACGTGGAGAGGATAGGCGGAAAGTGACGAGGATGGTACGTCGGCGGTACGTTGAAGGCAGTGAAAGAGACAGAGAAGGTTGGACCAAGCAAGACAGACCGAGAGAGAAGGCAAGAGGGAGACAGTGGGACTTTATCCGAATTGGCGTGGCTCGTGGCCCATAGCCTACAGCCCAGCACAGTGCCTGGGGGTTGGAAGTCCGTAGGGGGCGACGGATCGAGAAGGTTTACGCCGTAATGGGATTTGTATCTCGTTAACGCGCGATCGTTCTTGCCCCGTCGTACAGGCCGCCAAGCGGCTACCTTTTCCCATCTCTTCGTCTCTTTCTCTCTCACCCCGGTTCTCTTTAACCTTCTTCCACCCACTGTATCGTTCTTGTATAACCCGGCGGTCCCCACATCGAGATATACCTGGCCGGCGCCGATTGATTGCGTCTAATTGAATTGCGTAATTTATATTGTTTCTCCTCCCTCTCACTTCATCGCTCGTCCGCCTGCTTCGCCGAGGTTCGTTTTCTGTTTTGTCAGCCGGAGCACTTCGCGGTCTTCGACAATGTCAGGTGTATCGAGTGGTGTCTCTTTTGAAAATTTTCCCCTTTCTCGTTCTCTCTTTTTTTTCATTTCTAATGTCACTGCGTAACTTAAAGTTGCTAGATTTATACGTTGACAAAATACGATGAGATTGGAAATCCAAAACGGAAATTAACTAATTAATCGTCATGACTTTGAGTTACTTTGAGCACAATTCGTGTTTAATTACTTTCGCAAAAGTAAGATTTAATATTAGCCCTTGTTGCAAAATATGCTATCTTGAATTATACTTTGTCCCAAAAGATGTAATACTTATCTGTCAATGCAAATCTGGAGGAATAATAAAACTGTTCCCTCAAGAGAAGCATTACCGGCGTGATTTCGCCACCTAGTGCGACAGCTGCGACGGCATGAAATTAATTGAGTTCGTTAGGGAATAACGACTACAGATCGCGTTTCTATCATTGCGTTTTTATGGCGGTAGAATCGCCGGATGGAAGACCATTCATATCGTTTAGATCTTCTTCATTAACCACGATCAGGCGGGTTATGTGCGAGCAAAGCGATCGGGGATGTATGCCGAGTCCCCGAGGGATACGTTAAGGGTACACAAGGGGGAGCCGATCGCAGCGTGCTGCGACAAAGCGGCAGACACGGGAATACTTATCTCATTTCGGTTTTCCTCATTAAACACAATGACAGTGTTTAACGACAAGTGGCACGATTGGGAAATACGTAATAAACAAGATCTCTAACGGTTCCAATGATAGTGCGATACGCGTAAACAATGTCTACAAAATGTAATATATCTAAAGTAAATATATCACACAAAACAGAATTCTAATGATAACGTGCAACCGATACTCGAATATCTCAACGTAATTGCACTATGATGTCGCGTATAATAACGCGAATGTGTAATGAAGTATGTGCCTCGTGAAATAAAAGTTTTTCCAAGATTCGCAAGATAGGACCGAGTAAAATTATGTTGAGAAGCAGAAAATTAATCCGACTTGCATTTAAGTCACACTTGGGATTCTTCGATTCGTATAGCAACGAATGCAGCAGCTGCGGAGAGACGATACGTGGATCGGCGCGATCTCACGGGGTTTTCCGAAGCGTACGTAAGGTAATTATAAATTTCATCGAAATCTAGCGGAAGATCCCGGATCTCGGATCGTGAACGCAATACTCGGAGGGGTGACTTTCGTGGATGCTGCGACAACTTGCGAGGGGGCATGGAGAGGGGGAACACTGGCGGGAAAGAGAGAGAGAAGTCATTGTGATGCAGAAGAGCCAATTTTCTGGGCGGCTTGACGCGATGCGGTGCGATACGGCGCGATGCTGCGCGATTATCATAACAACCGGCGATATTATTCCATGCGGCGGATCCGCGCGGCGGGGGTGGAGCGGAGATCCCGGTGGCGGCAGTCGGAACGGATTGGCTTGGGTCTGATGCACTTTTAATGGGAAGCGGCGACCATCCCGGTAAGATGGATGAGCCGACAATCGTGTAATCTCGATTTCGACGGCTGCGATCGATCCATCGCGCGCGCGTGGTTTCCCGTGCATCCTTTTCTCGCCCTTCTCTCTCTCTCTCTCTCTCTCTCTCTCTCTCTCTCTCTCTCTCTTTTTTCTTGGCTTGTGCTCCTTCCTCGGTTGACGATAAAAATATCCGCAGCCTGTGCCGACGCGACGCGACGTGACGCCACGGCGGCCTGGACCGTCCATCGAGACGCTGATTTCGCGAGCACTCGGTGTCCCGTACCGGGATAAAGGAACGACGATGACGGGGTTCAAGGACTGGTTAACGCAGATTAGCGGAGCAATTTGTCACGCTCCGACAGGCCGCCGCCGCCGCCGCCGCCGTCGCCGCCGCTCGGTCGCTACCCCTGCCCGTCTCCGTCGTCGCTGCTTCTGCCTCGCTTCACCCCTTCTTCGGGACGCTTCTTCCGTCCCTTATCAGCCTGCAGGACCTCTTCTCCCGTCTGCCCGCCAGACTCCATTAAATTCGAAAGTCAACTGTGAAATTGGGATCCTCCGCGGCAAACGGTCACCGAACTCGTCCAATCCGCCGACGATAAATTTCCCTCGTCGTTGCAAAGTTGGGGTACGAAGGGAGGACGAAAAACTGGTACGTAACATCGATGAAATTGGGATCGGCTTAATTGTTTACATATGTCGGTCGCACGATTTTGCAATTTCTACGACAAGACGTACGAGCGCTTGATACGCTTCGCACACATTGGAGTAAAATAGAAATCACAATATCAATTAAAGTTCCCCGTCGGTTGCGATTGTCAATTTATCCTACAATAAAATCGGCAGTAGTAGTTTCTTAAAAAAAAGCACAAATTTCCCGCAAAAGTATTGTGCCTTTAATATTAATTACGTTACGTCGCGAAAAATGTAGTTTTTATGTAACCCTTGGATAAGATGTATCTTGCAATAGCACCTCTACTCGCGTAGTACTATTTACCGCTGTATATTACTTTAGCATTATATTCTCTTATATAAATTAGCGCCTATCGCGTTACAGAACCCTGCGGCTTATGCATATTACTTATACGGTCGCTTCACGGCTGTATCAACATTATCAAGAACGACATTAATGAGACGCTGGAGGAGTTTCATTCTCACGTTTCGAGTGAAATATCCCTACGTCGTCACTTTTGCCGGAATCTTCGTGTATCGCCGTACACGCAAATAGCTCGACAGCTCCCAAAATTGCACGATCGCCGGAGAAGAAGTCCTCCTTCTAGCGTCTAAAGTTAGAACGAGGAAGAAGCGAGAGAGGACCGGTGGAGCATCGAGGGGGCTAAGACGCAGTCGCCGGACGCGAAAAAAAATATTGCTCGCGCGAAAGGAGACAGCGGCGCGAGAAGTGCCGATTTTTTCTCGGCTGCGAACAATCGAATGGACAATACTGTGTGGCGTGGGCTTCAGTGAAAATCTTTTGTTTTCGAGATAATAAATAAATGCACAATTCTCTTCAGTTTCGTATTACAAAAGCAACGCTCAAAAATTACACATCTCTTTTATGCATCGATTATACACTTTTTTTAAGAATAGTTTTGTCTATCCGTACATTGTTTAATAATTAGCAGCTTAGAGTCTCCAGTCAAGAAGTCAAGAATTTTAATAAGTATGGAAACGACCTTACTGGCAATTCTTTATTAAGGGGATAGCTGGAGTGATTCTGCACTTTTGCACCTTTCTAACCTAGCAACTATCAGCTCGCGGAAACACTTGCGTAATATACAAATTAAGTGGCTTATGTGTACAGATCGAAAGCAGCTTGCTATTCCGGCTAAATGAAAGAACAATATGGCATCACTGAAACTAAGGTATGTGTGTGCTGCTCACTATTATTTCTTATTAGATTTACAAACTTAGTTTCAGTGAGGCCATATTGTTCTTTCATTTAGCCGGAATATCAAGCTGCTTTCGATCTGTACACATAAGCCACTTAATTTGTCTATTACACAAGTGTTTCCGCGAACTGATAGTTTCTAGGTTAGAAAGGTGCAAAAGTGCAGAATCACCCCAGCATCCCCTTAAAATAAAACGCAACGTTTCGGCCAGTAACACTGGTCCTCTTCAGGTAACAAACTTACAAGAGTGCCCACAAATGTGAGATTCGTCAGGTTATAGATGTGAAGATGAAGTAGAAGTCAGAAATTTCGTTGTATGTACAATGTGCCTAGTCGTCAACGTTAGAAAACAGAATTCTGTTACTTGAAGAGGACCAGTATTACTGGCCGAAACATTGTGTTTGATTCAGGGTTTGGAAAGTTACTTGT
>NW_011967240.1:4427157-4456637 GCF_000949405.1 Vollenhovia emeryi | reverse complement strand
AATAAGAAACGCTGCTTACGAAAATTTTCATAGGTTAAAAATATAAAAAGTAACGATAAAAGTAACTGTTAAATTCATTACCGTTACTGAAAAAATGTAACTACGTTACCGTTACAGTTACAAGAAAAAAAATGTAACGCCGTTACCAGTTCGTTACCAAAAAAAAGTAACTGTAACGGTAACGGCGTTACAAGTAACGCGTTACTTCCAAACCCTGGTTTGATTGTAATAAGGAATTGCCAGTAAGGTTGTTTCCATACTTATTAAAATTGTTTAATAATTACATGAAAGATAAATTCGCGAATGAGAGATTGACTTATGCAATAAGGAGGTTTACTTTGAAAATCCAAATGAAAGGCAAAATAAAAGAGATTAAGCTTAGTCCGAAAAAATGACTCATGTTTGCCGGCCCACTCTCCCCCTCTTCTGTTTGAACCAATTAAATCCTGACTGAGACGCGCCGCTTAAGACATCACGCGTTCAGTTATTCTTAGTTCATTTGCCGAGATAGCCGCGGTACGTTTCGGCCGCGCGACGCCAGATACGTCGGCTCTCCCTAATCGAGAACGCGAATCGTGCGCTCCAAGAAGCCTGCGCAGGGGTAAGAAGAGCTCGTTAATATATTACATATTCACCTTCGTGCACACTACCGGCGCGCCGGTGTCGGCGATGATGCACGCGATTATGGACGACGCGACCACCGGTAAACTTGTTCGGGTCGAGGATATTCTCGACGGAAAATGCGAGGCACCGCTTGTTGTTCGTCTGCACCGTGCTGGTGGCGGTCGTGGTAATGCTACCTGTCGACGTGCCGGTGGTAGTGCGCGCCACACCACCGGAAGTGCACACCGTCATGACGGCCGAGCCGGTAGCGCCGTGCCCGGATATATACACTGGCGTCCCGTGGCCGGCGGGCCCGTGGCCACCACTTTGCACACAGGTGAAAGAATGCACACGGTTGGCGAAGGGATGAACGAATTGCTCGGGCGCGACGCCCCTCGACGAGGGAGCCGTGAGATCCACCGGGCTGCTGGGATTACTCTCGTCGACGTCCTCCCGACACACGTCGACCTCGACGTCGTCCCCGTCCTCGTGGTAGTCACCGTTTCGGTGCCCTTCGGACTGACCCTCTTCCTCCTCCTCCTCCTCTTCCTGTTCCTCGTCCTCCTCGTCCACAACGACGTTTCTTCTGCTCGACGCGTCTCGCTCGTTCTCGATCTCGTCCTCCTCCTCCTCCTCCTCATCCTGCTCCTCCTCCTCCTCGTCGTTCGGCCTTTTCTCCCTCACCTGCGGATCTGTCTCGTGGTACTGATCCTTCTCGATGGACGCGCTGACGGACCGCAGGATCGGTGGGCTCGACGGCGATTGTTGCTGCCGCACGCTGTCGTACCTCGGGAAAGATTCGCCGGTGCGTACGAGTAACACGGGTCTTCTTTCCTGCGGCGGCAACGACAGACCGCCGCGCATGTCGACTTCCTCTCGCTGCAGGACGACCGGTCCTAAAGGCGACACGGTCCTGCCTTCCTGCATCCTCCACATTACCCGTTCGTGAGAAAACGACCTTTCTTTATCTAGTCTCGCGTCCCTTCATCTTCGCTTCCGAAACGTACGGCAATTTTCTTCACTCTCCGAACCGGTTCTGCGTTTCGTATATCCCTCTTATCGGCGAACTTCACTTTTGGCTGAGGGACCGGCCGCGTTCGGCCACTGTAGATCCAACCGCAACCGCACTTTCCTCCTTAGAACGTCACTAATCCTGACACGCTCGATTTCTTCACTAGTTTGTTACATTCGTCGTAACAGTGGAACAATTGACGAACGCGAGATCGATTCGATCCGATGAAATTGCACTTTCCGAGATAACGCGCGGGGCGAATCGGCAAAGCTCGGCGGTGTCGGATTTAAGACATCCCTCGCGGCATGGACGCGCGATTAGCAATGTCTTTGGTGGCTCGACGCGGCGCGCGTACCGTGGCCAGGCTACTCTACGCGAGAGTCCCGCGTAGAGCCATGGTGGCAGAATTGGTGGTGTATATCGGCGTATTATTAGCGCCGAGGAGAGAGCCGCCGCGCGAAGAGCGGTGGCACCGTGGGTCCAAGTGGAACGGCGAAAGCGGGGGTTCGTTCCGCCTCAACGGGGCGTGGTTAACCCCGCTCGCGCTACCCGAAGAGCTACCGCCAGCCGCCAATGGGCGTGCCGGACGGTTCTCCGCTAGGGGTTGCGCGCACACACGTGCTTTAACACGCTCGTAACCGAGGACCGCACCGCGAGGGCCCCGACCTGCCTCTGTGTTGGTCGCGTGCGCATCGTTGCACACACTTGCACGGCCGCGCACACGCACGTGCCACACGTACGAGATAGCGGTATACATGAGCGCATCGCAGCCCTGAATGGACGAGGCACGGACACGCGGACGAGTCGCGTGCAGACGTCTCGCGGTGAGCTTTCGTCGGATACTCGGCTATGTACACACAGGTACCAACTTCCATCCCCATCCCCAACCCACCCGCCCGCCTTACCCCCTTCTCGTTTGCGCGTCTCTCCGCCTCTTTCCGCGATCGGACCGGTTCTCTCTAAAGTGGTTTGTCTTTGATTTAACCACCACAGCGACTCCGTTGAGCGGCGCCGATGAAGGAACACCTTTTTCCTCGGAGCACACGCGAGCGGCATCGGGGGCATCGTTCGTTGCGCTCGGGAAGGAAGGAAGGCAGAACGTGTGGAGGAATTGCGTGCTCGCCGCGTGTATACGCGTTCGCGAAACGCTCGGTGGGTTTGGCGATGATCGTCGGTGTGTTGTCGGCGGTGGGGGCGGCGCATCGCGGCCTCTTCAATGCTTGTGTATAGCGATCTCCCTGCGTACGGGGTGGAGGGTATAATCGTGGTAGGTACACGGAGCGCGCTCTCTCTCTCTTTCATCCCTCTGCGAATGCGGGGAGTGGGTTGTGGATGGTACTAGCGATCAAATCAGGACCAACACACAACGGCCAAACGACCGACCGACCGACGGACGTACGGACGGACGGACGGACGAGCGGACGGACTGATGTGAGAGCTTGGTGTTGGTACCGCTCCGCTCTTAACTCGGTGCACGGATATTGTTTACCCGACCATTTAGGTAATTGCTGGCCTACCGCCCTGCCAGCCAATCGAACGTAACCGGCGGATGTGTCTGCAATACCGATCGCCTCCTCCCTCCCCCCTCTCTCTCTCTCTCTCTCTCTTCGTCAACTCCGTCGCTCTCGTGATCTCTTCAGCTCTTCTCGTTTCACTCCAATTCCTCGTCTTTCTCTCTCATCTCTTTCCTCTTCCTTCCATTTGTCTTCTATCTCGCTCCGTTGCTGTTCGGCGCGCTACCCCGCCGACCCCTCGATCATCATCAAATTAGCTCGGGACCAATTGTTCGGCGAGACTAACGCCGTTATTGTCACGGTGATCGATTTTTTTCCAGGAAATTGGCGAGATTGGAAAGACACACACGCTTTGCCGGAAGATTGTGATAGCGGAGCGTTTTGACAGTTTTAATGATTGCCGTTGTATTGTCCCGAAGCCGCATTCGGTGATAAATGGTCGGCTAATATAATGCGGCGAGCTCTAAACGTTTCATATACGCGATTGGACTTTGTTGAGGCGACATTGAAAATGCGATCGAGCTTGGGATAGTTTTACAGATGATCCGTGCGTCGCGCACACATTTGCGAACGTGAATATTCCGCCCTAGAAAATTATGAACCACGACGGCAATCACGTCGGATGACAAATTGGATTAAGTGTGCCTTGACTAATTCTCAATTGTACCGTCTCATTATTTGGTTAGCGCTCGAGTGAAGTAACGGCGCGGTAGTTGAGCCGCGCGAGAAGGTATCGCGGTGTTATCATGTTCCGTGAAAACTAATTATCGCGGGTGCCGTAGTTAATGCGATAATAGACCTTTTATTCATCAAGTCCAACCGTTTTGTTAGCCGCGTACATTATATACACACTGCAGCTTGTTCTGCACATACGGGCACCCTAGACGTATCCGCTATTCTTTTCATTTTTATACTCCCTCGAGCAGGCACGAAGTAATTTTCCTTTTAACAAAATTTCGATCGTCTCTCTTCCTCGGTGCTTTAACATAAAATATTTTCGCACATTATTTTCTAATGACGATTCCATTAAAGTAAAAATTCAAAGGGTTCTCATTTGCACGCTCGAAGCATTACTCATCCGGGCGTGTTAACTCGTCAGGCTACGTACCGGTGGCTTCAAATTAATGGAAAAAATCCGTGGCTGAAAAAACCGGGGACGATTTTGGAACACCCTTTGCGCGCGCGGCTTCGGGAAAAAGGTAGAAATACGCTCGCCTCATTCCGACGTGTCACGTGAACGGACGAACGTAATAATTCACCGCGCGTCCCTGTCTACAAAAATATCGCTTTCACGACGCCCTTCTTGAAAATGTCATTCCAAACTTAATGTCAATTATCCGCGAACAAATGAGCGCGGTTGCACTCGCGTCACTTAGGGCCGATTTAGTCAACGTCACTCGTGACGCTAATCTTTGTTCGCAGTATAATACACCTCCTCTCTCTTCCTGCTGTAGCGAGCTATAATTCGTACGAACAGTAGTCTCACGACTGCGCAGTCGATGTATAAGCGAGTTTTTACGTGTCTCAATTTTCGCGACGAGGGCACGGCGGCGTAAACTCGTAGAAAAATCCGGTGGCCCTTTCCCGCCCGCGTAGACATTTTGCAAATCAATATTTTAATTGCCGCGGGAGATAAAAAATTAATGTACTTGGTAAGCGTCACGTACGATGGATCGAGGTCATTTGCGGTGCATTCCGTATGCATGCACTGTTTGCCACTCGATTTGTAGTACGCCAAAACGCAATTAATAATTCAGGACGCTAATGTAACGCGTATCAGCGCACGCTATCCGGGTGATGCTCTAAGCGCGTCGCCCGTCTCCGCGGGAGGGGCAGTTAAACGCAACCTGTAAAAACCTTGACGAATGATTCCATTGTCGAGGATCGAACGCTAGAGAGCATCCCTCGTGCCATTATGGCCCAGGTGAACGCCGGAGCCGGTGGATTACTCCACCTGCTAAAGTGATGTGGGTTTAGGCGGGGGTCCCTAATAGTTCTGAAACGGTACGCGAGTCGGGAGGTTAGCTAGTTGGCGAGATAGACACGGAGCACGATGGTGGTGGGATGCGACGGCGAGAGGGGTTGATAGAGCGATCGAGCGGCCGAGCGGGGCGGGAGGGAAGGTGGGGCGGCGGGGTGCGCTCGGCACGGAGATCGGACAGACCAGCCGTGACCAATTTGCGCCCGTTCGTGCTCCCGATTCTGATCCCGATTCTACCCGTCCGCCACGCTGCGCCGCACACAGCCGCACACGTACGAGCGCCGTGCGCGCGCTCCGCTCGCGTACACACATATCGACGCGCGACCCCCTCGATCTTCCCTTCTCGATGCCCATGCACCCCCCTGTCCCTCCCCTTCCGCCCACTGCTTTCCATCCCCGCCTCCTTTCCCTGGATCCCCCGGATCCGCGCGCGCGTTGGCACCCTCCTGCCAAGAGATATTCGTCACAGAAAGTCGCGTTGTGTCGCTCGGTGAGCAGGCCACCCCAAAAGTTTCACGCCTATCTGGACCGGCGGCACCATCTATTCGCGCCACGATAATTGGCCAATTAAAACCGGGCGAGAGCGTTCGAGTTACCTGCCATCCGATAATTATACGGTGTCCTCGCGGCGGTTCGACCACGTATCCACGCGACCGGGCGTGGGTGGCGGAGACGAATAGCAGTGGAGAGAGAGAGAGAGAGAGAGAGGGTGGGAGAGGGAACGGGGCTCGGGGGACAGGGGTGGGACTCAAATCGCAGGATGGACGCGGGAGGAAAGGTTCCTCCGGAGGGCCGAAAGGCGGAGGACGGAATCGACTATTCCGATCACGTGGCTTCGGATTCTACAACTACGGTGGTCCTCCCGGTCTGTCTTTCTCCCGCTCTTTCTTTCTCTCTCCCCCCCCCTCTCTCTCTCTCTCTGACCTCCCTCTCCCTGATGCCACTCTGCTCCCGCTTCCGTCTCGCGTCCCGCGCCGCAACCTCCCGCGACTCTCCTCTCGTTCTCTCGCTTACCATCCTCCTCCGCGTAAATCAATGCGGACAGCACGCCCTTTCCTTAACCCCGCGACGCATGACTGGAGTACTCCTTGGTGCCGCGTTTAGTCGCGATGGGCGACGTTTACCGAGATACTCCGATTAACTGCAGTATCAACAATGGCGGACATTAGCAACGGGCTCCGGAGAAGCCTCCGTATTGCAAAATATATTCAGTCCTGTCAATCGGAAACAGTTACAGGTATAAAAATAAGGAACGAGGAAATATTTGACTGTGCATCCCACAAGATCGCTTACTCAATGAAGGGCGAATAGATTTGTTGGTACCCCGAAATGTCGAAACGGTAAAGTGTATACATGTAATCTCTCAGCATTAAAATAGTTGAAACATTTATCGCGTACAAAAAATGTTTGATCATTGCAATCGTGTTATATCCTTCCTGACGCGATATCAAAGTTATTAACGAATCAGAATTTATGCGATAAGAATTCCTACCATTACCGAAACAGAATTAATTAAAAGGCATAATCCGGAGTGTGTAACAATTATCGCGAAAGTTAATTTAATGGACATTTAAGCGCAGAGAAAATAAGTTCCACGTCCATAATACACGTCTCATTAGGAAACTCCTCCTCTGATTTACTTCGCGACCGAATGATTGATCGTTTACCCCTAATTAGAGATCGGGGAGCTCTTGAAAAAGTAGACGAAATTACGCGTGACACGAGCGGAAATTAGGTTCATGGAGAGCAGAATGATATATGGCCGTTATACTTCAGTAACGTTAGCGACGACGGTGTGGAGATAACTATATCCAGTGACAACTCTATTTCAGAAAACCTTAATGCCCCTATCTCGTTGTAATAACATTAATTACGACGGCAGTGGGCATTGCGGCGTTATCGTTTCCGATCTGCATTTCATCCTGAAAAATATACTACCGGCGAAATCGCGGTACTAACGAGCTTACTAGCGGTGCTAAGTGGATTAAACTATTTTGAATGAAACCCCATGTCGCGTAGATATCACGCTTACCTCCGTAATGAACGGAACATCGAACGCGACCCGGCTTGATCGAGTATGAAAAGTTTATTACGATTTTTCTTTCCGTGACAAATTTTTGTCTCAGATACGACTGAAAACAACTTTTGCTAGTGAACTTTGCTGCTTCCAAGAATTAATTTGGTGTTTATTTAGCGAGAGATTAAACGCCGGGCAAAAATTCTCTCAAAATTCGCCCAATAAAAAGAAGAATCTTAGATTCGTTAAGATTAAAGAAGACACCGAAAATCAGCGGACTTATTTTCCGCAAACGCAACTCGCGGATTTTCCGCGAAAGCTCGCAGGTGCGGCGTGCCGTTACGGCCGTTTCGTACATGCGCCGCGAAAGCACCGCGCATTACGATCTGTGTTTCTGTTTGTTGCGTGCGAATATGTTACTAATTCCCATTTACGTTGCAGTTTTCCTCCTGGCTGCCGCGCCGCCGCCGAGTGTACGCACTCGGAGCAACACAATGACGTCGGCTGTGTAATCGCGTGAACGTTAATTGTTAGCGATTACCCCGCCCGCAATTAGCATTTCCTATAGGCTATTGAGCATCGATTAATGTAAATTATTAAGTGCAATTTCGTTTAAACCGTCCAACATTTCGAACGGTCGGCGCGCTACCGACCGACGCGCAAAAGCCCATGTGTTACGACTTCGGCGCGTGGAAATGTGTTGTTCTCTCCTACGGTGACAAAAACGAGCGCGTAGCGCACAATAGAGAAAAAATATATATTATGCATCACTCGGGAAAAAAAATAGTCGCGTTATACATCCGGCTCGATATGTTCGATTCGTAGTCCACAAAAGATATTTGTTTAATAACGTTGCCAAACTACATTTATTACGTGGTTCGTATATTAAAAGGGGAGAAAAAGAAATACGAATAATGTAGCACCCATATAGATATAAATTCAGTTAGAACAATTCCATTCTGGTACGTTTCGTTACGGTAGATAGAGCCACGTAAATCCTACGATTTTCATCGAGGGACATCTCGCGATAACATCGCGATATAATGAGGACAGATAGTTTCTGGATAATCCAACAGCGAGGCGGACGATTTCCAAACGACCGCGAAGATACGTCGGGGGTGGCTCGCGTGCGAAAGAGCGAATCGGGCCCAGAGGAGGTGATTACGCGGCTATATCGAGCTTCGATACACGATTACGTACCATAGGCATCCTTTCGTACGGCTCCCTGGAACTAATTTGTTATACACGGCAAATACATGCCGTGGAATCGTACATGTATGTACGCATTATATACGGACACGCGCGAAAAGAGTAAAGGGGCGCGCATATATACATACATGTATATATATTATGTCGCATTAGACGCGGGGGTCGCGCAGTCCGGGTATCGCTTACGCGTTATTATTGCAGCGATACGACACGCCATGGTGTCAGCCGTGACCTCCCATGGGGGCTGCGCGCGATATCATATACAATGTAGGTACCAACTGTCACACCGTCGCCGAAACCGGGGATCCCCGGGAAACCGGCTAGGCGTGCTTTATGGTGCGTCAAATTAAAAGATTCCCTCCTTTGCGTTCCCTAACTGCGATCTGATCCACTTGAGCGGCATATATATGTATCCCCGCGCATGGATCCATCTCTACACTCGTCGGGTTCGTACACGCGTCTTTACTAGGCGAGCATCCCGCGCGTGACGCTTAATATCGAGTGACGTGCGGCGCCATAGGAGCGACTTTAATTCGCGGTTAATGGTACGTTTAATGGTAACCGTGAAATCTAGAGCGCGACGCTCGCGCTAAATGGACCAGCACGGGGAGTCTGTAACTTGCTATCGATGGTTCTCGGTACCGTTAATTAGCGGCGATCCTTGAAAAAAAGGCGCTGCTTTCACAGGTCGTCGTTAACGATACCAGAAACTATTAATAGCGAGTTACAGATCACCTGCTTTCTCATTGGCACACGACTCTCCCAGATTGGTTGTTAAATCATTGCAATCTTGATGCTACGAACTGACACGATACAACAATTTTCAATGGGAGAAGTTTACAGAGTAGATCATCATTACGCGAGACAAATCATCGAGTCTTCTGTTAAATTAATGTACCTAGAGAGATCGTTAATTCTGAACATTATAGCGTAGCTGCCAATTCCATCGCACCTTCTTTACATCTTTCATCGCGGCAATTTGATTTCCCTTCATTAGAGAATATAATATAGATATACGACACAAAAATTGTTCCGCGTAACAGTATCCATCGAGTAAATTTGTCCCGTTTAATTTGCGATTAATGACACGTCTAATAGCAGATACGAATGTGGTGCAGCGCATCGCAGTGAAATTCACGGCTGTCCGCATACTTAACGACATCGTGTGCAGCTTGCGCGAAGAACTCGTACGTGAAATGTATATGGCTTTGCCAAACGTTACGTCGTGCCAGACGTCTTTCTGACGGAAACGCCGCAAAGTGGCTGAGCTCGACTGTGAAATACACGTCGGACGGGATCTCGCCGCGATAGCGAATAGACGACTAATAGTTCAAGCTATTGCGAAATTTGTTGGAAAGGAATTTCACTTGATAGAAACATATATATATATATATATATATATATTAATGCGCGCGCGCGCGCGCGAATATATATATATATATGTGTGTATATGATGCTAATTTATACTTTACATTTGTCACGTGTTTACACCAACTATGTAACAGTGCTTTAAGACTTTGGCGCGAGTCCCGGGGTGCGTTAACCCTTTCCAAGCTTCTGGCACATGTACGGGTCATGCGAAATATTCTTAGGAGACTGACATTTGTGAGATTAGATTGTCACACGAATGTGTAAAGAATATTTAATTTTGCATGTATAAATTTCAGCAGTTTAGTTCGAAATTAGTCTACATCCTATTTCTCATATATTCACATGCGAGTTAATATAAATCATATTCTAAAAGTAACGATAAAGGAAACTGAGATGCTTTTACATGTTAAACCCGCAAAGGCAAATGGAGGAAAAACTTTTCTTTGATTACGGTCTCCTTGGTAAATTTAGACTCTACTCTTTCATACATCTGTCGCATAAAAAGATTAATTGCGTCCGCCATAGGTCACCATTTTTCGATCTCCAACCTTAACTCGCTCGGTGATTAAAATCCTGTTACAGTACGACCCACTGGAAATCGACCGAAAAATAAGATTTCGTTATCCCATTCACGCTCCAGTAGCTCGTTTGCGGCAACGTCGGGAAAGTCCCGTCCCATCGTGTCGAAAAGAGCGAGCTTGTCGTTGCCGAGCCGCGCTTGTTCGCGCGCAAAGGCAACCTCATAAGTTTCGATCCGCACGCGATTCCGTTTGCCGTCTCGGCGTTGCGACGCTCGGTGTCTGAATTCTAAACGGCCGCGCGCATATTAACGGCGCGGTTGGTCGCAATTTCGCGCAAAACTTACGGCCGTGTCCCATCGCGGCTCGTTAGCAAAAATAATTTCCGCGGCGAAGAAGGATAGAGGGGCGGAGAGATCGTACAGATGGCTCGCTGCATCCAGGGACGGATGCTGAACTTGCGGCGAGGAAGTCAATTTTTTAAGATCGATTCGAAGAGACATGGAGACAAAGAGAGATGCCAATCTTCATGTACGATTTTATGGAATTTTATAGAAAATAAAACCAACAGTTTGTAAAGGTTGTTCCAAGTTACCTTGTTTCAAAGACTTTTGTGTTCTTTTTGCATTTGTTAAGTTTACAGGAACGACAAATTTTCAAACTCGAGTATCTTTTGTGAAAAAACAAATGTCGGATACATTCGGGTCAGGGATAGAGAAGAATTTGGCTTTCCTTCTATTCCACAAAAGGAATATATAACGATAAAACTGAAATACTGTCGAAGGGCCAGAAATTGAAGTTTAATTAGTTTTCACGTAGAACACGTTCTGTATTCTCGGTTAGATTTTCTCGTGCGCCGCGCACACACGTCTCGTACGATCGGTCGTTGCGACACGATGCGTCTTGACGAGGAGAAGACGCGGCGCAATGTAAACGAACGAGTCTATAAGTCCGCGTCGGTTCCGCCGCGCGAATAAACTCGGACGTTTCTGGCACACGGCCGAGATCAGCTTTTTCTCTATTCCACTCTCTCGGGCCCGTTCTTCTGCTCTCTCCCTCCCCTCAGCCCTCCAGTCACCCTTCTCCTCCCCTTTTTCTCGCGCTTCTTGGACGTTTGCCTCTTCAAAGTGTCAAGTGACAAACGGTCCCGCTACCGAGTAGGCGTAGTCGTCGGGGTGGATATAATTTGTCAGGAAATCACCCAATTAGCCTCCCAGTTATGCGGCCCAACAGATTTAACCAATTAGTTTAGCTATGCGAGCCCTAATACATTTCCACGCCGGCGGCGACTACCAGCCACAGGCGTTTCTCCCTCGGTCCCGCCTGTCAACCCTCTCTTCTCCTCCCCTCTCGCTCTCTCATCCTGTCTCATCCTCTCTCCTGCGATTCTCGTTCGCTCTGTCCTGCCACCGTTCGATCACCGCGTTTCCGTCTCTCTCTTCTCGGCTTTCGCTGCGCTTCTCAACCGCTGCTCGATATTAGGCGGTTATAGTGGCAACGTGGGTCTGGATGCAGTTATAAAGGACTCCGTCGTCGTCGTCGTCGTCGTAGGCGTCGGCGACGACTACGACAACGACGATCATGTGATTGCGGCCGTGCTCAAATTGCGTCTTTGCGTTTACATGTACGCACATGCCGAACGCGCGCGCCACGTACACGTGGAGCCATGTGGGGACCGGAGAGGCGAAGGGGGCTACTCGGAGGCGGTTGACGTCTATCTCTATAGAGACTGCTCACACGCGCTCCCGTGATAGGGAACACGCGCGACGAGATGGGGGAAAGGGCAGCGGGGGGAGAGCGCATAGAGTCGAGAGGTGAAGCAATTTGTCTCCCTAATGAGATGTCACCCCGTGCGCGTTGAGATGCGGCCAGTAAGGAGGCGTACGATCATCCCTGAAACCGATCGAGCGGATATTGCCTGTCCCGTTCATTCTCCCGAACTCTCTCTTTTATGGGAATCTGTATGGATATATTATCGTTTTGGTGGATCACTTAGGAACGTCTCTGGAGAGTTCAGTTTGTCCCGACATATTTGTGACCGAGCGTTCCGACGAGTATTTCTCAATAAAAGTTCTTCTAGTTCTTTGTTTCGCACGTGCGAGATAAGTGATATAAAGTGAAAAGCGATACACAACTTGCAGCACAAAATAATTCTTCAAATAACTTGCGATAAATATACAGTTGTCATGTTCCGCTCCTTTTTCTATGTTATTATCTAAGAAGAGACAGATATCCGATCAACCTCCTCTCTAAATTTTTATAGTGGAATCTCACTCTTTTTTAGATTTCCTATTTTCGCAATTTAAAGTTTGAAATTCTCGGAGTTTCAATTCTTGAAAATTTAGATAGTGCCCCACCTCTTTGCCAATCATGTTCTCCTGATACTTTGCCAGTTTTCGAGATTCTCGATTTTCGCGATTTCACATTTAAAATTCTCGGAATTACAATTCTTAGATAGTGCCACCTTTTTGCCAACCATGTGCTCCTGATACTTCGTCAGTTTTCGTGATTTTCGATTTTCGCGAAGTTTGAAATTCCGGGAATTCCAATTCTTGGAAATTGTAAAAAGTTCTTGGAAATTTAGATAGTGCCACCTCCTTGCCTATCAGGGTCTCCTGATACTTTGTCAGTTTTCTAGATTTCGCGATTTAATGTTTAAAATTCTCGGTATTTTAATTCTTGGAAATTTTAAAAAATCCTTGGAAGTGCTGAAAAATTCTTGACAGTTTAGATAGTGCGACCTCTTTGCCGATCATGTTCTCCCATGGACATAGGAAATATCTGGACGGAGCGTAAAGTACCCTTATGGACGCGGGGAGTTGACTCTGAAGAGTGAGAGAAATCTACCGGTGCGGCCATCTTGGTGCCGGATATTTAGTGTCTATTGTCACATCGTGAGGCATTATACGGCGTGAACTAAGACTATTACAGTAATTTCTATTTTCGGATTCCAGGTATTAATTTTCGATAAAGATTAAAGTTACGATTAGTTGATATGTATATATGAATATTTATTCGAGCTAATTAACATTTAACCAGCCAATGAAGAACCGGGTCTTAAAAGTACAAGTTATAACTGATAGTTAGCGAAAACATTTGATCTATTTACAAAACGATCAATAAACAGGAATTAGAATTTGATGTAACAAAGGTATAAAACATCGTACACGTAGTGAATGAAAAACATACGAAAGAAAGTACAATAACGCGGATAATGTGTAAAACAATTCTCGTATTTATTTTCTAATCAGTATGACTGCGCGTTTCAAAACGTTCGCCGGTATAAAATATAAAACGTCCATGAAATATTCAAGTAATAAGCAATGAACGAAAGAGCACAAATTGTTCGCGAAAATGAAAACATAAATATCGTTGAAAAATTTAGATCGACGAGCATTATTGCCGCACAAAAGAACGGTCTCTCTTTACATCGTGTTTTTTTATCTATTATTATGGCCGATGGATGGTCAATTCGCCGTTATTACCACCACAGTAATTATTAGCGGTGCGATAAATTTCGCGAGCCTCTCTCTCTCTCGTAAAAATATCGTTCAATAAAATTTATTGAACGCAATGGAGTAGCGATTTTCGGCAATACGGCCTCACCTCTCGGGTAGAAACAAACTTAGAGCGCTTTAATCGTAGGAAGAGATTCCGGCAGATCGATCGCGCACAGTTACACGGTATGGGTCGAGAGGACGGTCAATGGGACTGGTTGAAGTACAGGATTGCTCTGGTTGATACTAATTGAATCGTCCTTTGGCCTCTAAGCGATCGCAGACCTGCCCGCCCACTGTGTTGCTGACGAGCGAGACGTTTTACCCTCCCAGGCTTCTATTACGCGCAACCGGTGAAGACCTCCGGGTAGATGACTAGTCTTATTTTAAACGCAATCGACTCGATCTTCCTCCGTAACGGGAAAGTAGAATTCACGACTACATCGCACTTTTTAACAGCTACACTACTGTGAGATCAGCCGAAATTTCGGGAATTTTGGAGCAGAGCTTGAATACCAATTGTGCGGCTCACATCTCTCAAACAAGTTACAAGAATTACCTTCCATTGCTTTCGGAATTTCAAAATTTACAACTTATAATTTTTCATTTTCCATCAAATAAATATGTTTTTTTTCTTTCTTCTCTTTTTAAAGCCTAATCTACAATGTGCTCTTTGCGTCTAGAAACATTTTATTTTGTAGTCAATAAATACGTTTAAAAAATTTACTCAAGTGGATAAATTGTATATTACACACTGCACAATCGTACATTGTCGACAAATTTTTTAAGCATGTCGATTTGTTTATATAAAATAGAATATTTCTAGTTGCACAACTTAATATATTGTATTTAAGAGAATGTAATATTTTCTTTGAAAAAATAAACAATGTATACATATAATACATGTAATGTAACACGTTATCAAATGCATTCCGAGAATGCGTGTTAAGCTACAGATACTTTAAAAATTTTCTCTGCTTAAATATGTAAACATCCATCTCGCGTTCAGTGCATTATGCATGGGGTCTTGATACCTGCGAAAAGAATGTAGCTTTTTTTTTTAGAAATATGCAAAGTTTGCTGAAAAGATGCAGTTATTGGCTCGCTAGAGGTTGCAATTACTCGGTGTTTATCGCGTAATCTCAATCGGTGCCTTCTCGGCCAATTGCCCGACAGTCCCAATTTGCGCAGGTGTCACGGAAAAGCTTTCTTGTAAAAGACCGTCATTTTGTACCATCCCGTCCGCCCCATTCGCACGCGTCGCTCGTCGATTGTAAGACGCGGCGGTCCGCTCTCACCCCCGAAATCTTTCCCTTTTAGAATCGAGTGCGCGCCGGCGCGCACGCGTGGGTATTAAATTAATGTAGTCGACTCCGTAGCCGGCGATTAAACAAAGGGTGAAAATTGAGCAAAACCCTCCCCCCACGACTCGGTGCCGACGGTGAACCTGCCGACGGGTGGCACGCACACACACGCACACACACACACACACACGCACACATCTCGGTACGCATCCCGTGCTACACAATCGACCGTGTCTGCGTAAAACGCCGATTTGCGCGTACACGTATATGCACGAGCTCTCGTACACCGACGCATACCGCGGTCTCATGCTCGAGTAACCACTGCGTGGGTACACGCGAACGAAAGGTGTGTGTGTGTGTGTGTGTGGTTACGTGTGCATGTATGTGCGTTCGATAGAAGCGCATATCGCGTATATACGGGGTACCCTGGACTATTTGCACTCTCCTTCATCTACGGATTCTTGGATCCAATTGAAGCAAGTTAACAAAAATGGCGAATGAATTTGTCAATTATTGTTGAAGAACAGGTACCTCGGCACCTCGTATCGCCGACCTGAAATCGAAAAGAAATTCGATCTCAACGGGACTCTGACTCGGAGGTAGATTACAAAGTCGGTGCTGAAAGCCGAATGTTACGGGAGCATTGGGAACATTGGCGCCAAGTAAAAGGGCTTCCCGCCAGGAAAAGCTCGATTTCATATTAATGTAGACAACCTCCATAGACGCAAGGAAATCTGGATAGCGCGGGACACCCGGTATACGGCGCGCCTCTATACCTATGTACACATCGGGGCGGCCGCCGTGGGGTGGCCGGGCGCGGGCTTCGTTCGTTGAATGCGGTTTAATATTAATGGGAACTGATGATAAGCAGCGCAAACAAGCGTCGAGTCTCCCGGGAGAGATCTGCCTTCTGTTAGCCGGCGTGCAGCGGGGGCCCGATACACGCGCACTGCACACCGACACGAGACACGTCGACGGAAGCCGCGCCGCGCCATCGGAGGCTACCGTCATTCGTGGTTGCCGTTGCAACCCGGGCGGCGTAGGGCGCGCAACTCCCGAAAGGGCAGAGGGAGAGGAGCAAGAGCTGCCCGGCGCACGGGGGACCGTGCGGCGATCGTTTACGCGCATCGTATACGCACGTGCCCCCGGGGTACCGTCGCGTCGCGTCGCGTCGCGTCGCGTCGGCGTAACGCGTGTAAATCAGCGAGAAAGGGGTCGGAGGGCAGGACGGAAGAGGATGATCGTTTGCCGCTACTTACTTAGGACGCTCTCGCCCGCGAGAGAGAGAGAGAGAGAGAAAGAAAGGGAGAGAGAGGGAGAGAGCGACCGACCCCCGCCGCGGATTGCGCTCAGCCAAATTCACTATTCGCCATCGATGCCTGCTCGCCGTAAAGCGAGTGTTTGCTCGCCAAATTAGAAAACCATCGACGAGCGACCCGCCGAAGGGAAGCCGTACGCGCGCAGACTGAAGCAGCCCGCGTCAGGCAAGTGGTGGTCGCAGTCAGTTCCGACCACCGTTCTGCTTGAAATAACACGAGGGATACGATGGCCGGAGCGTATAAAGGCAGGGCGTCGATGTAGCCCCTTATTAACGGAATGCTGTAGTTAACTTTAAACTTGGCAATGTATCCCACCGTGTATTTATCTTGGCGATGTATCCCTTTATTTCTTAAGCCCGCAATTCTGCGCCTCGCGGATGAAATTTATCTTCGAGGTCTTTAACGTTTCATTACTGCGTACTACGTAGTTTTTAAAGTAAATTTAAGATCGCAGTTTAAGCTTCTCTCACCTGTCCAAGCGTGCGCCTATTCTTTACCGCGCCATTACATCCCTCGACCGTGGCTGCTGCTCGAATGAGACTTTTGTCATTAAAAAATTAGCATTTCTACCGCAGCGCTAAGCGAGAGCGCGTCGGATGTTTGATGTAAAGACACGATAATTTAATGGAGCGCTGAAAAACACCGCTATAATCGCGCCAAGCCGCGAGATTACGTCGGACGGTAGCACGTGAGACCTGGCGATTCGATGCAAGTTTAAAACTCGCCACAAAAGACCGAGTTAATCGAGCGCCGGCTTTGTTCCGCGGAATAACCAAGGGGCGAAGGAAAGGAGGCGCGATATCCAAGCGAAATCAAGGATTTCGCAGCCGGACATCGTCGGTTTGACGCGCGCGCAAAACTACGATTCGCACGTATCGCGCATTCTAAAAAAAAAGGTGGAAGCAACCCTAAAAAAAAACCACGTAACAGCAAAAAATCGAGCGACACTAGCTTGGCCAGGAAATGCGAATGCGATGGCGCGCGCGCGCGCGCGCGAGCGCCGTAGAGCGCGGGGCTCATATCGTATTAATAGGCAATCCGGACAGCCGAGGGGTGTCATAAACTCAACCCCCTAATACTCGCCTAAACTACCTCGGTTAAATAATGGAATCCCTATTCCCACCTCTTGCCGCCGCTACCGCTGCCGCCTCTGCCACATTTCTCTGCGCGTCGGTTTCTTGCTCGACGCCCAACCACGAGCACGAATCGTCCTCGTGCCTCTCGCCACCCCCTCCCCCCTCCTGCCCCCCCCCCCCGCCAAGGTTTCTCAACGTCGAAGACGCCGGCGTGTCTGTGCCCGAACTAGAAAGCGTGAATTAGCTATCATCCGCTTGCTAATTCATATCCCGGGGGCGTATCGCCCTCCGGCACTCGTCCCCGTCCACCCTACCGGTGTGGATCAGTTAATTATAAGCATACGCGTCATTTAAATTGCAATCGAGTATTTTGCGATAGTTCGGCCGGGTTGATAGGGCGAAATAGCTCGCCCGTATTGTCGACGGATCAAATTACAGACACACGTCGCTCGGCGATGAACCGCGCCGCGTTCCAAAAAGTGGCAATTGCGTAAATTGGCTCTGCCATGAACCGTGTCGCGTTTAATTAATCGGCTGCGAGTAGGGCAAATGCGAGAGGTTATCCACTCCCAGTCGCGAAGCTTAATTCTCTAAAGTACTGTAATCTGAAATCGCTTGCTTACGAATCGTTAGGATTCATTAAGTATTTGTGTTATCGCTGCTCCTCGCTCGCAATCACTGTTAGTGTTTGCGCTTACATTATTGGTCTGAAGAACTTGAAATTGTTATTTTTGTAGTACTTTTAAGTACGACGTAACGCGGAATAATAACTCAACTGTTTTTGGAAATTTGGTATGACTGTGACATTCTTAATCTCGCCTTTTGAATTGCACTCGCTTGATTACTTAACGTTGCTCGTTAACCCTTTGCGCCCCAGTGCTTTTGTTGTGAAACCACTGTTTCATATTACTTTCACTAGTGGCTCGTTGGTTTTGCAACGAAACCACCCGAGTTCCCGACTTGTGTTATCGCTGCTCCTCGCTCGCAATCACTGTTAGTGTTTGCGCTTACATTATTGGTCTGAAGGAATTAAAATTGTTATTTTTGCAATACTTTTAAATACGACGTAACACGGAATAGTAATTTAACTGTTTGTGGAGATTTAGTATGACTGTGACATTCTTAATCTCGCCTTTTGAATTGCACTCGCTTGATTACTTAACGTTGCTCGTTAACCCTTGCGGGACACCTTGAACGTTTGCGTGATTTTTAAAAACACGGGACACAACAATGTTATTTTATTATTTTAAATTTCTAGTTAAGTTTTTAATATAACGCTGCCTGTGTGTCATGGATGGGTAGCTGTTAAGTCTTACCGAAAGTAGTTGAGTATAATTGGAAATTTATACTTCATCAAATTATTTTAATATACCGTAAATTGTTGTCAAAATCATGTTTCTTTTTAAACATCAAGCCTGATTAAAAACTAATACATTTTTAACGAAAAACATTTATTTTGAACTATAACGCGAGAGAGAGAATTCGCCCAGTGATTTCACTGCGAAACCAGGGTTTGCTCGTAAGTAGTGCATTAGAAATTTATAAGTATTTGTATGTATAATAAATATTTAAAAAACATTTTAAAAAACATGTTTTTTGATATCGAACTTGAAAGGATTAACTTTAAAGGATTAATAACGTCGCGCCGTAATCACAATGCCTGCTTGCTATTGTCGAAGATTATTCGGGGTTTTTTTTCCGAGTTGTTTCGAAATTGCGCTCTCAAATGGGAGCAAAGAGAAAGATAGCGGAAGAGAGAGAAAGTGGGGTCTCCGCCCGTGGCGGTCTCATTGAGATGCGGCTAAGATTCAAAGTTTGCGTAAACGTTTAAAATAGCGTAGCGAGAAGTTTGCACTTGGGCTTATACCCAAGCACGAATTACCTTTCGCCTAAGAGCTAATTAAGAGATGGCTCCGTTCGGCGGCTCGTCGGGGAGCAACTCTAGCGGAAACAAAATTCCACCGACCTAGCAACGTGTCCTGACCCCAGGATTCGAGACGCGAGGATAGCGGACCCTTCGCCGTTGCGCGATATCTATATATACGCCAGGACCAACCTCGAGTAATCGTTACGACGTACCGTAGACAGATAAGAGCATCGGCTGTTTCCGCCTCGATTCTCTCTTCCTTCTCCTCGCCATCGTGTCCCTTCGTTTCCCTTATCCGTAACTCCAAAAAGCATACAGTTCCACCGGATTCTCTCTCCCTGGAGTCAACTCAGATATCTAGAGTAGATTCCTAAAGCGGCGGACGATCCTCGATGAACCGTGACCGCTCAGGATTCGGCGGATCTTCGTATTGGATAGCGGGGCAGTGGCGAATTCGATTCGCCGAATGTGTACGTGATGTCTACCCGACTTGACTTTTAGACAGGCGCACCTTCGTAGAAATACGCTATCTTGTTTTTTCGCAAAATTTCTTCCCGGCCGTGTCATTTGCTGCGATAGCTTCGGATAACACTGTTAAATCGGGGACGTTCCCAAATGCACTTACACGAGCCTCGCGAGAGAAGCCGAGTCCAAGCTAGTGAAATGTTTAATGTTACAAAAATATAGAGGGATACTTAGGGAAGATCACTTGGCCGAGATATTCGTTAACGTCCACTTTTGCTACAAGCCCTGGATTTAGCAGACGATACGCTTAAGAAGTTTCTCGCAAGTTTGTTGGCGCAAAACATTTTGTGCAATAATACACGAGAGCCAGCACCTATACAAAATGTCATCAATGAAACCGTCGGACAACTACTTCTCGTTTGTTTTTGCTTCCCGCGCGAGCGGAGAGGTAAGTTGTAGCCTGAACGGTTCGCGGCGCACGAAAGAAACGAAACGGCATGGAAAAGTAGTCGGAAATCGTAAAGTGCTCGACACCTCGGCCCTCCTGGACAAATAAGACAGCGGCGCGCGAGAGGATGAGACGACGACGACGGCGATGACTACGAAGCGAGTGGCGCGTCGTTGGACGTGAGACATGTCGGAGTCGACGAGAGGCTCCGAGATTCGCTCGTCTTCCATTCAGCTTGGGGGAAACAGGAGCGACGAGGACGTGAATCAGAAACGGTAAGAGCGAGAAAGCGAGACGAAGACACACGACGTTGTCGGTTGGGGACGCCGAGGGCCGAGGGTGGCAGCTAAATAATAATTCTCACTTAACTAACTCGGTTAACTAGCTTCGCCGCGGCTAATAATAAAGGAGTCGTCGTACGTTGAGCATCGCCTGGCGGTTTGTCGAGTCTCTGCTAGAGGGAGGATATGAGAGAGAGAGAGGGAGGGGGAGAGGGGAGAGGACCATTTTCAGAGGACAAGGGTGGGAGGAGGAACGTCGGGTGCACGGCCGCGGAGCGCGTCGAGGTCTGAAGTCAATTTGTCGGGGAATGCGTTGGGGCAACACGTGCGGCAAGACCCTCCCTCTCCTCCCTCACCCCCGTCTCCTTCGTCCCTCTTGGTCTCGTGCGACCCACAATTAATATGCTGAAAAACCTCCGTGAAATCTAGGCGGGACGCGGAGGGCCATCGTACGGAGTATCCCGAAAAAGGCAATTAAGCGCTCGGCGATTCGAGAAGAACGGCCGGGCCAGACTCGCAGTCTCCTTCGGAGGGAAGAGGGTACGGTTTTTCGACCGTGGAGCGAAGTAATGCGTAAATGTTTCCCAATGACACGTCCATCAGCGACCCTGGAGTCAAAAGATACATGTCTTCTGGTTGCCCGGTTGGAAGATGACGCAAGTCATTTTAACGAAGGCCTACTTTCGCTCAGGGCAAAGGTTCGTCGAAGGACCTTACGCAACTTATCCTATTTTAAATGTATATACAAAATAAAAGATATATACCTCTGTGTATACAGCATCAATTTAACAAAGAGACAAATTGAATCTTTATCCGATTTATAACTTTATCCGAGTAATTATACAGAAAAACTGACTTAACGTTCTGTTTTCACGGTTACTCAACTATTGTATTAAATAAAAATCGAATATGTATATTTCCCAGATCCTCGTTTTTGTCGAAAATGATGCTTAAATTTTTTCTTTAACATATTTTTTTGTAACAAGCATAGAAAAGGATCTTATTTCAGGCCTTATTTCGAAGAATGGAGAATTAGTCGGAGTAATCGGGAATTTTGGCGAAAAAGCAGACTCGCAGTCTGCTCTGAGAGACGGAAAGAATGCGAGAAAGATGAGCGAGAATTCGTAGAAACTTTCCGCCCTAGCTACTACATATTTTTTACTAGGACCTCATATATGTATATCAGCATGGCGATAAATTAGAGGAACCTTCTTTCCAAAAGTGCAGCTAAATAAAGCAGTTTCTAAATACAATCCATGCCAGATATTTCCGAAGTAATATTTTAAATCTTTAAATTTACCATTATACATTTTAAAAATAATTTTCACTGTGTTCATGTTTGACTTATGTTGATTTCGTTTTGTAATCGATACACTTTAAGCTGCAATGTCCTTTAAAAAACTTGTAGATTATTGGTTTTCTTGAAAAGGACCACAGCCCGCATGGTCGAAACGTCGGATTTAAAAAAATAAACCATTTGCCAGCCTAAAGTCGTCTAACATTTCTTTTTATCGTTAATTAACTACTGGCGATTCACATTCTTTCGTTGTTACTATATCAGTTTAGTGTTTTTTAAATAATATATTATTTTTATCACGTACACTGACAAAAAATTTTTTTAAACGAAGTAAATATTTATTCTATTTAAATGAAAATATCCAATTTCAAGTAAATCTGTGTATTATATTAAGTAAATTAATTTAAATTATTACATTTTCTACATTCAACTAAAGATTTCATGAGATAGAGAATACTATTTGTTAAGAATTTAAGTAAGTGTGGAAGCGACCTTACTGGCAAATCTTTATTTAAAATTACCACGTTTCGGCCAGTAATACTGGTCCTCTTCAGGTAATAATTTTACAAGAGTGTCCGCAATTGTCTGGAGAACAAATGAGTTGATGTGTTTTGGATGCGTTCTTACATAATAAGATATACGTTGTTATTTTCCCTTTCGACAAAAAGAGACGTTACCAGCGCGAATGTCGTTAATATCGAACAGTTGAGACCTCTTTTCCGCGATGTCGATTGGTTTTCTCGAAGCGCGGTGTGCTTCACTTCTCTTTTAGATTCATAGTGAATGAAGATTTGCAATTTAGAAATACCTATACATTTTTGTATGCATCAACTATTGAAGTAAAATCTCTAATCTTAGTAATTAGAATTTAAGTAACAACGATTTTCGTTTCGAAACATTTTCTCGATTGAACAGAATTAATCGTTAATTTAATCAATACCAATAAGTCCGCGGAATAATACGCAAAACGTAGCAACAGTCACGGAACAAAGTAATGTACAATAAAATATTAAGTACGGAATTTTCCATTGCGTAGGCAGGCTAACGAATTTTCAAGGTTTTTTTGTTGTTTTTCACTCGGCGCGGTATCCTACGACGATTAAGCGGGCCAACGAATTCTCAACGTTTTTTTGTTGTTTTTCACTCGGCGCTGTATCGTACGACGTTACGCAGGCCAAAGTTTACCTGAAGGTCGCCGCGCGTTCACTCGCTCGCCGAACGTCGAGCCGGCAAGCAGTGGCGAGAGTCGCTCTGTGCGTGTTATTACTTTTGCGTTATCGGTTTCCAAGACTCGATCGCGATTAATGCAGGGATAAATCGCTATTGATTTGCACACCTTTATCAGTAACAAGTAACGTTCCTCGATTAATTATTAATTTTCTATAACTTGTAGTAAGAAACGAATTGCGTGTTGAGGCGACGGCTCTTTATCAACGTATACATAAATATTTCACGAGACTAACTCATCTAAAATATGAATGTAAACCGTGGTACTTTGTCGCGGTTACATCTCGTTTACGCACCGCGCTTTCAATTATCTGTCGATTTCGTGTAATCTGTTCCATTTTCGGGGAAAAAAGAGAAATTTGTACGACTTCGCTTTGTCGTTCTTCGCAACTCGAACGGGCGGGAAGTAAAGAAAGTCGCTTATTGCACGTCGTTACATTATTTCTTTGCCGCAGATTATGCTTCCGATGCTTGCGTTGCGTTTTATATCGCCAATTCGAAAGTGATTTATCCATTACCTTATTCTTCCGAATCAAGAATGCAAGTTGTTAATTTGAGTAATTTGTATGACAGAAAGTCTTGGAAACCCATAACGCAAAAGTTAATAATATTTCGTGTGTTCGCGGTATTTCACATCGCGTACGGGAGTGCCGGAAATTTCGCGCGATCGATGATTTTCGCGAGTGAGTGTTGTGTAAGTGCAACAAGGAAATCTGAGAGGAGGCATCGGGCAACGGTGGAGAAATCGTAAGGTAAGTGTCTTACATTTTTATGTTATCTAATTGTTACTTGTGCAAAATAAAGCATCTGTTCTGTGTTTTTATTTTATTTATTCAAATGATTCGAACGAGGAATCGAATAAGTGTTAGACACAAAACCAATGTATAAAATTTTGTGAATTTATATTTAAAAGGAAGACTTTCTCAGTATTTTATATAATTATCTTAATAAATACCTATTTTTTAAAATATAAAATATCAAGCATATTTAGTACAATAATTTCGATTTGACACAATTAGTTTATACTAATCATATATTATACATGTTTGTATTTTTACAGTTTAACATATATGATATACAATTCTGCGGTTGCGAATCGTATCAGTGAGTGATAAATTACTTTTTATTTTAAATTGACGTTGCGCATACAATTACTTCTTTGCATGTATAGAAATTCTTAAAAATTTACAATGCTCAACTACAAACTGCGCGCGCGAAGCGCGCGTTTGGTCATCTCTAGTGTATAATAAAACTTACAAGATTTGTCAAGATGAAGATGTAAAAGATTAACTATTTATTAAATAAAATCATTGCTTTTGTCAAATAAGAAATCCAATTTTCTTCACTGTAAAACTTATATCTTAGTAAACATTTTATAGAATTAAAGTAAAATTTTTTAAATTTAAAATTATCTACTGTTTGACATTTAATAAATACTTAAATTAAAGAAATGTATGTTTCCACACTCCTTTGATGTTTTAATTTGTTTATTATTTCTTAAATTTAAGTTAATAAGCTATTAGGAGCCACCCAATGAATAATTTTCTTGAGTAAAGTAATATTTTTTTGGATTAAGATATTTTTTTATCAGGGTCATAGCTTTTATTTCATTATATTTTTAAAATTGTTAAATGTGCATATCAATTAACATCGCACGAATTTCTTCTGCCATGAGTTACCAGAATCAAATAAATATTCTTTATAGATTAATGAGAAATTCTAGAATCTAGGAGAGAACTACGAACGTTTATTCGCGTCATTGGACTATAATATATTGTTCTGGTTTATCAACTCACGGCCACCATCTATTGCAGCGATAGGTACCTAAGACCGAGTTAAGTAAATTAGAGACTCGTGAAGACTCTCGAGAATACTTGTGAGAAATGTAAGACGTCTTTTCGCATAAATGTATTTCGTTTAAAAATAGAAATAATCCAGGCATAGCCTTCGATGATTGTCGATTTTCTTGGAGACGCGGAATGACGAATGAGGGGACAATTAGACGGATATACTCTAGGACGAGTCGGCGAGTTGTAAGTGCACCTTCCGCCTTTTTTTCTGGCGGCCCAGATTCGAGGATCCGATCAACCTTTCGGTCGTCGGGGTCGCGTCCGCAGCCAGCCACTACGTAGGTATCCACTTATAAACACGACCCTACTTACTCTTTCCGTAGTCCTGGCCTCGTAGGACTCGCGTCAGAGCGGTAAAAGGGTAGATAGATACACGGCACGGTATTAGTAGGTATTAGGTGTTGGCCTGGGAACGATTGCACGTGCTGGCGAGGAATCCCATCCCTCCTGCGAGTTCGGATAATTCTTTAAGTGCTTCCTTTCCCCCCCCCCCCCGCTCGCGTCGCCGCCACCCACGACTCCGCCGCTCTTACCCGGGGGCCGATCCTCGGTCTCGACCTCTACCCCCGGCTACCCATCAGACCGACGTGCTCGCGGTGCCACTTCAGGATCTATATACGACCCGCTCTCTTTTCCTCTCTTCTTTGTCGTCCTCGGTGCTGGGATACTGCCGGCTAGCTTTTAGCAATTTTCCGTATGCACCTACTAATCTCCTTCTACAAGGGAGAGACAAAGATGAACAGAAAGGGAGCCAGAGAGAGAGAGAGAGAGAGGTGGGGGCGCCTTAACGTAATGCCGTTAATCTCCTTAGCGATGCGAAAGTTAAGTGGCTTCAGATTGAATGCGCTGTAATGAGTACACGACAGCAGCGTTCTGATATCAGAAGGGAAATTGCGCCGTGCTATGTACCTTAGATTTGAGATGTAATCTCGAAGAGAGCTGTCAACGTTCAAATCGACAATTGTGCCGATAGATTTCGGAAGAGAAGGTAATACAGTTAGTGAATAACACGTGTCTGTATACAGGAATCGTATAGTTTACGCTTTGTATATTTTTTTTCATAAGCGATTATAAAGTTATAATTTTCAACGCTCAGTAATAGAAACCATAACCATCTGCAGTAATCTTGGTGTCCAATGAGCAATGTTACAATTAACGCTCTTGTCCGTTGGCAAGGATTGTGCTGAAAAATGTCATTGTTTTATTAAAATGTCGTAAGCAATTTAACAAACAGTCAGAATCTCTAGGTGCCATGAATGTGGCACGATGTGACATTTGACTTGATTTCTGCTTGAATTTCCCTAGCATCCGCGGCGTTTCCGTTAATTTGTCGATCCCTGCGCGTCACATAACGCGCGTGTTGCATCATAAATAGAGCATTACTACCGCAAATTTGAAACGCCGAGTTTCATAATTGCAACGATATTACTACACGCCAGGCTCGTAACTTCCGCAACTGGTCGGAGTCGCGCGAAGCGGCGCACTGTACGCCCGGTAAATGACATAATTATCCCTGAATGAGTACGCGCGCGGATCGACCCGATGTAACCCCCGCGAATGAGTAAAATTACTTGCATGGCAGCCTGTTTTCCGTGTGTTTGCCCGCTCTCGCGCGATGAACAAAATAATCCCGCCAAGTACCCTATTTACATGCCGGAATTGTGCTCGCGCGTGTACCCGATATAGCGCCAAGTTTGTCGGCAAGGACATCTCGGGAAGCCATTAAAAGGGGTGGCGGCCGGGCCGCTGCCGCAGCAAAGTCAACGAACCGTTCGAAGATGCCCGCGAACATCTGGATGAAATTAAGTCGAGCGGCTCTCTTCCGCAGACACGCTGTCTCCGGTGCGTTTCGACAGTTTCGTATTTCTTTGTCCCCGCGCGTCGCTACTCATTTCGAATCCGCATCGGTCTCCTGTACCGAAATGGGGAAAAAGTGGCGAAGATGTGAAAAGGAAGAACCGTGTCGTCGACGTGTGACATTAATAGTCTCTCAATCACAAAGATGCCGTGACGCAACTTACATCGGAGTTCTAAAACGTCCTCGATGAGGAATGATGAGTGAAAAAGAAAATTTCAGACGAATCTCCGTCACCGTTTGACAAAAAATGATTTGACTGTTCAATTCGATTGAAGATAATATTTTACGTGCTTCGGCGGTCGAATTGGTGAGACGCCCGCCTAGAGTGTAGGTTCAAACCCTGGCTGAGGTAATATTTTTCGCAATAAATTTTCTGTATTATTAAAAGTGCCGTGTATGTGGCGAAGAAAACACCGACGTTGATAATATTTTAATTAATAATAATATTTAAAATGAACTAATTATCAGGTTTTTCAACAATTGGGAACGCGGAGATTTGGGGAAAAGTCCAAGACCTAATTGCAGGCATATGAATCCTCAGATAAGATTCAGATTTCAGCGAGCTAATTAATGAGCAAGAAATTAATGGGCATTAGCGCGCGCAGCGTTTAAGGACGTACAAATGTTGGGAATAGGTAATGAAATTTGCGACACGGCTGTTCTCACAATCGCGCCGAATAACGGTCTACACCTCGTTGGCAGTCCCGTTATAATAGAGCGCCGCAAACAGCGATTTCCCATTGACGAGGGAGCCGGAATAACAAAATCGATCCGAAAAAAATTACGAAATGCAAAAATGCGATTCCATAATGTCTCGGCGAAATCGGGATTATAAATACGCGGTTTTTTTCCGCGCCGCGCGAGCGTGAGCGGAGAGCGGCATTAAAATTCCATCGAGTTATCCGTAGTTTTGATATTCCCGCTCGTTTGCCAGTGCGCAGCATTTCCAGCGGGATTTTTTTTCCCCGTGCGTTTCGAGCGCGCGCTGTACAATTAAAAGCGAGCACGAGCGCCGGACAAATACGCCCGGCGCCAGGAAAGCGCGGCTGCGACGACGAGTATTCGAGGTGCTTCGACATATTCGCGGCTCGCGTGCAAAAAAAGGATAAGGGAAAACAAAAGGGAATCGGCCGTTAACACTGCCGTGGCTGAAGACAATCGTCGGTAGGGGAAGTCCGTCGTTTCGCGTCCGGATATTACGCCAATGGTGAACAATGCGCCGTTTGCTGAGAGCAAATGCGAAAAAATAAATAGAAAAGAAGAACGAACGCAGGGGAGAGGGAGAGAGAGAGAGAGAGAGAGAGAGAGAGGGGGGGAGCGAAACGCGCGGACGTTCGAAAGCATGAACCTCGCCGCGGCATAGAATTTATAGGTAATTATTTTTCTCGAGCGTACGCGGCCCGTTCGCCGGTATCGAGGATGAGGACGTGGGTGAGGCGGCGGCGCGGGGAAAGGTGTGTAATGGGGGTTGCGAATGGACCTCGTCAAGCGAGAATCCGCGTCGAACGGCGACTGCCATTGGGCGTGGAAACTAAAGCCAGATCGTGTCGCGGACGCGGGCGTACATTTTCTACGGGATCGTATACACCGAGAACACAGCGGAGACCGAGATAGAGCGCGAGGGAGAAGGACGAGAAAGAGCCACTGGCGGTAGGATCGCGAATGGAGGAGGAGGAGGAGGAGCAGGAGGAGCAGGAGGAGGAGGAGGAGGCGGCGGCGGCGGCGGCGGCGGCGGTGGAGACGCGATGGAGAGCGAGGAGGACATGCGAGGGGTTGGGGGTATATAACGCGACAATTGCCGGATGCGACCGTTCGTGCGAATTGCGCGCGGAGAACTTAGGTACCGTGTACGCGAATCTCCGCGAGGAGGACGCCGGCGAGAGGGGGAGGATGGAACGATGGGAGAACGAGAGCGGTGGTAGAAATGAGCGCGAGGAGGGCTCGAATGCGAACGAGGGTGAGGGGTTGTATAGATACGTCCCTGCGGCGGTGGTTTGTAATATTATGATAACCCTCCCTGCCTGCGCCTGGTTGCCTTCCTCCCTCCCACTCCTCCCCCCTCTCTCTCTCTCTTTCTCTCTCTCGCTCGCTCTCCCTCTCGTTTCCCTCCTGCGCGTATACCAGGCGGCCACCCTCTTTCAGCGGCCATGTTGCCGGGAAATATGATTATTGTTATTATTTGCACCCTCCTTCGGTCGTATCCTCCTGACTCCTCACCTCTTCGTAACAGTCCCGTCATCCTACCGGCGTGGCTGCCTCCGCGTTCTCTCTTTCTCTCTTTCTCCCCACATTCCCCCCTTTTCTCGCTTCCTCTCTATTTCTCTCGCGCAGCATCCCCGCAGTCGTGCCATCCTGCGTAATGCCTCGCAGCTCTCTCCTGCACTCCCCTTCTCGTCACGCTGATCTCTTTCCCTCTCTCAACGCTGACTCTCTCGCGTCATCCCGCGACTCTATTCTCCCGCATCCCCGTCCTCCGTGTGTAGATCTCTCTCCGCTGCCACTGGCCGACGAATTGAGAGGAAACGAACGAGAACAGGGCCGAAGCAACCGCCCGTCAACCGAGACCACTTTCCTCTCTCACCCCTTTCGTCTTTCGTCGTGCATTCGCGCCTATCTCTCTCTCTTTCTCTCTCCCTCTCTCCTTATTCCTGTCGTCCTCCTCTTTTCCCGCGGTCGCCCGGAAAACTTTACAATGCGAAACGCCATCCCTGCATCGCACTTTTCGGCTCACTCTTTCTCTATCTGTCTTTTTATCTCTCCGTTTCT
>NW_011967240.1:4415804-4425749 GCF_000949405.1 Vollenhovia emeryi | reverse complement strand
CTCTCTCTCTCTCTCTCTCTCTCTCCCTCTCTCTTTCTCTCTATCTTCCTCGTGATTGCGCGCGGGCCCACTTTTTTCCCATCTCCCACTTGTTCTCGCTTCCTCTTTCGCTCATTGCTCCTCCCCCGCAGCAGCTTTCCGCGCGCGGTTCATTCCGACTCGTCCCTGCGGAAACGTTTCATCGACCGCCATTCTCGGCTTTTTTCCTTCGGGCTTTTTCTCGCTTCCTCAAACTTTTCTCGCGTGTCTAATATCAGGGTTATTTTTCAGCGGGCGAAAATCCCGCGTGAAAATTGCCGTGCTGCACGCATTAAATACCGCTGCTCGCGATCAATATAAGACATTTATAGCGACGCCGGCCGCGCTTAAAAGCGCCGCGGATAAAGAATAAAAGTTTTGAAGCGCGTATAATTGTATCCCATTTTAGCGCGACTTCGAACCTTATTTCATTACCGTCGGGAAAGTTTGTTTTCGTACCGTTTATGCGAAATATTATCATGTAATGTAGCAATTGCAATTTTTAGCTCTTTAGAAAATACACAGTTTAGTATGTTAATTTAAAATAGCAGGCGTCGCGAAATGTGGGCGCGCTGCTGCTCACTTTGCGAACAATGCCGTGACTTTCCGTGACGCAAGCATGTGCAAGTTAATTATCGCACTGTTGCAAAAATAAATATACGAGCTTTAGCGCCAGTTGCGTCAGAAATATACAACACATTTGAATTTTAAACGCACATTTAGCGCTAAATGTAGCCGTCTAATTCTCATTGCGTTGTCCCATTTCATCTGTTTACATTGCGCGTATGCGATTTTCATATTAAGCACATAAAGCATAGAATCCGGCACATTTAGTGTACGAGGGAATGGGAGAGCCGTAATTTTCAGGAGAAATTAGTATGTTTGACAAGAAATGTTGCATGATGCGTTTCCAAAGCGTGACCTTTCAATATCGCTTTGCAGTTCTCGTTACGAAGAGGGGCTCGCTAGGCGGTGCCTTTAAATGTATAAAAGCTGTAGTCACTTTGAAGAGACACGCACAGCTCGGATACACGTAATTCGTCGTAAACTCGCTTAATCGTGTTATTTGAGTCTCTCGCCGTAAACCGCGAGCGCGGGTACGCGTTGAAGATAATAAGGCGCTCGGCGACGGGACGAGACAAAGGAAATGTTAGACGCGATTGAAAACCGAGTGAAAATAAATTGTGTAAAATAGAAGAGAGGACGTGCGTGTGCGTTTCGCTCGAAATGATCCGGGAACGTGGTCGGACTTGTCGACGGCGCGTTACGAATATGAGTGACGCGTTTCTTCGGAAGGTCGTGCGTTCTTCTAAATTTTAAGCGAACGGAGAATAATGGTGCACCCTGAACAATCGCGGCTCTCGTATTCGTAATTCTCTGCAAACATGATTAATATTATTCGCGGCCGAGGAGTAGATAGGAAGCAGTGCCGGGCTGTGGGGCGACGTTGGAAAAGGAGAGGAAAGGATATCGGGGAACAATAGGGGAAAGCGCGAGAATAAGGAAAAACGGAGAGAGACACGATAAAGATAGAGAAAGATTAAGAGGAGGACTCTGAGAACGCGCAAACACAATGCGAGAGCGTTCGTTAGTTAACCGGCGCGGCGGTTGTTTCGGCAGCCGCTCGATCGCTGTTAAATCTAGACGAATAGAGCGCAGCAACGCGCTGCAGGGAGAGACATAGTTTCTAGTATGAGTAATTCTCTGTAAACTCGACTAATCGTGTTATTCGAGCCGCCCGAGTCGGGGAGCGGGCACGCGTAGTTATGTAATGGTAGCGTTAAAGCGTTAATAAGGATCGCGGCGGTGCTTGAGAACAGAACGAAGAAACGAGGAAAATACGCGCGGGCGGTGCGCGCCGAAGGTGGGAAGAGGTGGGAAGGAGGGATGAACGGTGGAAAACGGTGAAGGATGAAAGGGAGTGCGCGGGGCCGGGGGTGGGGGCGGTTGGTCTTTCGGTCGTGGTAGTCGCGGGAGTCGTGGTAATAAATGGGCAACACGAGCGCTTATAAGGGGTAGGTAATCTAAAGCTTTGGAGGCGGCGGCGGCGCAGCGGGGGCTGTCGAGAGAAAGGGCGGGCGAGGGGGGCGGGCGAGGTAAGGGTGAGAGGAGGAGGACGATGAAGAGGTAGGCTAAGCGGGAGTACGAGAGAGAACGGCGTGTGTGGGGTGAGAGGGTCTGGTTGGAGGAAAGCGTAGCGGAGGAAGGGGTGGATAAGGGTGGTTACGGGCGAGGGTGTGAGATAAGGTATAAGGTGGGTAAGATGGCGGACAATTTGCCGCTCGACTACTCTCGCCCGCACCCCTCCCTGGACGATTCCAACCTCCACCTCCTCCGACCCCCCTTCCGGTCTATGTACCGGGTAATAGATGTTCCTCCTTCACGACCAGCGCGGAGACGCTGAACGCGCGCGCAAAAGCGTGGCACCGTCCTCCTTTATCTCACAGGCCTCTTCCCTCGCTCTCGCCTTTCTCTCTCGCGGCAAGACAGAGGGTGACGAGGGAACGGGCACCGGGCGGGGGCGCATGAACGTGCGTGACGGTGAGAATTGCGCGTGCACGTGAGAGCCACGTACATATATACGTATACGGGCGAGAGAGAGTTGCGGCCGCGTTTCACCTACACGGAAAACTGCCGCTCTGACGGAGCACAATCGTCGGTGGGTACGTAGGTATTTAAACGTTCTCCACACACAGTCACCCGCGCTGCGCCGCGCCGCGCCGCGCCGCACCGCTGTCGCGCTATCCGACCCTATCCCCCGCCACCCCCTCACTTTCGCCCCTTCTTCCCGTCCGTCCCCCGAGCCGTTTCCGTCGGCGTCCCCTAGTCGGCAGACCGCACCAGCGTGCTCTCTCTTAGCATTCCATCCGCCATCTTCTCACTTAATAAAATAATTACCCCGGGCCAATTAAGCGTTCCCCTCCACGCCGTTCGCTCGTTCCTTTATGTGGGACCCCGTGCGCGTTCTCCATGGACGATGCGCGGCCTTTGCCGATATAATAATGCGCCATGTTATTCCAGCGTTTATTCGTTTTCGCGCATTGCGCGACCAAACTTCCAAATCTTAAGGTATGTCGACTAATTGGCACGTTATGTCTATGCGCGTCCGCGCGACTAAACTTCAGCCTCGTTGTTACCGCCGCAGTTAGATCATGCGCTTTTAGATCGCGCGGCTCTGCGTACGTTTCGACGGTGCGACAAAAATTCTGATAAAATTCAATCGCGTATTATGCGAACGAATTACCAAATTAACGAAAGCAAAATTTCGTAAAAACTACGCGCGAATAGAGTTGTCCCTTTGGTTTTAAAATATTTAAACGTTTTTGAAATTTTATACTGGTCTTTCACAATTCAAGATATAATTATATTATATTACGTATATACGCAGTTGTTTAATCTGTAAAATTAACATCTGCTCTTTCCCTTAAAAGTCCAAAGATATGCATTCCGTGACCACGTATCCGATTTGGCAGAATATATGGGCCGGTTTCACCATCTCCGATTAAATTTCAGTGTTCCATTGGAACTGACCAATCGCATTTCGCATCTCGTAAGCAGAATTGACCAAAATTAACCGACACTTAGTCAGCCGATTTAATTAATAGGAGATGGTGAAACCGGCTCGAAGTATAAAAATATTAAATACTAATCTTGTTGGAAACTTTACTTTTGGATTATCCTTCAGAACTCCGTCGTTCATTTCGATGTAAAGATCTATGTATGACACATCGTAAAAACATTGTCACATCTTAAACGTAGGCTTTTCTTTTGTACACGTAACGTTAACATTTAAAATTCTATAATACACTGAAGATGACCTGATTATAGGTCGAGACGTATTATTATAAATATTATACAAGTCTTTAACAAGTCTGGTTCGTTAGCTCATTTTATTTTATATTATCCCACTTTTACGATATATTAGTTTGTTTGAATACTAATCTTTTTCCAAAAATTGTATTTTAAAAATCGTAAAAGATTACATCGCGTGTTATAAAAATATACTTTAAACCGGCGGCGTACTCTCTTGATTATTCTCGAAGCTTATCATGCAGCTATCTACGCTAGGTTTTATTAAGCGACACTTACCTTCCGCTGCTAAGGAGAAATCTGCTGGACCTACGACGAGAGCTGCGTTTAAAGATGGCACCGCTAAACACGAGGTAGTTGCAGCTGATCCAAGATGTCTGCCGCGGCGTTGGCACGTCGCGTTTTCGGTCAACAAATATCTAATTTCGTCGGTTTCGCGGCCCCGGTGTTGTCTCAGGCGCCAAGAAGGTACAAGTGGAAGCTCGTGAAGCTGCCGGAACCGGGCACCGGCATAGCTTTCCGAAGAATCATCCATTTCAAGGACGAGTACACAGTGCAGCCGTTGCAGGTTACGAATCTAGCAGGCAGGGATCCTGTCACAGGTACTGTGAGCTGATACCGTTACTCCATAATTATCTTTCTTTTTAGATTGTACATATTGTAGTATCTTACTTTTACTAGTCTTCTTTCCAAATTAATGAAGATTCAACTTATTCGACGCATGTGCGCGTAGATCAAGCTCTTTAAAAACAAGCCCGACCTCTACTGAGAAAAGTAGAAGATTACTGTGAGACAATGCAGATAACTGACGTATCGACTTGGGTCAGACGCAATTTATCTTGTTGAGAAAAATGAGCATTGTACCGATATAAAATATCTGTAGGATATAATTTTTATTAGTTTGTTTTATAAGACTTATAGTATAATATAGTCATTACTTTGGTGAATATTTTTCTCAGAATTTTTATACGAATTGGTATACTTTTCAGAAATACTGAGAAAGCCCACTTTTCTTAGAATTTTTCGTATAGAGGTAAGTCCTCTATTAGGAGATAGGTTTCTAATATGAGATAGCAGGTTTTCAACACTCAAATTCAATCACAAATCTTTTTTCGCAACGATTGCACAATTTAACAATGAATTTTTCACTAAACAGCCTTCGCTCCAAGGGCAATAAATTCATGGTGGAATCAACTGATGATGCCTGTTAATTTAACAGAAACCCCGCTATCCCATATTAGGATCCTATCTCACGTAAATATTCTGGGATATAAATGTTTGAAATTATAAGATAAGAAATTTCAGAATATTTCAGAATTCATACATATGAAAAGTTCTAGAAGAGATATTTTCTTGGTACTTCTGTTCCAATTTGTACAAAAGATCTGAAAACTTTAGTAAAAAAAATTATAAAATTATTGAACAAATCTTAAAAATTCGGAAGTTTACGTAAAAATTATGAAAATTTCGAGACAAATTTTCAACACGGTAGATAAAATGTATAGTTACTATTGATGAAACAGGCATTCGTATGATAGACAATTGCTACGTTAGAAGAGAATAACTTTTGAATTCAAATTAATCTTCAGAAAGTATATCGCTTTTGAATACGAATTTCGTATTGAAGAATCTAACTATAAGTGAAATGGAACCGCTATTGGGAATATAAATCGTTTTTGTATCACTGAAACAGGCAGAGTAGTAGCCAAGGGTATCGGGGGTGGCATAAAGCACAAGTATCATTGGATCAATTGGTTCAGGGATGGACCGAAGGACCTTAACGAACCGCCAAAGGAAGAGAAAGTCCTAGAGGTCTTTAAAGACGGCTGTAGAACGAGTTTAGTCGCGCTAGTCGGCAGCGGTCGGGAACTCAAGTACATTTTAGCTACGGAGAACATGAAGCCGGGCAACATAATACGTACTCACCATGGAATACCGCGTCATACTGTGAGAGCCTTGGAAGGGGACGCCTATCCTCTCGGTGCCTTACCCATAGGAACCCCCGTTCATTGCGTAGAGAAATATCCGGGCGTGGGTGGGTTCCTGATTCACGCTGCTGGTACCCTCGGAACAATAATCAAGCGAGACGGGGATCGCGTGGTAGTACAAATGCCCAGCAAGAAGCCTTTTAGCCTCCACGAGACGTGCATGGCTACGGTTGGACGCTTATCGAATGTCGAGCACAGTTCCACGCCAGTTGGTAGCGCGGGGAAGAATCGGGAATTAGGAAATCGGCCGAGGAGCGGTCTGTGGCAACGTAAAACTGGCAGATTCGGCCGTAAAATCAGACCGCCTCCTCGCGTACAGCGTGTCGGTGATGTACAAAAGGCAACGCCCGAAGTGATTACTCTGAATACCCACAATAATTAGACTATATAGGTTAAGATATATAATAAACGCTCGTTTCAAACACTCAACTTTGAATTTTATTGTCTTCGTTGCCCCCTTCTTCACTCAACAAGGAAAAACATTTAGAGATCGTTTAAATTCTAACGATAAGATATTTGTCGTACGTACACAGGCCAGAGAGGAAAAGATATGTATGCGTTTGTTTGGACGTACATAGCTAAGAGACTCGGTTCCGAATCGTAAGCCAGGATATCTACTATCTTGTAAACTCCCTTCCCAGAGGGAGGCCCGGGTATCCATAAAGGATTTCCACACGTAAAAAAAAAAGGATATCTACTATCTGGAAAAATCGGGAAAATCTAATAGCGAATTCGGCAGCTTGCACTGATTGCGCACTAAGGCTTGTTTACGGTCATTTCTTATATTTAAGGATCGTCTTAAATATTGTTTAAAATACTCCTTAGCCAGTAAAGTGATTTGTATAGCATTCGTACACTGATAAAAAAATATGTAGTATTTGAAGCTATAATTGCACAGTAAAATAATTATAGTCAGGAATATCATTTTTATAGTAATTATTACTATAAAATTAGTCGTATAGACACAGTGATGCCAACTACTTAAAAAATTTACTGTAAAATTTAAGCTTTATAATATAGTTTTATAACTATAATACATTGTTAGGTCAACCATAACTTACGTAGTTGGAAGAATTATAAAAATGCGATTGGCTTTTAAAATGACTATAAATTATAGTGAGATTGTGGTAACTGCAACCATTTTTTTTCTATCAGTGTACGGATTATTTTTTCCTGGCTAAATAACTTTTGGACATGTACTTGAGATAAATATAAAAGTAGATTCTGAACGAGCCTTGGTGTACACTGAGTGCGCACTAATGCAAACTGCTGAATTCGCTATAAAATTCTCAGGGATGTTTTTCGTTGAGATATTTCGGGATTCAGAAATTTTTAGTATAAACAGTTTTTTAAAATTTGTATTAAAATTTGAACGAAATTCCGGGAATTGTTGGGGAATGTTTTTCAAGATTTGAATAGACACCCTGACACGATCGTTTCTGTAAATTGCCATCTCGCAATCATGAATATTGATTATTGAAGTGTAAGTACCAACAAGAACGAATTGCTTACGCAATCGTTAGAAGTCCGCGATAATAACACGTGCTATCGAATATTCTGTGGCGGGAATGTCTCGTGTATACCTGAGTTTCAAAAACAGGCTATATCCTTAGATCGGTAAAACTATTAAGGTACCGCGCGATATAGGCTCTGTTCTTTATAGCTGAACTGGCTGCACTAGTTCCGAGTTTATCTTTCTTCTTCTAATGTGGAGGGAAATAGATAAACTCTGGACTAGTGCGGCTAGCTCAGCTATAAAAAAACAGCCCCATAATCCCCGTCGTTTACAGGCCCTTATTGTAGTACACAATCTCCAGGCCGGTATCGTGCGATCGTACTTGCTCTCGTACGTCGGGTTCCAGTTGATTTACCGAGATAGGGACGCGTTGTGCGAAAATTGCACAGCAAAGTGGCGTTGCGAAAGCGAGACACACTCCGCAAATGGCAACTTGGATTGGTCCAGCTGCCCATTTCGCGTTACGTAACAGCTGCCTTCGATCTAAGTAAGTCATTACTATCGGCGCCAATACTGCAACAATGAAATAAAATTACAAGGGGGCGAAACTTATTTGGAAAACAATTGGAATTATTTAAATACCCGATATGATAATAACACAGCTATTTACAAGTGTAATTTTTCTTTCGAATAATATGCATATCAAAATAGAAGTCTGAAAAAGACTGAATTTTATTAAAGTTAGCGTAATCGGCTCAGCGACAAATTCACTGACTCGTCAACGAATTCAGCAACAAAATTACGAACTAAGTAAGAGACTTGATTAATGAATAAGTGCAACGAAACCTACTCATGCTCGGAGAGGCCATAAGTATTCGTGATAACGTAACCGTCGCGATCGCCTGTTTAGCCGCTCGTTTACTGTGGCCAACTTTCGTGCCGTCCTCGGTTTGTAATTCAATACCATTTTGGAGCTCGGTGACCCTCATGAGAGGGATGTTCACACAGTTAGCCGCCGCAACTGCCGCCAATGGGACTAATCGGCCTGCCAGCGGTGGTCCACGTTGAGCGAGACGGTTCAGGGTCAGCGCCGTTATCACGGCGCCTCCCGTAGCGCCGACGTAACTCCGCGCCAACGTTTCCGTTGGAATCGGGCTCGAACCGCTACGGTTCGTGTAATTCACTATAGCGTTGAACGACTGATTGACCCATTGCCAGAAAATTACAGCCGGCGTTGACCTACGAGATTTGCAAATAATGCATCGCGATATAACGCGGTCTTCTAACAACTGTTACGGGAACATCTAATCGGCAATCTCTTTAACGACATCTTAAATGACATCAATTTTCCACGTTTCTCGAATCTTTCGACGACTCGAAACTTGGCGTTACCCGAGATTGAGAAATAATCGTGTTTGAGCAATCGTTTGTTTATTTGCTTTTGTTCGAGATTTTCACCGTATCGAGGAGTGTGAAAGTCAAGCGGTACCACAGACAGGCAGGAATGCCGCCAATCATAGAAATGCCCGGGCACAGAAATGTCCTGTGCCTATCTGTTTACCAATTGTTGAAATATCACTGTATTCTAACACAGTTTAAGACCAGGCTTTTAAAGTTATGGTACTTAAACTTGCGTACTTATCGCACGTTATCGCCAAGTTTTTGTGCGCCGGCAGTTCCAATTACGTACCTATAAAATGTCATCATACAACCGGTTATTGTCATGTTCATAGGAACTTGCGCGCTCATACGCCCTATTAAGGGCATTTTCTCGCCGGTATCAGGGTGGTAGGCGCTGTCGTAAAGATATTTGCATCTCCATAACTCGTCCTCGGCGATTCCTTGTTTCTCCAGGCCCTCGCCCTGTCTGCGGCGACATCAAGATTGCACACGAATTGTTATTTCGTACTTGTACAAATAAAAAAAATATATATAGTCATATTAACATAGGAATGTAAAGGGTTTGGGTACGCTCCCTTTAAAAGCGCCACTTTTGCCCGAAAGGGGAATAAAGTGACTACTACTACTACTACTGGTCATATTAACATAAAAGCAGAAAATATTTTATAAGAGACAAGGATTTAGAAATGGTAAATTAACGAGGATACACGGCTTGCGTAAGACGAAATTGTTCGATTATTCCTCGATGAAGCTAACGCGTGATAAGTAAATCGGCAGTTATCCAACTCAAGGCAATAAACAGAATACCGTGGCACATTGATACGTAATGTACGTGCACGTTCTTTACATGTGTGCGAGACACGTGACGTCACCGTGATTGATTACGCATTCCGAGTGAGCGAAAGGAAGAGAAAAACTAATTATAGCGACAACTACCTGTACTTCGTGACGACACCGCGCGCGTGCTCAAGCTGCTGGCTCGTAGCGAAGACGTTGAGCGGGTTCGTTACCGTCAAGAAGTGCAACGCCCTTCCCTGGTAAGTGCTCTGATCCCAGTACGGTTTGTCAATGTCTATTTCCTTTGCGCTACCCTGCGCTCCGATTTCCTTTCTTCCCGGCATCTCTTCCTAACGACCTTGAACCGGCTGGGCTGTACCCTCTCTTCCCCACCCACGTTCACCTGCCCGTTCCCACTTGACCGTCGCGACGACGTGTTAGCGAATCGTCGTCGTTTTCTCGTCGCACCTGCTGGGAGCCCGACAGCCTCCAGAG
>NW_011967240.1:4383221-4413602 GCF_000949405.1 Vollenhovia emeryi | reverse complement strand
TATAATAATTACTCGTTTATAGCAAGATTAATGACATCTAATTTCAATTAGATTTACAAATAATATCTCAAAACAAATAAACTTTTATTTCTGTTCGCGCAGTTTCTAACATCATTAGAGCTTTTAAAGAAAAAATGTACTTATATATAAAAATCTACTTCATATACAATGTTAATATAATAGTCTATTTTACTTGCATTCTTCTTCCATCAATGACTATTATGGAGTCAGTAACAAATATTCTCTTTATAACTGTTCTAGTATTAAATACTATTATACTATGTAAATATCTGGCATCGATCTAGAAACCAATATTGTACAATGAAGAACAAGAAGGGAGAATCTGTGTCACGTCTGACCAAAATGAATAAAGCATAGGAAGATCGAGTGTACAATGTATTCTAATCTTTTAAATTATATAGAATTATATGCAATTATCATCATGCAAATCTGGTATTGAGAGCGTTTCTTCATTTATTAGCGAGATCACTATGTCAATCGCTAAATTATGCGATTTTATATTATTATTTGATTGACATATTTTGGGCGCTGTACGTTTCAACGAGTGCGCGATCGTTCGCCGAACTTTCTAAACCACTTATTAAGTATCATATGTCTTGATATAATTTTAATGGCGCAATTCAGGTTTATTATCCTTCTGTTTCCAGCGTAATTATTCGATACTACTTTTGTCTGATATTTTTATTTTAATTCCGAATATCCCGTAACTTTCTGCACACAACTACGATATAATAATTGTGAGCCAATAAGTTTTATTCCACAGTCAAATACGCTATGTGTTAATTAAACTGGGATGTTTTATTAAAACTTTTAGTACAATGCAGTAACAGTTTTTAATGTTGACACTTCATTAGCGCCATTTCGTAATTAAAACATAACTAATTTTTGTTAAAAAAAAATAGGTCAGACGTGATTGCGTGCAATGTTTTATTTTTTAGCGAATCGATCTGCGAAATAGACAGTACCGTTGAACCATGTAATCCTATCAGCACTGATTAAATGCTGTGACCGCAATCAAATCGCAATATCAATGGCCGATGCTAAAACAACTCACAAAATCAATCGCATTTTATAGTTGAAAAGTGCATACATGAGTTTTATATTTAAATTATCGATAATATTATGACTAGGAAAATTTTTTAAATCATTTTCATGATGCTATTTATGATTTTAATTGAGATGTCTGTACCGTATCTGTGAAGTACATCAGGGTATGTCATCTAATCGTACATACTGCATTCCGGACGAAGACAAATCTACTAATTTCCTCAAAGTAAAGCACAATTTAATGTTCGCTTTAATTAAACCAATATAAGTATGCCACTCGCCTTTTAACTGTGGAATGGAATGCGAATGACTGTGCACCAATATTTTATGAGGAATATAAATATCAAGAAAAGACATTTATGGTCTCAGATGGTACACATATAAGATGACTGTATGCCGACGTGTCTGACAGAATAAATAGTAAATTTGTCACGAAATTATTCCACGTGCTTAATTTATTATATTTTACAACGGCTATTTATGACAGCTTGTTAGAGCAGAATTTATTCTCGCGCCACATTAGAAATCCCGGAAAATATTTGTTGAAAGTAACAATATGCACACATAATATGGACGAGTTAAGGCAATAACTGACCAGGTGATAATTTGCAAATCAACGTTTAGTTAGCGCCAAGTTAATTGTCTTGAGACACAACTATAATTAACGCTAACGCTCGTTTTCTCTTTGTGTCACGTTTAATACCAGGATGATAATAAGAGGTGCACTACTAGCCTACTTACGTGTTTCAGTACGGAACCGGGACCGAAAATGAAAGGTACGAAGATAGAATGGAAATACGGAGTGCAGAACGTGGAAGGTTGCAGAGGTGCATTCACATATTGTCAAGATATATTTATTTGTGGGCGCGCGCATGTCACGCTAAGTCTCAATCTTTAGATAAGTATCTTATCTCATGCGAGACATGACAGGTTTTTCTACGCGCACGGTCTATTGAAGATTCAATGTTGCGTTGAAATGCTAATACCGATAAGAATATTCCCGACACATTGTATTCAGATATCCGCGTAATCAAAGTCATAACAATTTACCGTTGAAGTTTCAAAGTATAGTACTTTTTAGTCCGTCTTAATTTCCGGTAAAGTGTATTAAAGCGTGGTATGGAGATCATTCTATACATATATAAAAATATTCTATACGTAAATAAATTCTAATATAACTTACAATATAATATAAAATATTATAATAATTAATACAGTATAACAGGCTAGAAAATATCAATTGCTTATAATTGTTAAATGTACACTAGTACAAACGATTAATTTTATCTGTTTTATCTTCTTCGGTTCTTTTTTATTACATTTTGTTTTACTATGCGCGTATTTGAATTGTTAATATCAATAGCTATCTGACTTTTCATATTATTACTTCATTTATTATCGTAGATAATTGTTAATGCTCTACGTAATCGTTGACAGGAGTCTGCTCCGTTTGATATATGATCTTGAAACGCCATAATATCAGACAGAGTATATAATGTTTCCTTTTCAACCAAATATAGCTTCAGGAACACGGTGCAATTTTATTGGTAATTAAAGTAGGTGCGGTACTATGTCTAGTAGCATGTACTACTCCGTATTTGTGTCCCGTGTTAGAAGTTCAATAGCTTGTGCTTGAAAAAAAGATGTTATTACGGTGATTATTTTTCTTTCTACTACAAAAATTGTTCCGCTATGTTACATTTATGATTTTAGTTGACTCATCGTGAATACTGTGAACATCGATACACGCAGCGAACATGAATTTCACGCACTTTACGAAGATGATTTTCTAAGCGGTTGCAATTATGTCCCTTTTTGCTTATTCACATTGACGTGTAAGAAGATATTCTCTATAACAGTGGGGTAGTTTTTATTTCAATAATTTCATACGACTACAATACCAGATATTGAAATATTAGAATCGATTCTAATTTTTCTATTATAAACATTGAGAAGCAGATGTAGTTGAACCAGATGTTATGAAATTGACATTTACGCTATTTTCAATATATAAAAAAAACCGTAATAAACTTGATATTAAACTCGCGGGATTAACTGTACGTCATATTCTTTGGTGTTATATTGTACACGGGACGTTGCTCTGAAGCAAATCAATTTGATTGTAGAGCAATTAAACTTTTTGATTTCATCTTTGAATTGAGTTCATCGGTGATGACGGTTATGGAATGGTGGTTTATTACATAAGCGTGAATCGAAAGTATAAATGCAAATGTAAATGAATATATGTCAGTATTAATAAGAGTTTGATGAAAAATGGATATGGACGTCAACTCTTAGTCTTTTTAAAGAGGATATATCTTCCAGAGTAAATAATTTCACAAACGATATACAGAATTTATATATGTATAAATTAACTGGAAATTTTTTGCACTGGACAATGTATGTATAATATTTAAATGTTATTTTCTTTACTGTAAAATTTTATAATAATTAATAATTAATTCAATTTATATAGAATGAGAAGAGAGCAGTGTTCGAAAAGTGCATTTGTTTCGGGTCATTAAATTTTTGAAATATACAATAACACGCTAGGAAATAAATCTATTTACTTTCAATTATTAATACGATGTTATTGTATATTCCGTGAAAGCAATAAGTGCAAACGCAGACTTTTGTTATCGGACTTTTAGAAATAAATTGAATATGAAAAATATGGAGGTGAACAACATATGCCTCTATTGTCTGATTCAACCGTGAGAACTCAGACAAAAAGGATGCGTATCTTCTGTTTATAATGTGCCTGATTGCTGTGTGACGATTTGCGGTTTATGATCTCGCTACGTTGATGACAGTCAAAGGCCTTAATCGATGCTCTTCCGGGTTAATTTGAGACATGTCTCCAGTCACGAACTGACTACTGTGACTCCAAATACGTCTGTACTTTATGTGAATTGCTGAGTCGAATGTGAATTAATATAAATTCATTGGAACGATGTGTGACACAGTATGAATACATATCAATTATATTTGCAATATGACTATTCTGATATAAAAGATGGAGAGGTTTTTGTTACAGAATAAGTTGTAAAATATTCCGCGAAAATATGTAAATGTGTAAAATATTTTACTAATATAATTTTTCATCGGCGTTCTCGCAATTTTTCTACACGTGTGAAATGTTTCTTAGCTATTTGATTACGCGACGTACAACATTTGTCTGTCACTATTTACGTAACTATGCAATCTTCGTGAAATAGACCGCAAATGTCACAAGTAACTGTAACGCAGCCACTAAGATAAATCTAGCGCCTCCAGGGTGAATATTAACGATTCGTTGCGGCTGTTACAATAGAATAAAGTAAATTGTTACGTTATTGTAAGCGTGCACCGGCATCAAGGTTAATATCTGTCAAGTCTCTTATGCTCGTATTTATCTCTTATTCATTTTCATATCAGATCTTAATTATAGCAGTTGAGGCAGCGTCGAAGTGATTTACACTGATAACGCTAAGGTAAATAACTCACTTTACAACCGCAGAATCTTTGTTTGCAAACGGATCGAGGTGTATTTGAGGAAATTGAATATATCATTTGTTTTTACAAAGACACAAATTCTTGGATAAAATCGTGTTAACAGCACGAATTTATTTGAGTATTTTGAACTATTTCCTATTTGCATTTTTCTCGACGATGTATAACACTCCGTTGATCCTTAATGAAGTAATTACTTTCCACAGAATTGCATCAGGAACATGTCCTTTTCTGCGTGAAGATACTCTCGGATCTCTTACGCATTCTCTCGCATCCTTTTTCTCAAATAAGTGTCGGCGAATTCACGTTCCACATAGCGTACGCTGTGATAAATTTTCAATCATCAGCCTCCAATTAACAGAGTTCGATCTGTGATTGATGATATGTGTAACGCTTAAAAAGATCTGTGATTAATGATATCTGTGGCGTTTACAGAGGAGACTGATATCGCAGACAGTTTCTTGCGCCTCTCCCAAGAATCTCCTTTCCGGCTGGGAATGTGTAACAAGCTGGAATATCGAGATCGGTAATCGGTTGCAGCGATATTACCACCTCATATCCTGTCGGTGTCCCATACTGGGTCAGCCGGGCAAAGGGGTAAACAGGTTGTATCGCCCAGCAAGCGTGCGTTTCGCCCATTCGGCTTACCCGTCGCGCGACTTCCTCCTGCCTCGTAATCCGCGCTGGAGACATCGATGAACGACAGGCCTTTGCCGCGCGTCGTTTTTGCATTGCCCGGTAACCGCGAGTGAAAGCATACGTGCCTGACATACCCGAAGAATGGCACGTTTGTTGTCCGTTCATCGTCACTGCATCGTCCTGCCTGTGCATGTCGTGCGCGAAGAACGATCTTTCGGTGACGTCCCTCATACAGATGCGATAGATCAAATTTTCAGGCCAGTGGAGTAAGGCGACGTCTTCCAACTTTGCGCAACAGCAAAAATCTATCGCCCAGGTTTAGTGGGTTAACGAATCGTACTTCTTTTGTAACCCGAAAAATTAATTTCAGAAGCGATTCCAGCTTTAAGAGTTAGTTTCCGCGTTCACGTCGAAACGATCGCATAGAGACGTCTAGTAAATGTATATTTTATGAATGAAACAAGAGAATTACAAATATTACGCTTATAATTACAGATGCTTTCCTTGCACGCTCGATGCAAGGTTTCCAGTTTTCAACTTTGTAAAGTAAGTTTTATATGTGATAACACACATCTAAGTTGCAGAACTTACAAGATAAATGGTGATAGATTAATTGCCTGATAGGATCAGTAGGAAATGGTAGACAGCAAGTACATCGCCACAAGTAATATATATACAAATACCAATTATAAATGTCTATAACCTCAAGAATTATATTGTCTACAAAACTCATAAAATTAAAGCATAATACAAAGATTAGATTAAGAAATCGGCAGATGTGTTTAATTGTCTTTTTATTATTTACTCCTATTTGTTCGCTTGGTTACAATATCGCCCAGAGGACGTTTGCTTACAAGTGTTTTAAAATAAATGAAACCTGCTAAGAAGATTATATATCGATCAAGGAAGGAATACAGTTTTTAAAAATCGCACTGGATTTTTAAACAGTTCGGTGTCAGGCCAAGGTAAAAAGTAGACGAATGTGGTGCAAACCGGTTGCGGGAAAGAGGCTGCACCGCTAACACGTGTGTGCATAATATCCTGATTCCATCTGCAGGCTACAAAGGCGTTAATAGGTCAATCAATTGCTTTATATCCGCTTCTTGTTGCTGTCGCTTATGTCTTGCTGGCTGTTACATAACACTCAATTTACATTGTCGTCTATTTTTTTTATACTTATAAGATAGTGTCAGTTAACGGGCTGCAGAATTACAGTTCAATAATTTATTAACACATATAAAGTAAAACGTGAATAATAGAATTAAAGATCTGAAGTAAAAAAGAAGGACATAAATATATAGCAACGTTAATTAGTCTTACATAAAATATATACGGACCAGACCGGACAAGACCGAACGATCTTCCTTGGAATCAATGAATTTTAACTGTTGATATAATTAGCTTATCCGTATGTGGTGTGGTCTCTTTCTCTTCATTATTTTGTAATTACATCGACTTAAGATTTAAATTTGTGTGCGTTATTAGCTTATTATACTCTATAGCCCGTTAATCGTTTCTTTCTCACAAGTTTGATTCTTCGACCTGTTGATTCTAGTTTATTTTAATTTCTTTATACCTTTTCCCGTTTTTGAAATAACTTAGAATCGCGATTAGCGGAAGAAACGTCACTCTTGTTTTACATTTCTTAATATTTGACATTGAATTTCTTCGCAGCTGACGTTTAATTGAAATTATAAATTAAAATTAAATCGAAATTAATATCTTATTATCACAAATTACATTTCTTAATTTAAATTTGTGAGAAATTCGGAACGTCTTCAAGTATACATTTAGAACAGGAAGAATTACCGAGTTTCTGATATTTGTTTGCTAAGAAAAGAATTCACGAGATTCAATATTAAACGTCATACGAATTGTATGGAATTTAATTTTAGGTTCTCTTGGCAGAAGAATATTTTCTCTAAAAACAAATTAGTACGCCCAATTTTACTTAATTTCCGCTTTACAAAGAGATAATGTATGAATTATAACGTTACCTATGATTATCTGCGTTAAAAAACTGAGCGGCCGTTGCGGGTGGGTGCACTAGAAAATGTAGCGCTTCCACCGGCCGCGAGGAATGTTGCAATTACGTGAGGTAGAATGTCGCGGAGAAGACCCTACGTTGGATTTTAAAACGGCTAACGGAAGGATATTGTTATCACGGTCATGTGATAACAATGTCGCATATGCCGCCGTTCGCTCCCTTTCTGCAAATTCGACATAGAACTCTCCTTAATCAAATATAGAACGAAAATGTAGCATATAATGTTTAATATAGTGCGGTTCACCACTGTTTCTGCAACTAAGCCTGAAGCCTTCGTGAAATATCTTTCTGATTGTCTGGCAGCTGTTAGGCTGATAACTAACAAGTCGTGCAGCTGCAATATACCGTTAAAATTATATTCTTGTCTCATCAAAAATAAGAACATATTCTTTTCAAATCTCCTGCTCTTTTTGGTTCTAAAGAATCGACTTGATAAGATAATTAGACTCGATTTCTTAAGGCAGCTTGATTTTTGTATACGAATTACACTTGTTGACCTGTTCATTTTTCTGTGAAAAAGTGATTAGCGAAGAATATTAATGCATTTACCGCAAAGTATAATATACTCGACATGCTCAGATAATGCTTCTGGTCTTCTTCCGCGGTTTAGAGATGTCCCGTTTAATGTCACGAATTTTATGGTGCGATGAGTTTGTTTTATTATTATTACATGAAAATTTCCACGAATAGCCAGCGACCGTCAGCGAGTCCTCGAGTGTCGCCCGAGACGTCGTATCGTATAGAATGCAGGAGCAATCTCTGCACAGCATTATCTAAGCCATGGACCGTTACCCCCACCGACCTAAATGCACGCCGTATAAATGGTCAGAACAGCTTCTAACCACTGTCAGTGAGCGTGTGCTAATCTCGGCTTTCTGCAACGTGCATCATCCTGCATCATTCGGTGAAAAGAGTGCGCGGTATCATGCGATAATCCTCCGTATAACGTCACTTATGATTTCTTTTGAGTAATTACGAAATTCTCTCTCGATGCGGTGCATTTCGATGATTCGTGTAGTTGATGTAATCCTCACGATTGACAATGACTATACAAGAATTCGAAACGAGACAGGTGACCATCGCCACGGTCTGCAATGAAATATAAACCGGTTGATCGAAACTAACAAAATTCTAAATCAACAGTGCAAAGTTGAAATCAACCTAAATCATGAAGTGCGGATATTTCGGGGCCATCGAGTGGTTTTGCAATGTTGGATGTCCAAGGGTGGCCCATGTACCGTGTTGGATGTTTATCTTGTTAATTATATGTTCTCGACGGACTCACTCGTTGACTTTTGATAATACGACGGATCTTTTTGTCCAAAAATGTCAAGGAGAATGCCACTTAAAGAAAGATTTTGCAACTTGTGGCAAATATAAAGTCGTCAAGTGGCTAAACACAGTAGTGAGAGAAAAGGTATGCGTTTGCTGTTTACGGTCTTACGTAACATTTGGTTATTAAAAAACGAAAATAAGAATTGACAACTTATATTGCATGTTGTTAACCATAATGAGTAGTGTGATTAAGTTTACTAATTTATGACTTTTTATTTTTATGGTAAATTATTGCAATATTAATTTTTATATATTACCTTTATAAATTTATATTTACTTAGTACTACCAATAGAATAACAATAGAATAACAGATCTAAAGAATTAATTAGACATGAATAACTACAAAATTGATAGCATGTACTATACAATAACAAACTGTAAACATTTATCTGTCTGATCTATAATTTTAAAGAGCGAATTGTACGTAGTGATTAATTTAATTAAAGAGTAAATTATTATAATTTAGGAATTTAGTTATGGGCCATTTCGAATAATAAGGATACCATCGATTTACAAGCAATCCTTTTTGCCCTATTTGCCACGTTCTCGAGCATTTAAGAGCGGCATAACCGAAGCTCTAAACTTCGTTAGAGATAGCATAGAGGATTTATTGACAAATCGTGCCATTGTATATACGGTAGACAACTCGGCAGTTGCCAGAGATTTTTCCTCGAGTCTGATGTTTGTGGATGACGATGAACTTGAGCAGCTGAAGGATAACAAAGAGCAGGAAGGTAAAATTTTATATTAGATCTAACAAATGATAGCATATTTGACAATGTATTCTCTCGCGACGTTTTTCTTACAATAGTTTTTCCTTATTACTTTTGTTAAATGCTTTTATTTTCGTTAATCTAATGGACATCGGTACTTTCTATTTTTCTCCTGAAATTCTTGACAAATCCTTTGACTTCTTATGATGGTATATTGATTTCTTAGCAATAATAAAGGAAAGGTGTATTTACTGTTCTGTATAACGGACTGTTCGAATTCTGATGTGTCTGAGCGTAATCGTAGCTTTTGTTGCACTTTATTTCGGGTAACGGCGAACGTTACACGTAACAAGTATTATCACTGCATAAGCTATGCAATCTGCTGCAATGTTCCATATATTTGAAAAAAGCGATGAACGCGACGGCGAAATGCCAGAGTTTACTACCTTATATTTCCTGTAACGGCAATGATGTCAACATGTAACGCACAATCCGTAATAAAGTTTGGCGATTTTTTCGAGAAAGAGAAAATTAATAAACTGTTCGCTTTACAGGCAATTGGCGAATTTTCAAAAAGAAGAAGTCTATAATCCTCCCGGTTCTTATATTATTAAATTTACTAAAGCTGAAGCTACTGCTATTACCAATTTTCCTAGGAGTTCATTTTATCAAGAAGCTTCTCGTACTTGGCTCATTAATTTTACCATCGGTATTCGCGCATTTGAAGATTTGCAAAGTGCCACACTCTCATTCGCATCAGTCGCAACCTTTCCAACTGTGGTCCACTGCAGCGGACACAACAGTAGATTATCCAACAGGTAAGATTGTCTAAGAAATATTCTTTTTGTCTTTGACGATTAAAAATATCACGTAAGCAAGTTATATGCCAAATTATATATATATATTTTTTTTACCGAAGATAACACACAGGTGTACATATTTATTATCTTTGATAAAATCTTAAAGAGATTCAACAATGCTAAGACTAACGAGGGGCTCTTAAATTGTAATTTTAATATTCATTACGCTCATGCCTACAAATAGGAGATTAGAAATTTGTTTTACAACACAAATTTCCATGCATTGAATTTTATGTTGAATCATATACGCTAATGTATGAAATAAATTCTCTTCTAAATGCTCTTTAAACAAAAGTCACTGGCACGACGCGGTGGTTTGCATAATTATATATTATGTAGGCTAAGTTAAGATAACGTCGCTCAGCTGTAACAGATGATACATCTTTACAGACTAATACACATGACGTATTTATGTTGGCGTAAATATATTTAATGTTAGCCAACAGCGACAAGTATTAGATTTGAAACAGCTGTCAATGCACGCTCCGATAGTGTTTTATGTTTGACATATTTATATTCAGCCTTCCCTTTAAAATCTTTAACGTCATGTCACGCATCGCGAATATTTGATGTCAACAATTCTGAATCTTTCCCGGCACAAAATTTGCATCTAAATAAAGATCTCTATGCCTATTTGCTAAGAGCATCGTATAAACTTGTAACACGCATTTCGATATTTTCTTTGCAGGATACGGACAGGATGACAGTAATTGGCACAGAAACGATTACCAGTTAGGGTATCCGAGTTATCAGATACTTCGCAATCCCTACGGGTGAAAATGTTGCAGATTGCTCTCACGGCCATCAACGACAATTTCATATTTGTTATCTTCCGAAGGCGAGCTGTAAATATGAGTCAATTATATTGAGAGGCACGCGAAATAACACTTTGACGAGTAGTGCAATCGTGATTAATCTAATTGTGATCCGCGTAATTTCAGTAATCGTGTAATTCCCTGTAAAATTGCCCGTGGCAATTACGATGTATCGATACGCGCTGAATGAACGTCGCCAAACACTATCTCTCGGCTACGCTCGTTCTAGCAAGGAACATTCACGAAATAACTTTCACGTAGCTTACCGTTATTTGCGGAACGTGTCGATATATTTTAACCTTAGCAGCTTGCGGACTTTGAGAAAAGGGTACGGTGTTAAGGATACATCCGGCTTTTCCTTAAAATTCGCATTGAACAAACAGGAATGCATGAAATACCTGTCCCCTTAAAATTTTTTTAGAATATCAATTTGTACAACTTTCTATCTTCCATCTTTCCTGCTTTAGATTATTTATTGCCACTTTTACATTAAGATGATGTCGCAGGCATGTTCGTCGCTCGTCGACTCTGATTTATTTCAAACTCGACGACATTAATGACGGACATTATGATTTCTGTTAAAGACTGGAATTTTTTCTAGAGAATTATTTGTACAACTTAAAAAATGCATGAAAATGCAGTTAGACTATTTTATTATCAGCACTATCGAATTAGAAGTATTTATGCTAAAGTAATCAAATTATAGCGGCATGTGAAATAGAGCTAGTCCCAGGTAATTCAAGCCTAGTAATCTTCGCTTGTTTTCTAAATGCGACACGCGATTACATCGATGTAGTGCAAAGTGATTGATTTTAGATAGCAAGACGGCGCGCTGGTGCTGCGTTTATCGCAGACTACCTTTCTCAAATTTCAAAGTGAAATTCGGAAAGAACCATACCGGGGCAGGGGAATCATTCGTGGTCAAGGTCACTCGACCGAGCACGATGGCCCCTCTACTGACCTACTGACAGATTTGGACAAGCGCCCGGTTTCTGGCTCACAAACGCCTTCGCAAGCCAACTCGTGTGTCGCTGTTATGCGTCAGTGCGTCTACCTTGACCGACGTGTCCGTGTGTATATGTGTATACACACGTGTGACCCACGTACGAGCCGATCGAAGACCGTTATCGGCTCGCGGACAGTGCACGGCGAGAGGCCAGTCATCGTGCTTGTCGTCGACACATATTTGGCCCCGGATGACGATTACAACTGGTGAATTTTGCTCTCACCCTTTCCTTTCTTCGATACGCTTTTCCCGACCCGCAACGTGCTCATCGATAGAATTAATCCCAGTTTCCCGGCGTGCGTTTTCCATCCTAGATTTCCCTAACGCGCGCCTCTCAATCCCGCCACTCTGACTCTCAGACCGAGCTTCTTACTTCATAAAGAATTAATTTTCCACATTGTTGCGATTTTTAATATTGTCTGCTACAGGACTAGATATATTGTCCGTCGTAAGAGAATTATTATAGAATAAAAAAAACACACGAGACGTGTGCGAGGGTCGTCCAGCGCTCTGATGGCGAGCGATAAAGTGACAACAGTACTTTGGGCGCCTGCGACACAATAGGAAACGCGAATCGGAAGCGATACATCGCGCATCGCCACAGGATAGGCGATCGATACGCGGCGTGCACTCGTCCGCGGCAACTCGACCGTTACGTTCTTACGTTATACGTGAACGAAAAAGTCGCATTAATGTAACGGACCATCGTCCATGTCACGGCGTTCGACTTGCGTATCTGTATCTACGTCGAACGTATTTCCTGTACATTGTACGATTTATACATGCTTGATTCGTGCGCGCGTATCACGTAGATGATTCTGAGTGGTGTGCGTTAAACGCCGGAGATGCCTCTCGGGACGTCACATGTGGAGTTCACGGAAAGCGGAAAGCACAGCCACGCGAACAATTGAAGGTCCAACTTGAGCAACGGTCCCTCCTTTATTTAAAATAAAAATTGTCGCGGAAGTCAATCAAGTTTACGTATGACAAACGACTGGCAACCTCTGAGAAAAAATATTTAGATAGAACTTTAATTTTATGGATAAGAAACACTGTCTTTTAACACTTCTTGCGGCTCTCATGTTACACGGATGAACAATTTTTCAAGATAAGAGTAAACGGCGAAAACATTCTGTTTGATGTCTACAGTCGAGATTTTAATTCTTTGAAATTTCTCGCCATTTATTGGAAGCGAGTTGCGTGTGTGTGTGTGTGTGCGCGCGCGTATGACTACATAGTTATAAGGAAAATAAAATTGTAGAATATTTAAATAGTTAATGTATCCCCTTACCTTTCCTTAGTTGAAATGCAATATTCGAGAGACTTTTTCACACTTTGTTTCGTCAAGCAATCGATAACAGATATTGTAATATCACATTACATTTGTTACATACTTGACACGTTAATATAAAAATATTTGTAAGAATGTAACTTTCTTGTAAATTATTTTCATGCGCTCGAAGATGAATTATTTTCACAACTTTGTGATTAATTTCCATGCTTAAGCCGGAGTACTGATACTTGGAGGGAATACCGGCAAAGGATTTCTCGTTTAGTAGCTCTACGAAAGGTTGAAATATAAAAATACGGGGAACGTTATACGGCGTTTTCGAGAAACGATTCCACACGTGTGTCACCGGTTTGAACGTGAAACTTAAACCAAAAGAAGTGACACACTGGTGTGACCCTCTTTTTATAAAGGAAATTGGATCAGAATTTTTTTAATGCAGAGTTGAATTATCAATACTGCAAAATGTCGGTAAAAGAGCACACGTCGCCATGAAAGCGTATCATAAATTTCTGAAGACAAGGACAAAACTAAGCTCCTGAAAGATCAATTACTTCTTTGCAATTTAAAATATTCATATACAAGTTGCATTTGAATTTTAAAGAACGGTTTGCTGCCGGTGTTGTCTCACATATCTACCAATTCTTACGGAGACAATTGAAATGCTGTCTTATTTCATATACCGTTTTCCACGCGGACTCCTCGCGATTTACGATGCAAACTTTGTCGGCTATAAAGCCTTGAAAATTTTGTTTTTGTTTGGCAACATCGATAACATTTTACAACATTCTCGTAAAAATTCTTTTGGCGTTATGTTATAACGGGTTTCTCTCGAATGTCAATGTTGTCCGTTAGTAAATAGCACTTCGAAACACGGGGCACGCATACCGTGGATGCCAAATGCAAATGGTAATCATTTTGTAGTAATCGAGTCATCCGTCAGCTCTATCAAAGACGAAAGAAAGGCTGGCCGACATGTTGACGAAACTTAAAATCAGGTAAACCAGTTTTTCGGAGGTCACAGACATTATTCGGGATCGGCGGAGGCTCCCGAGAAAACACAAGAGAAATCGCTCGTAAAGGTGTGCAACCGCGACTGAACTCGTGACTAATTCGATTGGACTTGAACGAGTTATCAACTATCCTGGTTGACCGAAGGTAGTTTCCATATGAAAAGTAGATCACGCAAAAAAAGACTTGGAAAAAATCGTTGCTTCTTACATTCGACGATTACGTGGACATGAGCGGTCTTACTTAATTAAGCAGCTTAATTTTTCTTGTCGCCGCGAACGGGTGCACCGCACTTCTTCCAAGAGATTTAGAATGTTGACAGATTCATTTTCAACAATTTCCAATTAACTAGCAAGTTTTGATTTTTCATTGTATTGTGCTTTATCTCGCATTTCTTTTAAATAAAACAAAGGAATAATTCCAGAGCCAGAGATTCTAAAAAAAAAGTAGACTAAATCAACTGAAAATTCTCAGAGATTGACTTAGATTTACCTTAATCATCCCCTCACATATAATTTACCTCTCTTGTTTCCTTCTCCTTCCTCTTTCCTTTCTCTTCGATTAAATTAGCATTAAGATCTATTCATCGACGATCTCTTGGAGAATCATCTCCTGTATCATCGGGCGGCGTCCGGTCAGGCTCGTTGACCTCATAGATCTGGACATTCGCCGAAATACCGCCAGGTGAAATCGTCCGTGTGGTGTGTGCGTCGGTAGTTATAGACCTATGACAAATTCAATTGATTCGAATGGGGAAATTTCCCCCTCGACTAATAGTCATATTTGCGATTCTTCCTTGGAAGAAGGGTAGATCCTAAACCAAATGGCGGGAACGAACGGACGAATGAACGAACGTGGTGAGCGAGGAAGGCGGAAAGGAATGGATAGAGGGACGGACAGACGGATGGCCGGGTAACCCAGATCGGGTCAGTCGAGCCGATCCTACGGAGACCGGCTGCCAGTATAGTATTGGACGTCGTACACGATTCCAACTTTCTGGCCGCTTGGTCATTCAGGCGCGTACCGTCCCCCGGTCGTTTTTCAATATTAAAAGGAGTCATTCGGTCGCTGAAATTGACGCCGATCTCTTGGCCTAGGTGCGGGCAGGTTGTTGATGTCAGAGATATACCGTGAAAGTGAGTATAATAGATCCATATGCGACAACAAGTACCGACGAATAGTTTTCTATAGATCGTTGTGCGTTTGACCGGCGAATTAAATTATCTCCGCGCGTTGCAACAAATGCATAGACGAAGCATTGTTAATGGGATTGTACTAGGATAGATTGGTGAAAGGACACTTGTATAACCGTACACTTTGTACACTGGTTATTAATTCTAACTGCACACGTGCGTATTGGATCTAGAGATTAAATTTATGACTTAGATTAATGTATGCATATACATATACGCTGAAAAAAAATCCGGTGGATTCAACCAGTCGTCTGTTAGAAAATGGACGAATCAGAATTCCTTTAGGATTTACCAGATGTGTAGTGAAGTCTAGCAAACTTCTGGTTATGAAATATTGAGCCCTATATCGTGCTAACTGGAAATTCTCTTTGGTTTAGCCAAAATACATTCTATCATACATGTCTCGTTGATACAATCGAAGCATTTTTCTCAGTGTACTCTTTGAGTTTTTATATTTTATTGTATTATGTACATATATGCACACATGCAGCTTGTTGAAAATTCATAAGATGAAATGCTAGGAAGATTAAACGAGAGGCAGATTTCTTTTAATTGACTTAATATTTTTCTGTATTTATTTTTATAAATAAACAATTTAATTAATTGATGAGGAAATATTGAAGAATTTAATTATTATAACGATGTACAGTATTTAAGATTAATAAGAAATAAATTACTGATTATTAATTGCTGACTTGGAAGAAAAGTATAATTACAATATAAGTTTTTAAAATGAAAAAATAACAAGTGTCAACAAGATTAGAAATAGAATTTGTTTAGTTAATCTGCCACAAATATTTAGTAGGGTCTTTGCGCACAGTTCACATGGATGAAAGAATCAGCTGACTTCTTGGAAGAGGAAGGACATGCAAGACTGATCTAGCATAACCGAGTTTTACCACGTAGAATACCATGCTATTATTACTTAGCTTACTTAATAATTTCAATAATAATATTTCTTGTATAGTACTGTGCTTCTTTATTAATTGAAAAATCAATAAAGTTCTAATAACTTAAATCTAAACATATACATATAGAGAGAATTCTTTTTAAATAATATTATAAAAAGTCTAGATTGTTTTTCTAGAAGAGGAGCAACACAAAATTATTATATATATATAATATGTTTATACATATAAATTTAGTTTTCAGTAATTATGTCTTGTACTTGTCTGCTTCGGTCAATTACGTATACAGCATTACATTTTTCTGCTTGCACCGTAACAATGATTTTACGCATTTGATGTTAAAGCTCCTAATCCCTATGTGTTTTGATTTATCTGTCTTATTTCAGAAAACGGAGCCGCGGGTCGAGATGCAGTTCTCCTTTCGTAATAACCACAGCTAGCCAATAGACAAGCGCCCGGTGCCTTTTTCGCGAGTCGGACAATGGCAAAAGGGAGAGCAGCCGCGATATTCTCGATTGTGCTCCTAGCTATTGCGTGCCTTCATTCTGTCGTGGGGGTCAAGGTCCACGCAGAGGTTGCGTCCTTGAACGAGACCGCGCGCCACGATTATGACATCGAGAAGAACGAGGTGCCACTTTCTCATGAATCTGAAAACAAAACCGATCAATTCCCGCGTGAGCATCCGCACAAAATGCATGGAAAGCCAACCAAGTTCGATCTCGAGCTTCACGTGGACGATAAAGCGGATTATCAGATCGAACCGACGAGGATGGCCAATGTTACGGCTAATCCAATCGAAGTGAACTCAACGGCCAGTCAGTCTCTGTCAAATTCCATAAACTGCCGAGGGAAGTTCACGGTCTCTTGTATGCGTAAGGACTTGCTGAATTTTTTAGATCAACTCTCAAAGGTTGACACGTACAACGTAACAAAATCCGTGCAACTCATAAGAAAACCTGAAGCACAAAGCGTCGCGTGCAACGATCAAAAAGAAGATACCAAGTCGAATGTGGATCTTCTGGACAAGGTTCATCGTTACGCCAGGACACACGTGATGAAGATACAGCTGAATAAGGATCTGAATCTCGCCAGGAGAGCCAGGACGTTCTTCGGTTGTGAGTTTCTAGACCGCTTGCTACAGATTTTTCTCGCGTGTGTACTAGTGCCGTTACTTTTGTCGACACGAAAGGTGGATTTTCTGAAACTGCGATATAATCATACACATCGATCCGCATAGCGTGATGCTTGCCGTAAAGCAATTGCATAATTGTTAATTGGTGCGGAGTGAGAGTAATCGAGCAGTTAATTAAGATTTTCTAGAAAGGAAAAGAATATTACGTAATCTTTTCTCTTTCCACCTTTCAATTTGATTTTCAAGATAATTTTATCATCTCTTTACAAAATGTAGTCTCCTCGAATATTTTTTCCTACAAATTTCTGATACTTACAAGGACAAACTATTCAATTAATTTGTTTACCTGATAAGTGACGAATCTAGTACGCTCGTAATCACGAATTGGCATAAATAAAATTAGGGTGTGAGAGAAAGCTTTAACTACATGAATTGGCTTTTTGGAGTGAAATCAAGTAACGAGGTTGGGTCCATGCTAATTGGCAAAAATGCAAACTAAACCAGCAATAAAACGGGTATGAGGAAAAACGAGGCGTATAACATTGTGCAAACAGTCAAATTAATTATAATTGCGGTGAATATTTTTTATTTCTACATAGAGTGTTTCAGCAAAACGTGCGGCACGTGGAGTTGGAGAGATAGAATATGAAAAAGATGCTGCTTGCAGCATGGCTTTCAGGGCTAACGGCAGGGCTTTAACGAGCTGGTACTTTTGCTTTCAGCCGTCTTTCAGGGAAAGAGTACCTTTTTAACAGGATTCGGACTTGGTTTTCTAGCATTTGGCCTGAAGAAACTGTTGCTACCCTTGTTCTTCGGCGTGCAAATAATTAAGAGCGTATTACTCGCTCTTTTCTTACCGAGTATCATCGGCAGCATTGGTAATATCGTTGGAAAAGGTATGTGTTTTGCGTTTAGTAAATCTTATTAGAAAGTAGAAATATATTTCGAAACAATTTTTTTCTAATCACGATCATATTTTACTTCTTTCTCACAAGAGTATGCTATAAATGCTTGTAGTACACGGTAAGTATCTTACTTAAATGATATATCAATTTTTATGTACGGCAATATTTTATAACGTTGAAAAATTAACGAGTTTTGGCCATTTCAGTAGCTTCAGAGATCAAATTTTGATGTAACCTTTTCAGTTGATTTTTAATAGATTTTGTCTGTGTCTCTTAAAATTTGCAAAATTGAACAAGTTGAATGCTAAAAATGGAAGTACAGCGTAAAATGAGAAATCTTTGTCGAGACAATGATTTCTCCGTCCCTTGCGGAGTTCACGCTGTAGCATTAATGTCACTTAAGAAAGCGTCCTGAACTAAAAGTGTAAATACAACGTTACGTATAAATTACAGGTGTTACCTCCTTCACGCAGTCCTCGCATCTTCCCGTCGCGCCCGTCGCAGCATCGGAAGAAAATTTCGAGTTCAAGGATAATTCGGATCTTTACAATGACGACTATCTGACGCGACAACCGGTGGGCACGTTACCAGCGTCCGCCATGTACGACGAGAGTATGATGCAGACGCAGAAGACTCCGGATATTGGGTCCCGCTATGGATTCGTCGATTCGAGAATATCTCACGCGAATGCGCTTTCGGATCGTTACTACACGCGACACGTGGCTGCACACGGACTTTCTAAGAAACAGGACTTTAAGGTGAGCTTTTCGAATGTGCAATTGCTGATCTCGTTTATTTTCTCGTCACATAATAAACGCGTGGCTTTCAAGTCGCTGCACCACTTTCTTCTTTTTTCAACTCGGATAGCATGCAATATGTTAGCGAGCAAGTTGATAAATGAAGCTACAAATCACCATGGCTCTTCTTATTAATATTTAATTGAATTCTTGATTGCGCAATAGTAATAATTCTTACCGAATAATTCCAACTGGTAGGAAGTGCACGTTGATTTGTGCGTGTCGTTGTCGCATTTAACAGTCGCGCACAGTTCGAAGGAACTGTTCGTTAATGTTTGGTCCAATAATGAACTGGGTAAGTATGCCATTAGAATATTCGTCTTTTTCCCCTACTCTGTTACTTTTTAACACCATCGACGACCGGAGATGCTGCCCGTGCTTTCCACTTTTGATACTATTCGACTATTGACATCGGTCATTGAGATTCACGCGACCCACTTCCTTGTTTGCTTCGTTTTAACTCGTTCGGCGCCTAGCCGCGCGCGTAACGGATACAGTGACCATTAAGTATACGTAGCTGTAAACACATATATTTATTATTGGCGGCAGGTCTTCCACGAGATCCCGACGAGCTCTTTGCTTTTGACGAACTACGACCCGTTCTACTCGCCCCTGCTGTCACGTCTGGACGCCGTTTTCTCCCGCCTCGGACACAACACGGAAGGCTGCAGGGAGTACGCGGTGTGCGCGATGTATCGGAGTCCCGCGCGTTACGCGCCGTACTCGAACTTGGTCTCCGCCCAGCTGTCTAGGGAGCTCAACGAGCTGAGAAAGCCCAGCAGCGACAATCCCGACGTTCTGCGTTTCTTCAGATACATGAAAGCGGCCAAGGACGGCCAGGACGGCGTCAAGTGCGAAGAGATCTATGCGAATTGTGCGAACGCTCGTGAAGACCCGTCCCTGAAGCAAAATCAGGCGATGCTCGCGACGTATCAAGATATTAATAAGCTCGTTCAGGCCAGGAAGCTTTGAGAACGTCATAACTTATTTTCGTTGCTGCTCTTAATTAATTGCAAACGCGATAGAAGAAAGGAAGACGCATCTCATGTCGCTTCGTCAAATGCGCGAGCTTTAGGATGGCCTATAGTTCTGATCGGACGCACTAGCGCAATCGCTAAAAAGGTTTAGCGTTTGCTCTAATGATTGAATATTCCTTCATAGATATTGCGCATAAGTAAAGTTTCTAGGTGTTCTTAGTGGTGGATTACTACGGTCGCACGAAGCGCTTGTTGACGCGCTCGAGGGGCCTCAAGATGCGCAATTTCGATTTTTCTTTCTCCAAAAAAATTTGATTAACTGTTAGAATAAAAGTAATGTTTAAAAGTACTCAATTTTTAATTTTGGGATAGCATCTTAGACAAGGGAATCCGAAATTGATTTGCACCTGAGGCTTCCGAGACGGTCTTAATCCGCCATTATTCGAATCTTCAATTTCTGTAACACAGGCTCTTGATGTACCAAACGCAGTTTCCTAAATTACCGTTTGTAGCAAGTGTTGGCTCGCTGTTGATACTACAGCAGCATGTGAACCTGTGAAACTCTATCCAATGGACATGCATGGTGAGAACAGGGGACATGTCGAGCGACATTTGATCATAATTGTGTAATATTAATGTTATTTTACAAGCACCTTGGAAAATAGAAACTGTGTTGACACAATCAAGAACATCTCGATTTACATAATATTTCGCTTTAGATTACGAGACGGGTACATATGTTTCGATCTACTTCTCACGTAGCAAAGCGAATTAAACATAGAAACGAGATCTGCTTATGATTTTAATATGAAAATGTTATTAGAGAAATTTGTTTTTTTCATAGGAGAATCTTAAGCAGCTTACGATCAATAAGTAAAGAATTGTTAAACAATACTTTCATCAGATTTAACTTGCTCAAGACTCTTGCAAATTTAATGAACAATTTTAACACATCGATATGCTTAAATAGACATTTGCACAAATTAATGATTGGCAAATAATTTATAACGGCATAAACAAACAATTATTTGATAAGTTGTATAAAATATGATGTACAATGTTAAAACTGTTACACACTTAATTTATGTTTATTTTTTGAATGCTATCTCATGTATAAGATTTAATCTTGACATGATCGATAGTGATTTTGGATATTTATTTATTTATGTGACGTGAGGCTGAAGATTCTAATTTATGCAATCCGAGCGAGAAACATGTCGCGCAGAGCGCATGTGTATTTAGATTAACTCTAATTTTATTAAAAAATTGCGATTATCCCATTTTAATTGCATGATATATTTATAAATTGATGTATAAATTGACGTATTATACATCAAAAAATTGCGATTATCCCATTTTAATTGCATGATATATTTATAAATTGATGTATTATACATCAATAAAAGATTTATGACGTCAGTTTACGCGGGTTTCTCCAAAGTAAGGCGGCGCAATGCGTCAGCATGCGACATAATCGTTTATGTAATCAAAAATCCTGTTTAAGACATAAAGCGATAAAAACAAAAAGAGGAGTTCCTTTTTATTAGAAGTAGTCGTATAGAACAACGTGACACATGAATCAAAATTTCTAAAAATTTCTAACTGATGAAATTGCATATATCAAAATCTGTGCGTTACGAAGAAAGCAATAAATGTTACAATCGTGTATAAGGGAAGTGATTCATGGTTCAAGAGCCACTATTACGGCGCGAGAAAAGAAATTTCTTTTACGAAAATAACGTGAGATAGAATCCACATAATACGGCGATGACGCACACTGGGTTGTATAAAATGCAGATGAAAGTACATTGACTTTGTCCCTCCCACAACGATGTACCTTCCGTCTCCGTCTCTTAAGCCTGTCCAGTTCCGGTTCTTATTCCGGATCGCCACTTTCACTCTCAATTTTTGTCAATCCTCCCCGTTCGCCATTCTGGGAACGACTTACGGATCCTATCCCCTCTCGGAACTCGAGAGTACACCCATATAAATACGAAGGTGCCTATGTTGAGGCGTCATATGACTTTTGGCTAATGCCTGTGTGTCCGCTACTCGTTCCCAAATTCTTACAAGTTGTTAGTCTATCAGCATTCTGAATTGTTCTTGAAGCATCCGGTGTATTAAGTTATAAGTTTCTTTATAACTTGTAGTTTCTAATTAATTAGGTAAGTTAAGAAAATTTAATTACTTTTAATTTTTGTCCCCTTTTAGCAATTTCTTTTACAATTTATTTTTATCGCATTTTGATAATTTATTTCATCGGATTTCGCTTTACTCGTGGGTCGATTATGACATTTTTCTGCTTATTTTGTTTTATTTAAAAAATTCACCAATATTGTTATAATTTCTAATTATGTCGTGGAGCAACAATTTATTTTGCAACTTAATTGAAAGAATTGTGATCAGAAAAATAACTCTAAGATATATATACATATATATATATCAATTACTATTATACTCAAGTGGAATGTACGCGTGATCACAAATTGGAATCAGAAAACCGCTTGCTTTCGTTCTTAACTTCTGATTGGTGCGCTCATCTAACGGCACTTGGTGAACCAGCGCGTCGACTGCCAACAGTCGATTTCGCAGATCTGCGAGTGCTGTTTGAGGATCACCACGAGTGCGGTTTTTGACAAGGATGTCGCGTAAGGAATATCGAATCACAATAATTTGACAGTTTGGTGAGATATTTGAACGTACTTAAGTTTTCCTATTTTCTGGAAAAATCAAAAACATAAACAATATGGTTGTCGCTACATCCCGTGTTCAATAGCAATGTAACTGTTTATTTTGGATGCGTGCATTTCAAATATTTCAACATTCATTTTGCTATGCAAGATAAAAAAGTGTTGCTAGAAACAAAATAATTTGACTTTGTAAAGATAAAATTCGCAGTTTACGGTCTACAATATTGCTTTAAAACGGCAGGCAAATGTTAATTACTCGTATCGATATGATGATTTTGTGTCTTCCAATATGTCTCGTTATAAAATGCTGACATCTGTGGATTGCAGGTAGTGCAAAAAGAAGAGCAGAATGCAATTGCAGCGGTTGCTGGTAATTCTAGAAATTTTGTTGGCATTGTCCTCGCTGGCATGTTGTCAGTCTACCGGGAAAATTACCTTTGAAGATACCGCTACCGAACACCGAGCAGATCATCAAGGTAAGATATTTTGTTTCTCAAAATTATTTGTATGAACAAATTTTTGCTAAGAATTTTTAACAGTTATATGTTTAATTTGTTGCATAATATATAAAGTGCGATGACGATTAGCCTAATTTTATATTTTCCTGTAAGTTCTTCTTTTATAATTTATTATCGTTTTATATTATGACTAAGATATTTATTCGTAGTTCCTCTTATAATTTATTACCGCTTTACATTTTTTTTATAGTTTTATATTTTACAATTTATTACCGTCTTATACTTGACTAAGATATTGATTTGTAGATGCTTCGTTGTCACAAGCAATAAGATCCACTTGATAAGGACCAGTATTACTGGCCGAAACGTGGTAAAATTTAAATAAAACTGCCAGTCTTGGTCGATCTAATCCTTGAGTATTTTTGGTTTTAATTACTGGCGATATAACAATTCCAAATATAAAGTTTTCATAAACGTCTAACTTTTTGACGTTACACAATTAATGCATAATTAACGTTACATAAAAAAGAAGCACTACATACTGACATGATATTCTTTTTCTTCTTCCTCGTGTATTAGACTTAAATCCTGTTTTATTCAATTCGTTCTGGTACTTTGAGCATTTGGGTTTACTTTATCTTTGATAGGCTGCCAGCCTTGTCGAAGTCATAATATTAATAAATAAAAATTTAAACTGTTATAATTTATTTTTACTTTTAAATTGTAATATTATGTTCAAAATACTAATAGTTATAAACGAGAATTACAAATGAATTTACAGTTTCAGAGAATCCTAAAGAAGTTTCATCGCAACAGCGAGGATTTAATCCTGTTCAACATGTGGAAGATTTGTTCAATTATATTGGTCTTGGAACTGGACGAAATGTTGATCCATATTTGGCAAAAGTTAATGAACGTTGTTTAACTGGCGATTTGGCTGAATGTTTCAAATCACGTGCATTAAATTATTTTGTCGACTTTTTTGATCATCCCGAGTATTCTTTAAATGATAATGTCCAAGTTAAGCGAATGCCTGATCAAGTAGTAGCAGAAGTATATCGTCAACCGTACGAATATTCTAACGAACCTAGGTATGTCATTATCTTTATAGGTACGACAGTATATATGTATAAGTATATTTCTTTCTGTAACGATGCTTACGTGCAATTACGAAATGCGCGCATTATTTTCTTAAATGTTTTGATAATCGGGAAATATGTTGTTTGAATTATTAAGAAACTATAATAAGTGCTTCTAAATTCAAAATATGTTGAATAGATCCGGCGAAACTGAATGGGATCAAATGGTTAATTTCATGAAGAGGAAGATGGAAAGGTTTGTTAAGACAATGTCTTTCGAATTGACTATTCCAAACGAGGAAACTAGTCTTGATGAAGCTTATAAGCCGAGATTTTTGAATGAAATTGCTGACGAGATTGATACAATTGAGAACAAGAAGGATACCCTATTTTGTAAGTACTTATTTAACATTTTTACGTAAAAGAAAATTTTCTTAACAATAGAAGATGTTGAAAAGATTTAAGAGCGTGATATGTTTATGCAGAGGACGCTCGCAAATCCTTCGTCACATGTTTAGTCAATTTAAATTACTGATTAGTAAATCCATATAAAAGAACATTGTTAGTTTGTTATTTTTATTTCATTTTCATCCATCTTTAAATCTCAATTTATAACACGTTTATGTATAATATAAGAATAGAATGTTACTTTAATTAATCAATCGTAATTAATTAATTTTATAACCTATTGTAAAAGTTAGGCCCCTTTTCGTCAGATAAAGAGAAAGAGGCATTTAAGTTACTTAAATTATTTAAGTTTATTATATGCAAATTTTAGCATATGTTAAAATAAACTTTAAATCTGTTTTAGCTCGTAATCGACTCAAAAAAGTTCTTATACCAATCTTGCTTGTTCTGAAGCTCTTCAAACTGAAGCTATTATTATTGTTGCCTTTGATTTTGGGATTGGCATCATTCAAGAAGTTCCTTGGATTTTTAGCGATCATCATACCTGGTGTAATAGGTTTCCTTAAGCTTTACAAACCGTATCCACAGTATTATCCAGTGTACACTAAAAATGGAGTTGCTCAACCTCAACCTTATTACGAATCACATTCAAATTTTGACTATCACGGTAATAATTATGGAAATGTAGATTCCTATGGTCACGACTTGGCATATCACGGATATCAGCATTATAAATCTAATAATAACTAATCTAACAATTTATTTATTATGTTATTTCTAAAAAAAACAGCTTATAATCAAATAACTAAATGTTCTGTTACGAGAGTTTGTGTTATATACATATGAGATGTTTATTCGATTATGTCTAAAAAAATTATGTTTAAATTAAATTATTATAAATCGTTGTTATTCACTAAATTGTATATGTATCCGAATGTGCCGTAATATACATATAATTGTGTATATACAGGGTGTCCTGAAATTCGCGAATCAAAATACCATAGCAAGAATGTCGTCGAAAAAATAAATTAAAAAGTTATTTGCCATTTTTCGTTCCGAACAGTAGTTTTTTTTAGATAAAAAGGTTCAAAACAGGCCAATCATACATTACGGTTGAACGGAAACCTGTCCGTGAGTCGCGAAATAGTTTAGTGCTATAAACTATCGACGCGCGACTCACGGACAGGTTTCCGTTCAACCGTAATGTATGATTGGCCTGTTTTGAACCTTTTTGGATATCTTTAAGATTTGGATATCTTTTTATCTAAAAAAAACTACTGCTCGGAACGAAAAATGGCAAATAACTTTTTAATTTCTTTTTTCGACGACATTCTTGCTATGGTATTTTGATTCGCGAATTTCAGGACACCCTGTATAATTAAAGCATGAGTGTGCAAGTTCATACATTTTCTTTTTTAACGAAAATATGAGATATAAATTTACTATTTCACTTCTGCTACATCAATTTTTATATCAAACTATATGACAATCTGCTTTGATTAATTTGTATTAATTATGTATATAGTTAAGGTTTTGAATCAAATTAAAAAATGTATAAATATATTGTACATATAATTAAAACGTGAAATGAAATATAGACTTGCCCTTTTAATTTCTCTAACATTAGTTGTTACAAGTAAGAAGAATAAATATATAATAAAGGCTTATTGTCGCCAGTACGTAATTAACCAGTGTAGAAAAATTGTTAAACGACGCAACTGGCAATTCTAAGTAGAGAAAATTTATTGCCTCAGCAAAAATATTACCTCAGTCAGAGTTTGAACCTGGACCTCCCTGGACACTCCAGGCAAGCGTCTCACCAATTCGACCACTAAGGCATGTCTGTTGTGAGTACATGTAAATTTTCTCTAATTAGAATTGCCAGTTGCGCCGTTCAATAATTTTTCTACGTTGATTAATTGTTATATTTATTATATCGCGACCTGTTTTTTATTAATTTATTTTAATTATATGTAGTATTATGTATAGTTTAGTTTCTGTGTCAATATTTAAAATATATGTTCAAAAATATTCTATTTATATGTTTATTGTCGGAAATACTTGAATCTTTCTATACACGTACATGCATAATAGCATACAAGTAGCTTTCTTATTGTCTTAGTTTCTACCTATTATTCTTGCGCTACTTTTGTGATATACGCTCTCAATTTCGAGAATCGATGCAGTGTGCTCGCGTGATATGATTAATTTGTTCACAAAGATTATAAAGAATTATCGTAACTGGGTTAATAATTATGTTATAAAACTAAGCAAAAGAGAACGCGCTTAATTGTTTCCTAATTTGCTATTAAAATGAAAACGACGTTTCTTTATTACAAGCTTTCTATAAAATTTCCTCTAGGTGAAAACTAACCCAAGAATCTGTCATTAAAAGGATAATGTAAGATTTCAGCAGTCTGAGCATTATAGCACTAAATAGTAGGTACGTGTGTCCCTCGATTTACGTCGAGTGTTCATTCCATGTGGATTTTTTATGCGGTTGAAAATCGCGTAAATAGAGCCTGTCAGTATACAAAAATACGTAAGAGAAAAGCCCGTAGAAATAGTTCTTTCATGTATTTGTGCATATTTGTGCAAAAGCAGTAATAATGAAAGTAGAGAAGTAACCTTGTTATCACTTGTGCGAATAGATTTCAGGCAAGTCAATTAAAAAAGGTTATAACGATGTAATAAGCAATCAAGTAAGAACTTTTCTTCTTCTTCACTGATGTATAATAATTACAATAAACACACTATAGAAAGATATTTTCTGACCGCTTAAAATGAGATCGTGTAAAATCGAAACTTTGTATTAAAAGTGTTGCGTAAATGAAGAGATTGTTTACCGCATAAATCAAGGAATATGTATATATAATTATACATATTAATGTATAAATTAATGCACTTAAAATTAAATAAAAAGTATTTTATTTACATTCTGTTTCTTTGGAATTTAATTTATTCAAAATTCAAGTAAATATTAAACAACTTTAAAAATTGTATCTTAATATTTGTGTTAAAGAAAAATTAGCTGCAAATCTGTTAAAATTCTGATTAAAATTGCAATTATGAATATATTAAATATTTGGTGCAATTATGTTTTAATATTTAGTTTCCTGATACCAAAAACTTTGAAAAATCAAAGAAGCATGGTTTTATTGAAAAGTAAATCTCTATCTCTCTCTCTCTCTCTTGTCTCTGGAGAAAGATTCACACTTATAATCATCAGTTTATGACACTCTTGCGTGAGTCGATTTCACATGTATCATCAATAGGTTGATTATTTAAGTGTTAACACATGTCATACTTGTTTTCATGACTGTTTAAATTAGATTTAATCCGTCTAGATTTACGATAATAACACAAACGCATAAGCTTATGAGTAAAATAATTTGTATGCCCAAAAAATGTATAATTAAGATGATTTTTTTCTCAAATTTTATAAATACTTGTGTACAAAAGAAATAAAAACTTACAGAAATATATTGCTTGTAAATGTAATATTTTGTGCAAAAGGTATAAGCAGATAAAAGTAGTATACTACTGTAAGTTTTATATCATAATTGAAAAAGATTAAAACTATTACCGTCGTAATGAAAGATTATAGAAATTGTGAAGTTATATTAAATCACTATTTTAACAGTAATAAAGATTTTTCAACTTAAGGATTTCATTGATATGCGCTTGACGCGAATAATATTAATGTATATTTACATATGAAATTAAAATAGAGAATCAAAATTTATGATTCTTTGATTTAACTAAAAGGTATATATTATTACCTATAAAAATACCGGTCACACGTCTGATCGCGTCTGAATCACTAGACAGCCAACGACTGTCGAAATGTCTCTTTAATTGCGTGAAAATGCTGTGTGCGATATTACACCGGTTCTCTCTCAGGTGCACAACGAGGAACTATCTTGTACGCGAACCGGTCCGATACGATTCTCACTCGCGATCCAGAGAATCGGATAGAACGGACCTGCTGACCAAGTGGCCCCGTTTGCCGAGAAGACCGGAAACAGCCGATCATCCTGCGATATATGGAAAGCAATTTGATAGAAATACACATCAGTTTTAACCCTTCAGAATTACATAACGTTAAATAATTCTTTTTACTTCCTCTTCAATTACAGACAATTAAGGAGGAAATGAAAATATATATACCGCAACTACGAGCAATAATGATAGTACAAGTTAAAATGGTAATGAAAATCTTGTGATATGTTAAGTTTCCTCTTTTGTTTTAAATAATAAAATATCGACGTAATTAATAGTGTAATTAAGTTACCTTAAAATATTCACAAATCTCAGACTTATTAACTGATTTGTTGATAAAAAAGAAGTTAACGAAAAATAAAAAGAATACCTAATTAAATGATACCTTGATACTATATGAGAAATTTTTGAATACAATGTATACTTCGAGGCGATAATTTGTATCCGACAGGAAGGATAATTAATCTTCCCGTGTTCGACGATCATGTGAGTGAAAGAAGACTATGAATAAAGAACATGCTCGACGTTACAATGTGATTATTTAATCGTCATGCAAAGCACATGCGGTACGTGCGAACTAGTGCGTTTATAATAACATAAATTTTCCCAGATACGCAAGCGTATTTAAGTCAAATTATTAAGAATACTTAGGACACTCACGCGTCTTGTAAGCGCGGTGCAGCGAAAGCGATGCCCGCGTATAAAATGGGCCATCTGACTTTTCGGCTTTCGGATATTTTCTATTAAATTGCCGGAAGTTTCCACGCGAGGAATGCACTGGAAAACTTTCCGTCGTATACTTTCTACATTTCCATAGCCGATTTCCTACAAAGCACTAACTCGTTTTAACTATAAGTAATAACGTACGGCTGTACAGTTACGCGTACTAAATAATAATTGTATCATTGTACCGGTAGATCTGATCGCGTTAATGTTGTGCCGCTTTAGTCCTGTCGTCCTATCTGTTTTCATCATCGTACAACGGTTTCGAGTTATCTCACATTAAGAGTGTAAGACCTTGACCGCTGATGTGCTTATAAGATCTATGCATACGCAAATTAAGGAGAAGACAATTACGCAAGATTCCATATTTTATCGAGTCACCCTCTTGCGATACCCTTTTGCAATTAATTACTTATTTATTATTTTATAAAACTCGTACATATCATACACTAAAAGAAATGTTTGCTAGGGTGGAGCATTCAAAAAATTTTTTAATTTTACAACGCCCGTAGGTGGAAGCGATGCGAATTTGATTAAAAATAAAAATTTGAAAAGTTTTCACTCGATCGGAGCTCATCTTCTGCCTCCAACTTCAGTTTGAAAATTTGATTATAGGAGTAAAATCATAAAAATTAAAAAAGACGCAATTAAAAATTTCAAGAAATTTTTAATTCTATTTTCATCAACAGTTTAAAGTGTTATATTCTAGTATATTAAAAAATTAAACCAATTGAAATATACTATATAGAATATAACACTTTAAACTGTTGATAAAAATAGAATTAAAAATTTTTTGAAATTTTTAATTGCGTCTTTTTTAATTGTTATGATTTT
>NW_011967240.1:4343314-4382851 GCF_000949405.1 Vollenhovia emeryi | reverse complement strand
ATTTTCATCAACAGTTTAAAGTGTTATATTCTAGTATATTAAAAAATTAAACCAATTGAAATATACTATATAGAATATAACACTTTAAACTGTTGATAAAAATAGAATTAAAAATTTTTTGAAATTTTTAATTGCGTCTTTTTTAATTGTTATGATTTTACTCCTATAATCAAATTTTCAAACTGAAGTTGGAGACAGAAGATGAGCTCCGATCGTGTCAAAACTTTTCAAATTTTTATTTTTAAACAAATTCGCATCGCTTCACCTACGGGCGTTGTAAAATTAAAAAATTTTTCTTTTCTCTATACAAAAACGCTCCACCCTAATGTTTGCTACTGTAGCTAATCATGAATTGCTAAAAATATTTGGCTGCATTAACTATAACTTTCTAAAGCACAGCAAACGATTTGCTGTCGCACCTAATACAATAAGCACAGTAGCAAAATATTAGCTATTACAACTAAATACGAGCTGTCCATATTTTACAATTGAAATTTCGTTACCACATGCAGTTTTTAGCTACGGCAGCTACTTTTCGTGTATACATTAAATTTAATAAAAAAATAAAAGAGGAATTGTAAACAGTAAGTCTTCAATGTAGTATAAAATAAAGATAAAATAATCTTGTGAGATGTAGTTATATTTGCATGTTACTGGCATCATCGCTGCTTTGTTCCGAAGTGTACATTCAGGAACCTGACAAAATACCCGTTCGGAATTCGATGTAACGGTGCACGGAGCACCAAAACGTTCATTCTCGCGAGTGCCTTGGTCTCACGACGGTACAGTTTCCATGGGGAAAGATCGGTTAACTTGTATATGGACGAGCTTTCGCGGCTAGGTCGCGACGTTAACCTCTGTACTGCGAAAGTCGCTTTTACGAGAAAACGGACTGAATTCGAGAACGAGAGAGGCGGATATAGTCGTTTTCCTCGATCTTCCCCACGCCTCATTATCCATCCAGTTAACAGTACTCGATTTATTTAAGAGATACCTTACGATCTTAACAGTACCATTTCACATAGACTAAACGGCTACATTATGTCTTCATTTATTTATTTACATAAATAAACGTAATGTAAAAATATTGTGATTATGAGATTATTTTAATATTTAACATTATGTAGATAAGATTTGAGTTAATTGTCTTAAAATTGCCGTCGAATCTAATATTAAAACGTGCGTTGCTTCACTTTCTTCTTCATAATTATAGCGATTACTTGTTGCGACAAAATATTTGTGACAAACGGGAGTCGGCAGACGTTTTTTTATACTAATTAGATAGAATTATGCAAATTCCTCATTACAAAGTAGATGTAAATAGGTATTAATATGCCTTCGTAGATAATATATGTCTTCATACTCGTGAAAGACGTATCTTGCCAGACAAGTCTAGTGAGAAATCATTTCCTGTATAATAGTTTTTTTACGAGTGAAAGAAAGAAAGATATATAGAGCGAGAGCGAGAAAGCTAGAGAGAGAAAGAGAGAGAGACGCGGAGAGACGCGAAGAGACAGGGAGAGACGGGGGGGGGGGAGAAAGAGAGAGAGAGAGAGAGAGAGAGAGAGAGAGAGAGAGAGCTCTCATGGTTTAATCAAATCATATCACGTGTACAACTTGATTAATCGTCAAGATAATGAAATTTGATTTAATAAGCGTGCATAGGTAGCCGCGGGAAACGTGCATCGCAATGCTTAGTTTAGTTTGTAGATTACGCATATAGTTACTTTCTAGAATAATTTCTTAGCTCCAGACACTTTGTCCATTATAGATTAGCTTGGTAACGGGTATTACAAGCCCGATAAGACGGTAATGATCTTTGCCCATTGGCAAATGTTGCTGAATGGTGCTCGAATGGCACTCAACTTGTATATCCGTCACATGTGACACGCAACGCGATAAATGTGCAGTTGACGATACCCTCGCTAGCTCGGCTCGTCTCTCTGCCTCTCTTTACTTTCCTCGGAATTGTTGTAACGCGCCGCTGCTTTCTACGCGTTTGCACTTTGATTTCGTTTTGCAATCGAAGTGACGTAGGCAGATTTACGAGCAAGTTAATGAATGGCGAGTGAACACATCCGAGTAGTACTTACTCCTCAATAAGGACATAACATCGCATCGGGAACAACGGAAGCAATAAAATTAATCGAATCCGAGAGCCGTCCGATTGTTCGCCAGACCGTACGTGCGCAGGTGTGTGCAACGTGTGATTAGATAGATATAATGTTGTCTGTAAGCATATGTATGCATGAGCATTGCGAATGTACCGATACGCGCTAGAGTTTCTCTCCCCAATACCCTGAATCCTTGTCATTCTGGAACAAACGTATATCCGGTGTATCTGCATGCCACCGCCCAAGTATGTTAATCTAATATATTTCATATATCACGTTTGCCCATTAGCTTTCGACAAATTAATGAAATTAAGCGAGACAATCTAAGACAAAGGAGTTCGGCGCGCGCGCGCGCTTCCTCGCTAATCTCCTCTGCTCCAATAATTTCCTCGGACTATGCTCGTTTATCCCAGCTTTCCCAGCATCTCGGCTCATCTTTTCTTTTCTTCGCGACATCGCTCGCGGTCTCGTCGCGTCTCTCTCTCCAGTCTCTACCCTAAAAGTCGACGAGTGTTTAGAGGAGGTTCGTGAACAGACGCGGCTAGAGCCACTATTAACGTGCCGCGCGAGTCGCACGTTCGCGTATAAGGTAGATGCTCACGCATTTGCGAATCGGGGATGGATGGCGTGCGTGCTCTACATCCGTGACACGGTTCTCGCGGGCGGGCAGGTCGGGTGGGTAATGGTCCATCGGAACTACAGGGGCTCGCGTGTTCCGTGCGGCTGTTTATGAATCGCGCCGTCGTACGTACACGGGCCGTACGTGCCGCGTTCACCTACACACAAGGACGCGCGAGCGATGAGCCCGCTACTCGTTTGCGCGTTTACGACACGGTGTACGGTGCACCGTGCATCGCTGGGAACCAGTTTGCACGCACACAGGAGGACGGCGACAACGCCGTTCTCCTCCCCCTCGGAAGAAGTACGCTGTCGTGTGCGCGCACCTGATGGGAAAAAAAAACCCGTTTGCGAGCAAAGGACGGCGAGCTTCAACTTCGGTTTGAATTTCTCTTACGCGCTTGCAAAGTAATGATGAGCGACTCGTCCCACCACCAGGGACCATCCGGGCCCACTTTGAGGCAGGCCCAGCGCGACGACCGCTCTCAAAGCCGTATTAAAGGCAAAAGTGGGCACCACCACCATTCGTCCATAGCCATCGCCACCCGCCATCCGCCGTCATCATCGTCTCGCAGGAGGCCGCTATATACTTCCCGCGGGAGGTGGTGGGTTGGCTCGCGACGACATTGTGCACACTTCGGTGTCTACTAAGGCGGAGATCTACGTATATAAACTCGTCGGGGCGAGACGCGAGTTCAGAAGTCTTGTGCTACTCCTCGATCCACGTACCGGAATTGGCAGGACTCTTCGCGATATCGACCAGCTGATCGAGGGGAAGGGCCGCCACTTTGCCGCCGCCCGCGCATCTTCATCCCTTTCTCGCGCTTCTGCACCTTTCACGGCTTTCCGCCCTACAAGTAGGTCAATCGTCATTGATCATTTATCATTTCGGTTATTCGTGTATCGCGTTCAATGCGTGTCGCGTGTCGTGTCGCACGCGCATGGACATTGGCACGTATACCTTACCCGTTACTGTGTCTTTGGCGGGCATTAAGCATTGTATTTATTTCACGTTTGCATAATCTGTTTTAACTGTAAATCAAATACTGTTTTACAAAATTTAATTTGTTACACATACATTAAATTGCTTCTGAGATTCGATCTGGATCTTGATCGGTTGTTAAGATCTTTATCTTTATTTACCTGTTTTAATTTTCTTTGTACTTTTTACATTTTTCAATCTCAGACCTTACTTTATTTTCAGTTTTTTAGTTAAGCCAAGATACATAGCTTTTTTATTCTCTGCATTCTCGCTTAATTGATACCTTTCTGTGATTGTTTTTCCAAATCGATCGTTGATCGACATCGTGAAATGTTTCAGCAGAAAAGCACCATGAAGACGACTTTCATACTGATGCTGCTTGGCCTCGGTGTCTGTTTGGCTAACCCCCTGGAGAAGAAGGAAAAAATAAGCGTCGTTGAGCAGCAGTCCGTGACGTTAACAGATCGAGCTAAATACGAGGAGGAGCTTCTTCGTAAACTCAACTCGAAATGCTCCCAGAACGACATCAGCAGCTGCGTGATGTTGAAGTTGGTGACGTACATGAACAAATTGTTGAAGAAGGCTTCGATCGAGCTCACGGACGACATCGAGATTAGGAAGACGAGCCAGACGTCGGAGGATGTGATCACGTTCGAGGCCGGCAGAAGCAAGGACGATGAGCTTCAGATACTCGATCTAGTCGCGAATAAAGTTTACGCTTTCATCAAATCGAGAAGTATCAAATGGAGGATTCTACCCGAAGATGACATCGTCGTGTCCGCGTCGGAAGACGGGACCGGCTCGCTAAACTTGGGTCTGTCTATTGAGCGCGCCGACAGACCCGTTCAAGACGGTAATTATAACTTTTACAACTATTTCCTTAAAGAATTGTCAAAAATATTTAATATTTCATAAGCTGCGGCAAACACATTCCACATGATTAATTTTTCATTCACTTAATTCACTTTATTAAAATTTACTTTATTAAAGTTGAATCAGACACACTAGACTTTTATAAACTTTAATGAGATTTGATCTAAATCAAATTCATAATTAAGCTTTTGAATTAGGATTCTGTTAGGCATGTAAAATATTATTATCTACTTGCCATTTTTATTTTGCAAGACTCAATTTATTTTAATTTCTTACAAATTACAAATATGTTAACATTTTTCTTGCTCTAAAATTAGACAGCTATACCAGTCTTAGACAAAATAATCTCGACTACTAGCGTAATATTTATCAATAGGCTTGTTTTCTATTGCTGCACTGGTGAATTATAGTGCAATAAATTACAGTAAGACAAGCATATTTTTTCTCATTCCAGCTTACTGCACTAGTTTACCAGTGCAGCAATAGAAAACAAGCCTAATATTTAAATAGCGGGTCAGTTTTACTCTGGTTTTAATTTCCGCTGTTTTTACAACGAGCAAAGTTGTGTCACCGACTGCATAAACAAATAGCTTTCACCTTTAGCTCGTTCATCCGCTCATTCATCTGCTCACCACCGAACTTTATTGCTTTCTCTGTGGAAAGTACAATTATGTATCTGTAAAGGCGTTTCTTCGTCTTCGACTAACTCGTCGAAAGTGACAATAACGTAATTCGTTCCATCATTTGTAGGTCGTGGGAAGAAGAACAATATGGGCCCATTGATCGCCGCGGCCGTCTTAAAGATTGGTCTCATCGGCGGTCTCGCGTTCAAGGCTCTCGCCCTCTTGGTCGGCAAGGCTCTTCTCCTGTCGAAGATCGCGCTTCTATTGGCTAGTATCATAGGCCTGAAGAAACTCTTCTCGCAAGGAAAGCACGTGACCTATGAGGTAGTAGCGCATCCTCACCACAGCTCGAGTCATTCACTCGACCATGGCGGTCACGATAGTTACTCTAGCGGTTGGGCGAGGAGCTTCCACGAACAAACGTCGATTCCTGGACAGCCAGACGCCCACGAGCTGGCTTATGCGGCGCACGTAAAGTGATTGATTCCTACCGTTCGAAGAAGGATCCAATAATCGCCGAGATCGACATTCGAGGCGGCAAGTGCGACGTTCTTGGATCCGTACCAAACGTATTCTTCAGAATTATCCCTAGGCTTACTCTCTCTACAGAATATTTATTTCTATTCATAATTATCCATTGTACTTCGTCCTCTTTCCTCTCTCATTTCTCTTACCGTCCACATTGTGGTCCTCTTCAAGTCTCCCTTTTTCGTTGATACTATTATACCTGAATTGCCGAACGACTGCACGACGCATGAATACGTCAATGACGCACAGCGACGCACGTGTTTATGACAACGGCGACATCAGGATGTCACACGACGATTTACGAATACGTAGGCAGGTGGGCAGGAGACTCTTGGATGCGTACGCATGGGGGATACGCGTCGCAAGAATCTCACCTACTTTCGTGACGCTACTTGCGAATATAATCGCGGATACTGCGAGACTCTCGTCATTAGGACATCAAATTATGTACGAGCGTTATATTCTTCTCGCTTCTCACATTACAGTATTTAGATCTGTGATATCTCGAGAGCTTAGAATTACATGCATCAAACGTTAAATGTGATTACTCCACTTCTCGTTTGTCTTCTCGCCGTATATTTAACGCTAGACACAACATCATTTCATATTGAATGGAAAGCCTTCTAGATTAAATTCAGAAGCAAGACTATGATTATACTTGACGTTAAATGTGCGGTTAAACGAAGATGAGAGAATCTTTTATTGTCATTGCTCATTCGACAACTATTATTCTCATTTATTTTTATATCTATAAGAATATTTTATTAAATTTAGGATTTTACATTTATTAAATTAATCACTTTTAACGTTAAATGTTATTTGAAATTGGAGACTTCTTCAGTAAAAATGAGATAAGAATCAAGTGAATTATTATAGAAAGCTATAATACGAACTCCAAAACTCTAAGCTCTTTTCATCGGCTTTTCAAAGACTTCTCTGTAATTTTAGTGTGATGAATCGTGAAGAAAGAAGTATGTAATGAAATTCTTTCTCCATTTGTACATAATTAGTAAATAGTAAAACAATTACATGCATGCTGTGTAATTAATTTGGCGATTACTTAATTTAAATTGTAATACGTTATTTTCAACAGAGAGTCCTGTAGTGATTTACTTGACGCAACAGACGGACACTTTTATACATGTTCATACGTTTCTAACAGAAGAATAACTTGAATACAAAACGCCAAATTGACAAAAAATAATGACTGAGCCACGTAAAGCGCATGTATATTATTTTATTTATTAATATAAAAATCCTAAATTAATATACGTTTAATTTATGATTGTCTGATTAACAAGACTGTGAAATGTATAATATTTTTATATTATTTTTTTATACAAACAAATAAATAATTTATTATTTTTATAGAACAATTTTTTGACTCGTCACATTTACAATCATGAAATTATTACAAACGAATTTTATTTTCATACTTTAGCTACAATGATATAATGTAGTTCTTTTTTTGCACATTTTGTTTATATGTGTGATAGAGCTAACAAAGATCACAATATCTTCCGATAAATAAAGATGCAATCAAAATTTTTATTTAAAAGAAGATATCGATATTCAAAAAATTGTTATTACTTTTAATAAAATTTTTCAGGGTGCCTCTGATTCACGTGCATATTGTATAAATTGAGGGACACCTGAACGTCCCGCGTTTACTTCTTATTTCTCACAACAAAACTTGGTCATGATTGCTCATAATTGTTGAACTGTAAAACGAAGTAAAAGTAACGGCGAGTGCTAGCGATTTGTTTGGGATCGCTTAATACACCGTTTATTTTGGAACAAACTCGTCGCGAAGATTAATATTTAAGGTTGTCCTCCTTTTTTAATGACGATGACTGATGTCTTTGGAAAGACAACTTTCAAGTAAATCGAGACGGATACGCTCGACTACGCTAAACATAAATCCCTGCGAACGATACTGGGCACTACACGTATTTTAGTCACGATCGTTAGTTGTGGTCTATTTAAGATGACTTGTAGACCGGATAGAGCAAAACATCGCGTAGACACGAGAATAAAAGTTACCGCGATTTCACATCCAGGCGATTCATTTCGTTAGTTTGGCTACTTCACGAAACAAAGTTGTTAGTGCGTGCGGTAGGAAAATCTGAAGCTTAATAATTAAAACGTTGCCAATTAACGCGTTACGAAAGGGTAAGAGCCGTGATGAAGTGATGAAAATTTCATCAGTATAAAAATTAACTTTATATCTTTCTCAAAGAATTTACAGGTAATGATTGGATTCCATTTTGTGGTTTAACAAGAGGCTTACTATTATCAGGAGAGATTCGTAGGCCAATTTTTACTTAACAGTTAAGTCACCGAAGATATTGAATCAAATGTTTGGCTCGCGACGTTAGCGAAACTGTAGCGTCAAGTGATTACTGTAATTAGCTTATTATACATATGTAGCGTCAATGTGCGTCTGTGTTTGTGGTAGATGTACTGAAAATTTTTGTACTACATGTATTGTAACTTTAAATACCGCAAAATCTTGCTTTTGCAATTTTAATATATGTAGTATATGTAATATACATATGTAGTATATGCCTTGCACATACATACACGCGGAATTCGTTATCACACAATTATTTAATTTCCGTATGCATTTCATACAGTCTATTTTGAAACCTGCACACACATGTATATCTGTAAATGCATCTTGTAATATTTATTTAAGTGAAAACGAAGAATTTGAATTTATTGAGGAGGAATCAGGCGCGTTTATCGAAGGGAAAACCACCTGGACCGCATGACACCTCAGACATTTCTCATTCAAATAAGTTGACCTCTATTTGAGAATGTCCGCTTTCTCCATCCTGATCGGTTTTAAAGGATCCGAAGGAAGATATTCGCGAGATAAGGCAGAACGCGGTAGAAAGAGAGTACCGTTCATCTCGTGCCATTCAGCAAATCGACTTTCGATTTCCGACGTACAGGGGCATTGCGGACCTGACCCAATTTCTTTATTCTTTTTTCTTTCTCTCTCTCTTTTTTTTTTCGAAAAGCGTTCGCATGCGTGGCGGAGAAAGAAATTGAAGTCTGGTGTGTCCGAAACCTCGATCGTATACGGATATCGTTGACATACCGATGTTCGTTGATAAATACATTTTTTTAACCTGATTCAATCACTGTTATTACAAACAGTTACCATCTGCTATTTCTGGGCGGTGCCCGAATCGTTTATTATTTATCGCCGGGCGGGTAACCGGCGCTATCAATATCGGGAAATTATCATGGTAAGTGGACGGGTCTGGAATTAATTGTTGATTTCTTACATGTAGGCCAATCTTTGCCGGTAACCTGAATTCTTCCTTATTCGAGATGCAATTATCTAGATCGGCGAGAGATGTTTAACCGAGCAAAATGGCGAAAATTGGTTGCATTCCATTATGACAGATCTATTATCGCGTAATTATTACGGTATTTGGCTTCTTCGATACGTTTCTTTTCGAAGGTGTCAAACAATCTTCCTAATTCCCTGCTAATTTATCATAATGGCAAAATTACAAAATGTTAACGTTATTTCGGACTTTGGCGATTAACATATCTAACTGAATCAACAGCGTCGGGTAGAACTAATGGCTTTTTAACGCTGATTTATCGTTGTGTTAATTAGAAATTTATTACCAGAGTTCCCCCACTTTTTAGCACTTACCAAACTTTTGTGTTCAGTTGACAGATTTCCTCAGATTTCAGCGGAGTTAAAATAATAATTTCCGCGGAATCAAGAGTACAATGAATGGGACGCAGTCAAAGTATAAGAAGGGAACACAGCGGGGGAGAAGATGGCGTTTCAATGCAAAAATCTCGTAGCGCGATAGTGTTACGATAACACGATTATTTTATGGATCGTTAAATACATAATGCGGACACCACGCTACGTGAGATAAATTCGCAATAAACCTCCATCTTATGAATGAGCTAAAACGCAATGCAAATATGTAACAAATCCAGTCGTAAATGCCCGCGCTTCAAAGCAAACAGAGCACAGCTTAGCGTGCACTAATTAAAACTATCATTCTGTACGTAGGTATGAATTTCGCAAGTACACGCGATAGAGTTGCAACTGCTTTCGAGGACGCTAATCTAATTGTAATAGATCGTGCCCGTCTTTAGAGCCGCGTGAGCTTCGATAAGGTTTATGCGGTCGATCACGATCGTCCGTATGCGATCGAGTCGTGTCGTGGAACGGAAGAATGATTTCGAACCGGCTGTAGTTATACCTAGCAGCCGGTGCTACGTATATACCGCGGTGCCGGCTACGCGAGGGGAAGTGGAACAGAAGAGAAAGGCACGTGGAGATGAACTAGATTTGGATAGTCATCTCTTTCCTTTCCTTCCACGCGTTCGCCGTCCTCGTCGACACCGGGGCGTCTCTGCCTCTTTCTCGTTTTCCTCCGCCATGCCCTGCCCCTGCTCCCACACACATTCTCGCGTTTCTCGCAGGTTTTCAGGTACGCGAGGGGTCGTCCTCCTGGTCGCGGCGCGTCGCCTTGAATCTACCTGTCGGAATCGGAAGAAGATGCAAGTAATTAGGAGTAATCGGTTTCGCGGCCGTCGACGATCACGGGGGGGGGGGGGAGGGGCGAAATTCCACGCTGGTTTCTCGCATCGCGTGGGTCGGAGCACTCGCGTCTATTATTTGCCGGAGATGCGTACGATCGCGTTACGATCGATATCGGCGATCACGATTCGAAATCGGTACGTTCTCTTCCGCTCTACTAAAGCGCGGGAAAGAGAGAAAGGGAGGAGGAGAACCGGAGGCGCGAGAAGCCCGAGAGAGCCGCGGTATATCGAATGATCCGGGAGCCGGTAGTGCATGATCTAGAATAGCGAGATCTCGCCAGACGCGAATTACGTCTGGCGGAGCAGGTAAAGGAAATAGGCGGAGGGAGTGGAAGGTGCGTGAAGGCGTCATCCGCGCGCCGATGATGGGACCTCGGCTCTCGCAAGCCGACCGCGCCGTAACGCTCTGAAACGCGTCGGAAACAAGAATTAAACGAATCGTCGAGGAGACCGGCATCTAAGTGAACGAAAAATTACCGGCTAATGCACAGCAAGAGCAGAGAACGGCAGCCATCGTGCCCGATGCTCTCCTTGCTTTTTTCTTGCTACAATCACCGACCCTCACGTAGATCTATATAAATGGGAATTGCAAGCATTTACGCTGTAGCACTCGGACCTCCGCCGTAGGTTCCGCAGCTTCACGCTACGCACGCGACGTCCCCTTGTAGTTTCGCCGCGCGGTGGTTCAACGACGCAAAAAGCGCAGGGATCAAGGCCCGCCGCGGTTTCGACGGAGCCCACACAATCGGTTTTGTTTCGTGACACGGTCGTTTCCACGACGAAACGATGCTTTGGATAGACGGCATACCGGGAATCGGGCGCCGGCGTCTGCACGTCTGCCTGGCCTTGGCGGTCTGCGCCTTCTTGATCGCCGACACGATCGACGCCGCCACCGACGAGAGCAAGGACACGTGGACCGGATTCTCCACGTCCTGCACGTCGGAGGACTCGAAGAATGCGTCGGTCTCCTGCCACGGTGTGCGAATCGTACGGAAGATTGTACAGCAGCTGCTGGAGACCACCAGCAAGGAGCGGGACATCGAACTGTTCGATGGTGTGTCTTTGGTCGAAGTGCCCGGAAGCGGTTCCTCCCGAAAGGCTCGAGTCTTGAAAGGCTTCGGCGGCCTCGGGCCCTTCCTACAATTTCTCGAGGGCAGAGAGCTCAGAGTTAAGTTGCCGTCTTTACTCCCACCGAATATCGAAACTGCCTTGAAGGAGAGTTTGCCCTCCGAAGCTGATGGTTGGTAATACGTTCGCCATTCGTCACGTCACCTGGTGCCGCCAGGTACCTACGACAGTTACTGAAAATTTACATTTTTCAGCGAGGGCGAAGGGCGGTAGTTTGGGCAATTTGGGCGGCGGCGGCAGCGGATTGGGCGGCGGCGGCAAAGGGGGCAAGCGCGGTAGCGGTGGGCTCCTTTTAATGATGCTTATGATGGGTGAGTACTCGTCAATAATTATTTCAGATAGACAATCGTGTGAAAGTAATCGTTACGTATCATCTAACGTACGTGCGGTAAAACTATAATGGCTCACCTCGTGCGCAAATATTCCGTTAATTTTATTACAACATTTGCTAATTTTCATAAATATACATTGCTTAACGAATGCGTGATTAAGCATCGTTAAGGTTTCTCTTGTCATTACATGTAAGCAGTGTTGTTACGTAAACATTACGTTTTCAACATAATCTCATGTTACACTCGATTCCACATTATAATTGAAATTTCACTTTAATGTAAAATTCACCTTTTCTCCCAACTTATCTAGGCAAGATGATGGCTGCCATGGGCTTCGGCGCGCTGGGTCTCCTGGCCATGAAAGCGTTGATGGTTTCGGCAATGGCCTTGATGCTGTCACTGATTGTAGCCGTGAAGAAGCTAGCGGGCGGCCACGAGGACCACGGCGGCCACCACGTAGTTTACGCGCAGGACGTCGGCCACCATCATCGCAAGAAGAGATCAGTCGAGGATGTCGACTCCACGCAGCTGCCCTACAGAGGATACGCCCATCTCTACGCCAACTTGGGACCATCTTGATGCTTTTGATCGTTAATTGCACCAACCGCGAGATTGAATTGGTTCTCCGGCCTTTTAACTCTCTTATCGCTGCTAAGGATAGACTCAGATAGTTACGACTAGATGAACTACGTTGACAATGCGGCACATTGACATTGCGCTCACGCAATTTGCATTTCGATCACATCATCATTGTCCTCCTATCATCATCACATTCATTTAATGCAACGTGCACCTTTTCCACAACGTGGCTCTCGTTTCTTTATAGTTTATAAAGCTGCAAACGTCAGTCGCGGTAGGAGAGTTAATGGGCGCTGGGAAATGACTGAGGACGTAACGCGACACAGGATCAGTGACAGTGACATCGACGAAACGACAATGACTGAGGTACTGATTGACAGCTACGGTAGAAAGTGATATTTAACAAATGCTTGCTCACGAGATACGTGGCAATTGATCTCTATTGGTCTGCCACCCTGACAGGACTCTCAGTGAAAAATCATAGACGCGCACCGAAGAAACCAAAGTACGTTGTTTGACTCTTTTTTTAATTTATTTATTTATTTTTTTTTACCCACGTATTTATTATTGTGCAACACATGTTAATAAAGCATACGTGTTTGGAAGATACGAGAGATCGTGTTTGCGTTTATTACCATCGCTGTTCGACGGTACCGACGACATTGTCGTGAGGCCGCATTTATTTTAATTAAACGCTAAGCAAGATGTAAATCATAAAGTTAGCTTAAACGGAGGCAGCGTTTAGTACGTAATTTTCGGACGAGCCGGCGTAACGTCGTTTATTATTAGAAATTAATGAGACATTTCGTATAACAGGCTTGGAAACGAAGCGACACGGTTCGCTGGGTCGAGCCCTCCCCCCCCTCCAATGTTTCCCGTTTACTTGCGCACGGAACATTGGAAAATCGCAGGAACGAGGTAACAAATCGAGCCAATGAGGAAAGTGTGCCAGTGACCGTGCCGCATATTCACCCGCGTTTACTGGACGCGCGTTTACTTAGCCTAACGCTCGTCGCAACGCGCGCGCGCGCGGCGCGAGGCCTAATAATAGTCCCACGAATGTCACCCAACTAATTGTAAGTGGACTAATGGCGATAACGCATCGAGAGTTAGCCACGCGGCTGATACGGCGGTGTGCAACGAATTCGATTAGCCACGCGACTGGTGCATTATGCGCTTCGTATAATTGCTTATTCAAGGTCGCGTTTCGAGAACTTTAGAGTCGTTTGAGCTCGGAATGTAGCGGGACTCTGTGGCAATTTGTACGAGGAATTCGGTCTTGAGAGGAGCCAATTCGAGTCTTTCAGGCCCGAAGATGAATTGTGAGAATACGCCTGTGTATAGACTAATGCCGGCGCACGTTATCCATTGCGCTCCCTCGCGCGTGCACGTGGACCCCGGGTCCACGTAGCGGATTGGAGAGCTCGAGGGAAGTAGGAAAAACAGCGTGGAGAAAGAGGTAGAGGGAAGGCGCGAGGTGGAAGAAAGGCCCAGGTCGAGCGGAGTAAGAGGAACGAATCCTCTTTCTCTCCACGCATCTCTCCACGCCGCTTCCTCTCTGCATTGGTTCCCTCCCACCGCGGTCCTTGACTCCTTCTTTCTCCACGCGGTAGGGGAAGGAAGAGCCCCGGTTAAGACCCACTGGCATACATACCGATCGTTTCCTTTTTTACATTTCGAATATCATAAAACGTGGAGGCTCGCGCTGAAAGCAGCTCAGACGGCGATTCGGTCTCGGGCCGAGCTGATCGCTTCTCAGCGTGTCCGCAGTGGCCTGCGACTGCTGCGGCAATCGCCTATGCGGGGATGCCGGGTCGATTAATTCGTATTTCGTTGCACTAGAGATTATGCCAATCGAATGTTTCGCCAAATTCAACGCTGACGGTTTAATTGCACGCTTAAATTTATTACCCGTATACATACGCGCTACTTTCCTAATGACTAGAAAGAATGAAGGTAACGCGTTGTACTCGCGACTGATGAAATTCGCGTTCATTATATTTTAAGGGTACGAAAGCAGCAATGCATTGCAATTATTGCCAACGCGATGATTAATGGAAACGCATGATTCGTACGATAAGTTTTACAAATCCAAGCAGGGGAACGAGTGGGTAACGTATCTATAGTCACTTGGATTATCTTTTATTCCGTTCGACACTTCTGCCCTGTCTTCAGTGCTGTGTTATTAATTATATTTAACTTAGGGATATAAGTCAGACGATCTCTCGTGTCTATTATTAATGCGCTCGTTATTGTAAAATCCTGTACTAATATAAAATATGTAGCTGATTTATTGCTTGTAAAACGCATTGAAAGGGTTAATACCGGGTTTTCTGGCACAGCAACCGCGTTATGGTCCATAGACGAGAAGAACCAGTTGGGCGCGGAAGAGTGGCGTTACATTCCCCGTTACATTCCATACTCATTACAAACCTCGTAAGGAAATTTCCAATTCAAATTTGATCTGGTTGGCTACCGGTCGATTTTTCAGGTCATACGCGTGTCGATGGCCAACAGGCATCGGGACATTGTAGAATTGATCGAACATTGCATCAGAAATTCCTAGCACAGACTGGCAGACGTTAAACCAGTTACCGACAAGTTCGAAGGCTAGAATATCGAAGTCCGCCGGCTCTTTCCGATTTAGGACAGGAAACGCAACACGGTTGCTGGATACGCTTTTATGGACGTTGCTGTCCTAAATCGATACGCTTTTTGAATGACTCTAGAATTCTAGATACCGTGAGAATATCTCGGCTCATTGGCATATTGGTCTGGAAAAATACCATGACCTCTGAAAGTCGGTGAATGACCTCTATATACATTTACATGTGCCAACTGGCAGTGCAAGCGCAAAGAGAATCATTTTTATGAAGAAGTAAATAACGAATGTACAATAAAATTTCTCCACATGAGATTCTATCGAGGAAAACTTTGGAAATTAATAACATGTTCGTGATAATTCAATTCTTATTAGAACTTTAAATTATTTTAATTAACAATATAATTGCTGTAACGTAAAATAGATATTAATTTATTGCTGTAAAAATAAAATTGAGACAGAGAGAAAATTAGAGGAACCGATTCGAGTATAAATTTTCCTGATCTTTTCGATAAAATAATGTTATTATTGCTATAAATAGGGCAAATTATATCATTCTGTTATGCAGTACAGCCTTTACAACATAATTTGTTGAAACTTTGAAAACTTTTACTTACTCGACTTGCGTCAATAAGAACACGTAGATTTATTCGTAGTAATTACTTTAGTAATCTACGTGGCAAAAGCGAGAATTGGCGTAATCTGTTTAATTGAAATATCCGTTCTTAATCTACATTTCACTGAACGAAATCAAATGTCCACGGACCTACAACGCGCATTCGCGCAAAGCATAGTGATTTTACCGCGGTGGGCGTACCTGTGGTTTAACGATCATTGCTGTCGTTGTATTTGCAGGAGAAACTTTGGTTTTACTTTTTAAGGCTTGCTCTTCTGTTGGAAATGAAGGATCGACGAAAGGATTCTGATTGCTACCCAATGACCGAGAAAGGATGAATGAGCATTGACGTAAGATCGGGGATGGGAACTGTGCTGTTGTTAAACTTGCTTTTCATTGAATCCCTTCTTATGACGAGAGGATTCGTTGGCCGAGTTCAAGACGAGAGTGCTTCTTCATATATTACTTGGTGCGATTATGTGCATGAATTAACAAAGAGATACGTGTGATCTTCAATAAAATGGTAGAGAATGTACACGGTGCAAAATGTGCAATTTTTTTCACTTCTTCTTTTTCACCTCGTAATCTCATTTTATCGAATATGTGAACAGCAAAGGAAAGTTATGGTTGTAATGTGTAACACGTAAACGATGAAAAAAGTAAGTGTTGCTAGAAAGCCTTACAAATTTATAATCGGACGACGTTCATATTTTCCATAATATTATGTTGTATCCCGTAAAAATATGTGGAACGGGTTTCTCATCTTACAGTTCTAAGTTACATGTCTTTAACAGACTCAAAGTAGAAAAAATGTGGAGAGAAAGAGAACGCACTTTCTATATAGAAATCGTCTAATATGATACTTTCTAAGTAAAAAAAGTATAATATCCTGTTTTTAACACGTCCCTCTCCTTCCAAAGTGTACAACATTTTGCATTTTACAATGCATTTCTCATTACATTTCGGCAAATCGAAAATTTTGGACCGGTCACTAAAGTACACGTTTCCGATACATTGGCGTTCTTAGACACTGGCGGTTTCACTTTCTCGGAATTTCAAAGCACGCCGCGAATATACGCACGCTGAATGCAAAGGTTTTCTTGATTGTTGCATTGTACCGTTTTACATTCCCCGCGGGAAGGAACGAAATGAAAATGACAAGAGGCGCGTTATCCGTTGGCCTGTGAGAGTTGCAGGGTCAGAATAGAAAGTGGTATCCGTGTGCGCCGCGATGAAGGTCGGATCCGGGATGTTTGAACTTGATCTATACCAGTTTTCTTCCATTCATGCCGATCGTGTCCCATATCCGCGCCTTAGCTGAACGACGTACGCACGAAGGACCCATCTGCGAAGAGAGAGCACGGCAGCCTCAAGGTTTTTCCGTTCCGAACCGCAACGATGATTGTCACTGCTACGCTGAGAAAACTTTTCATCGGCTAAACCAACGAAATACTGTGTCCGATGGTTCATTTTTCGACGTTTTCCGATTCAATTATGGATACATCCGATGAAATTTATCCGACAAAATGCGATGAAATTTGATTGAAAAACCAATCACATTTTTCATCGGATATATCCGTTTGTTATTATGTAATTGGATTATCCGATTACATTTCGTCGGACATATTTCTCAGTGAAGGAAGTCACTTTAAATCTTATCGCGCCTTGTATTACCATTCGCTAATACGAGCTTATACGAGCCTTACGTACCCGACTTGGTACATCGGTGGTGTTAGATGAGGTTTTCAGTAAAAATATAGGATTTAATCAGACATAAGGGTTACATGATTTGCCTAGCTGTCCCATTTATTTATCGCTTTACTTTTTTCTTTACTAGAAAGTATAATGCGATAGACTGTAATATGAGTTTATTAAACACGGTTTGTTGCATGGTTTGTAGAAATCACGATGAATACGTTATTGCCACGCGCGTTTAACAATTGGATCTGTCAACGTTTTCGTAATTCGTACATGTACACTTCAATACACTTTCTCAGTTGAACTCAATTAAAGTAATACCCGTGGCTTAAAATGAATAGGTACGCTGAGCCATATCATTCCTCATTAAGTCCTTTTATTGAAGATAACAAATACCGAAAAACTATTAATAAATTGGTTAATAAGTCAATAAATTACGGAATTAATAATTCGATTAGTATTAATGCTGGAGTTTAAACGATCGTTGAAGGAGCTTTCTCGAGAATTTATTTACATGAGATTTAGCACATTCTTGAGATTCGGGTCCCATCCGTTCCCCGACTTTAAATATGCAAATGTGTAAAATAATTAGGACAAACTAGAAACATACATCGATGAACTCGAGCGAGTCTATTTTTAGAAACTAATAATTTATCGTTTTGCTGCATAGTACATACACGAATTAAATATGTATTTATGTATATTAAATTAATTATAATATATATATATATTTATAATATACATTATGTCTCATAAAATAAAAAATCTACTAAAAACATTATTCAATTATAAAAGACAAGTATTGTAACATTATTTATGGTTTTACATTATATTAAAATATTGCTTCTAATATGATATTGTTAAACTCATATTATTTATCATACAAAGCTCGGCGGAATCAAAGCTTTAAAGTTAAGCGAAGCAAAATCTACTATGTATAAAAATAGACACACTTTTTATCTCATGTATGATATCTTCTATTCAATCGTAGCAATTTGCCAGTAATGTAATATTGCGTGTTGTGTAATCTATTTTCTTATTCTGCATATTACACTCGCGTTTGGTCACAACTTTCAATACCTGACATTCAATACACTCAGATAAAAACGATATGCATTACACACGATATTGCATATCGTGTGTAATAATGCATATCGCAATGTAAAGTTATGCTTAAGAAGGTCGTTGTTGGAAGAAAGCGATTTTACTAGTGCTCGAGGCGTTGTAGCAGCGTACGCCCGGTCACTATTTGTTTTGTCGTAGGTAGGTCGCAGGTCGCATCATGGTAGACGACATGGTCGAATCACGGCCATAGGTACACTTATCATTAGCATCTATTGGACGAACACTTGCACACATAGTTAAACGAACATATATATACGAATGCATGACACATACGACATTCATGCATACCAAACGAGTAGAAAAAAGTGGGGTCTACGATACAGAATGTAAGGGAGGGGCCAGTCAAATATAAGCCACAAATTGTTCCATGGGCCATAGGAAATTCGGCTTGACACGCCGTTTATTCTACGAATTCGTAGATCCATCGGCATCCACGGATCTCTTGTACCTCTTACAAACGCGTCGTGCCGCGATTAAGTCTTTTCGCAAGTTGAACTCGCAAGGAGACATGAAGCTGCTGAACCAGTTCTTGATTTTGACGACCGCGGTCATCCTCACCGCCGGACAAAGCATCGACGAATGCCTGAAACAAGACAGCATATCCTGCGTGCAGAAGACCCTGTACAGGGCCGCCAAGGGATTCTTCGCTAATGATAAACTGGAACTTGTGAACGGAATCAGCCTCGTGAAGAGTAGTGCCAACGCCAGATCTGGCAAGGCACTTGCTTACGATCAAGAGATGGAGGCTGCTAATGGCATCGCTGAACGACAGAATTCACTCGAGAACTTCATTAGCGACGAAGCTGAACAGTTTTTCACCGGTCGCAGTCTCAGGGTACATTAGAAACTACTGAAACTTGACACTATTATATAGAATGCAATCAATTAATGTAACTTTTGCTAATTACTAAAGCTTTTCATTGTAGTCTGTCTCATATTCAGTGGCGTAGTTGAACTCAAGTCATCATTTCTTTCTTTCAGATCAATCTCGGATCTGTTTTCGAGAAGATTCGCGAATCAACACGTGCCATCAGCGAATCTGCCCCACCAGAAATTCGCCAGGCAGTCGACCAGTTTGTCGAAGGTAGCGTTAAAATTGACAAACACATATTACTAATAATTTTCCCCATTGATCTTCATAACGTCGATATGTATTATGGCGAAATTGAATTGGCGTTGTGCCTTACAAATGTTTGAACGAATAACGTAGTCTAATTGATCCGTTCTAACATTCTAGCTCGCAAGAAGAAGGGATCTATGAAAAAAATCCTGCCCCTTCTGATTGCCGCAAAAGTGAAGCTTGGTTTGTTAGGAGCCCTTTCGTACTTCGTGATCGGATACTTGGCGAAGAAGGCGATTGAAGCGTCGGTAATTTCTCTTCTTATCTCCGCCTTCATCGGTTTCAAGTCACTTTGGTCAAGCAAAACCCAACATCACGACGTCACCGCTTATAACGCTGGCTGGAACGGTGGATGGTCGGGTCCCGTCAGTAGTGGATGGTCCAGTCCCGCAGCCGGTGGATGGACCAACGCTGCTGCTTCCGGTTGGGAAGATCCTCACGCGCACGGCCAGGCATACTCTGGATACCAACACTAGTGACGAGCGTCGATGGATTTTTTCTCTCGTCTCTTCTTTTTCGTCTTTTCTTCATTGAACATCGGACGATAGGAAGAACGGTTGACGGAAGTCGACTCAAGCCATAGACCGAGCCTCCATCGTTCACGATTGTGGAGATATTTATTCTCATTTATTTATTATTATTGTTAAATAGTGAATAGGGCATCTGACCCTTCCGTGATGTTTATTAAAAATATGTATATTTAACAACTCGCCCGCATACGCAAGTAGGTCAATGAAATGTATAATCAAACTGAAAGGCTAGTCACAATATGTACGATAACATAAAACTCGCCAATTACAAACGCAATACATTGCAATACACTACACATATACATTACAACTTCGTCATTGCGCGCGCGACTTTAGCGCGAGCTCCAATGTGATAATAATCTGTAATAGAACTCACTCATCGCAGTTGATGATTTGCGGCTACTGTCCAATACGACGTATACGCAACATATTAAGCTGTATGCTTACAAATATGTATACTTTGTAATACATGTGTGATTCATTAATAGTACTTGAAAAGTACTTAAAAGGTACTTAAAAAAGGCAAATGTGTCAATTATTAAAATCCCATTTCTATTTGTGTGCATACTTGTATATCTCAAACTATCTCGTTCTTCCTTTCTACACTGATAGAAAAAAAATGGTCGCAGTTACCACAATCTATAATTTATAGTCATTTTAGTCAACCACATTTTTATAATTCTTCCAACTACGTAAGTTACGGTTGACCTAACGATGTATTATAGTCCTCATAGACACACTATTAGTCCATGCAACTTATGATAAGGTTGTCACAATGCACCAAAACGAGCTTTTCATTTGGTAAGGCGTACTATAAATAATGCAATAACAACTACAAGTAAAATTTCGAATGACTATATGTAATAGTAATAATCGTATTTATATTGGAAGTAATATTCCCCGCTTTTTATTATATGTACATTGCGTTCACTATGTTCATTGGTTACATCATGCACTCATATGCACTCATGCACTCATAAAGAATAGCACAAGAAAGAATCTTTCAAAGAAAAGGTAAGTAATGTTACACGAGTCATAAACTTATCCGTATTTGTAACACCCTATGCGCTTTTCTTCTTACGAGAAAGTCTTATACCGCGCGTCCCTCTAGCGAGGACATTCCGAAGCACTTCACTTTTGTTTGCCATGTGATTAAGGTGGATGATAGAAATGTAGTTAAATTTACTATTACTGTGATTGTATTTGCTATATAAAAATAATTAACTAGTTTACTACTCGTTGCCTGGATATTTTAACAGAATAATAGTTAAAAGCTTATATTTTACAGTAAATTTTTTAAATAGTTGGCGTCACTGTGTCTGTACGGTTGCTATTGCTAATATTATAGTAATAATTACGAGAAAAATGATACTCCTGACTATAATTAATTTACTATGCAATTATCGTTTCAAATGCCACATATTTTTCTATCAGTGTACATACAAGATATTTCTGTAGGATAAACAGTGAAAGTGAAAAGAAAATTTATTTTTATTTAATTAACTCCACTAATTAAAAAAAAAGTCTTCTTTGTTGTTAACAATTGCTCTCATTTTTAATACCAAATACGCACATCACCGGCAAATTCATGAGCCGATCTGAGAAGCTTCAAAAAAGAGAAATCACTGGTAGCGGCAATAGTAGCGGCATTGGTAGCGGCAACTTTCCAGTCTTCCAGGAAGGTCCGAAACATTCTTTTTTTTTCTCTCTCTTTTTTTTCTCACGAGCGAAACTCATCGCGGCGGCCGCGTTGCATAAAGAGCACATTCGAAATCGTTAATACATCGCGAGCGTTCTGTTTCTTTGACGAGTCATCCGGCCGCGGCGGCCGCTCGAAACCGAGCCGACGAGATGGAAATGCCGGCTGACTCTCGGTATTCTCGTACGGTTGCAGGGGAAAGTGCATGTCTCAGGTGCATCCGGGCAAGAGTCGATTGTTTCCTCGATCTGTGGCGGCCGGAGGTCGAGGAGAGGTCATGGCACACGTACATCATTCCTAATCGGGTCGAGAGGATAGGCATACAACACTAAATCTCTCAAGACGGATGTCCTTAAGTCCCACATAGAAGAAAAATAAATAGCTGGAAAGGAGGTTGAGGCAAAATGGCGTGTTTCTTCGTCGCACCGCGTTAAAACCCCACTGGACGCGGTAAAAAGAATTTTACCTCGACAATAAGTATGTGCAGGTATAACATTGTCTTTTCTAGAACGATGCGGTACGGATTGGTACGCTATATGCGACGTGGACAGCAATAATTAGCGTTTACACAAGGTGGGAGGGTGCGAATGTCACAGGGAAAGAATGCAACAGATTAACCCTCCGTTCGAACACGTGACGAGCCAAAGTAACATATAGGCATATGTCCTCGTAACTGTGCAGGATTTATTAAAAATAAAATATTTAATAAATAATCGCTTGTGAATAGGACCGGAATTCTCGGTCGAGACGTTGTGTATTTCCTTAAATAAACTATTGCCAGATACGTCGAATAAGTTTTCCCCACAACGTTTTTATTATTAAGTAATTTTTATCAAAATGTCTATGATTTTTACCAAAATAATTATGAATACCGATTACAATGTAGACAGATATTACATGAATTATTTCAAACTTTTGTTAACCCCTTAAGATGAAGAAAACAGTGTTGAACGAAATAGATCCACGTGTTCGCTAAAAAGATACCGGAAAAGTGTGTTCAGTTGAAAGATTAATAGCAAATTTGCGAAACAGAAGAAGACCTACGGTTCATCTTAACCGTAGATAATCCTGTCAGACGTCGCGGTAGACAATTCGCTTTAGACAAGAGGAGTGTGAAATAAAAACACATTAGATTCGCATGCGGATAAAACACGACGGAAAATGAATTATTTGTACGAGACGCAGCATGATATATGAGAACGGTGCAAAGAGGAGCGTTGCGCTGGTGCAAAAAGGCATTGTCATGCTTCGTTACGCTCCTCTGTAACAACAACGACCGCGACATGGCCGCGGGAAGGACAACGGGGAAAAAGACGCGAAATTGCTTCGAGAGGAAGAGGAGTTACTTTCATTCATAATACAGCTGAGCGCAACGTATGCTGTATCAATACTGCTGACAATAAGATTGAAGCAAATCGGAAACTATTCTCCTTGTTGGTGTCGATTTTTTTATTTTACTTTTGCAACAGTGAATATTGTGTCTTACTATCTATTAGGTCTCTTTATTGCATGTACGCTGTAGTAAGAAATATGCCCCTTTTCGAATTTAGATTATTTACATTCGCAGACACTTCCCGTATTTCTCCCGCCATCACGCGATGGAAAAAGCACGGTGCATAGGACGAGTAGAAAAAAAGCGTCTTAAAAATCGGCACTGCGGCCCGCGTTACGGATATGCAAGCGGATGAGTAGAACCGTTCTACGAGCTCACAAAAGCGGAATTTCTCCGCGTTGATAGCGCTAAGTGTTCGTCTCATTATTAGAGAGTCGTAAAGTTCCGTGTCGATCGCGCGTCTTTTACTCGCATCTAAATCCAAGTATGGTTCTCACGTCACGATTAGTTTCGAGAGTTTCTCATGCGTCACTGGGTTACTAGATTTCCTAGTGATAGGTCGATTTCCTAGGTCATTATAAGACGCGCGTATATCGCCGCGCTGTCAATTGGCATAGAACACTGATCTCCTCGTTATTTTGCATAGCAATTCAAACATTTCTCTTCGGCAACGTCGGCGAGACACTTAGCAATTTAAAACATTTTGAGTAATTTATACTCTTGTTACACACTCTACTTGTTTATAATGTCAGAAAGACAAATATAAAAGTGTATATTCATATATTCCGCTTATTTATATAAATCGCGCTATTCATATATTCAACTTAATTTACAACGCAAATTGTTCGATCTTTCAGATTTGTGAGTCAAAATTTATCACGCTTCGTCTAGTATTCTTCCATTATCGCGTATCTTTCGCAATATTCTCGCGTAGGATCAATTTTATCCGCGAATAGCACTTTTACTTGGCGGGTCAGACAGTCTATGATCTTGGTACACGGTACGGCAACACATTTGTAAGACGGTGGTTACGTATGCATTCGCTGGCTCATATACATGCATTATACATTGTCTAAGATGCTGGTTGGTACACCGTGAACTTCACCGTGCGCCTTGATTTCGAAACAATCGCCGGGCGGCCGTTTCCTTTCCCGTGACTTTCAACGATTTACGGTCAGGGTCACGTAGTCATGCAGGATGGATCTGCTATAACGAAATCTAATTGCCGCTCTTGTGCTTAATTGCTTTCGGCGGCTGACTAATTAGTATCGCAGGAGCGTCGCGATATTCGAGGTTTCTCTCATCACTTGTTCTCGGCGCTCTCTTCGCGCTCGCGTAGCGTGGATCTCTCTTTCCGTCTCCCCTGCGGCACGCTTGAGTCCTGAGGAACATTTAATAAAGTACTCCGCTTTCAACGATTTCCTTGATGTCTCAGTGCGATTTCGAGACGAAAACGTGCCAATAAGAGATAAACTTAAAAATGTTTAACTAGAAGTAGCGTTTTTCAGTGTAAAATATTGTACTAGATATACGAGTGCGCCAACGCCGACGTTTACTCACTTACGGATAAACGAATCGTCGAAGATGATAACAATATTGGCCGATTTTCGATCCAATTGAGTATCGATGACGAGAGACGTTCGCCTTTGTTTAAGAATATACAGGTGGTGTTCTATTTAGCGTTTCGTTCGTTTTGCTTCGAGCTTTTAAAGAACTCGCCAGGTTACAGGCCGCGTCAGGTGTGTGATTTCGCTCAAGGCGACATTCGCTCTCGCGTACCGGGGGGATCTTGATCCCCGAGAGAAGTCAGGATCGAGAACATCGTTATAGTGAGAAAAGGCAAGAAAAAGAGAAAGAGCAAGGGAGATAGAGGTAGAGGAAAGGGAGGCAAAAGACAGAGAGAGAGAGAGAGAGAGAGAGGGGGGGGGGGAGACCAAAACAACTGCCCAACTCTCGACCCAGTTATAAATAGGTGAGCGACCTCGTTTCAGGGATGATATCTCGTGTTCATCATCTCCCGATGAATTTTCGGTAGGTAGAGCAACATCATCTGCAACAATTAAACGCCTTTGATACGCTAAGAACGCCCGTAGAGGATGTTCCGCGTGTAGTCTTATCCCTATCTGTGTGTTTAAGGCGATCGCTGTAAGTCGTAACTTCCGGCTAAAATTAAGCGATCAGATAATTCCCATGACTTACTATTGTAGTTAGGCAAGCTGCGTAAAGGAACGAAAATAATTACGGTTTACCGTAAGAAGCTAGTATCTAGATTCTTCGCGCTCTACATTGCGCTACTTAGTACAATGAATTAATGAAGCCGAAGTTGTACGATATGAGTCATCAGTCGTCGCTAATGGACCTTGTAATCGCATCCGTCGACACTGGATCTTCATTCTTGAGAGGTGTACGGCGGCGCACTGTATATCTATCGAAGCTATATGGCCTCGTTGAGCTGAAATATCTGGAGCATCCGAGGCGCTTCTGGTTATTTGAATAAACGAGGAGAAATATCGAGTAACATCGTTCCGATAGCCCTAGAAGTTTATTCCGCGAATTGCACACCGGCGGGCGGATCATTGAGGAATCTGACAGTTGACCAGAACTTCTTGATTAGGCGTCTCGAATCAACGTCATTGCGACGCATATATACTTCTGCATACACGATGATTATTTAAGTCGCACAACACACTCTACATCGTAATAATAGTAGGCGGATAGCCAGGCGAAATGGTGCGGTAAATTATATAGGATCTACATATACTTTTTCCGTCGTCCTGGATGCCTGTACATGTCCCTCGTTGTACGCGGATTTTCTTCAGCGTATTTGGTCCCAATTGGTACCGAAGAGGCTCCCCTTCTATCGCGGATTAATGTGACTCAAAGTAGGTCCATAGCGTGAGAATATGTCGGGTATGTTAGTGGAAAGAGTCGGCGGAGAAATAAGAAGAAGAGGAGAAGATTGCCCAGACGAATGCAATTTGAGAATACACCTGGCCAAAGAATACTGTATAAGTAGACTGTATAAAGAGAGACTCAAAGAAATCTCTCTCTCTCTCTCTCTCTCTCTCTCTCTCTCTCTCTCTGTACTATACACTTTTTTTCTCAATTTTCTTTCGATCGCATTTCTACCGTTCTTTCTCTTTCTCGCGCTTCAGGGGTTTTTTTTACCTTGCCAAAATAAGCGGGATGACGAGAGGAAGGTCGATGAAAAGGGAGGAAGTCAGTGTGGGGAGATCCTGTGGCAACCCGATACACTCGACGGAGTAAGAGAGAGAAAGGGGTGGGGGGTGACGAGAGAGGAGCAGCGAAAGGAGGGAGGCGAGAGAGCGTACGACGCGAATGCGGACCCCCGATGGCCTGCGAACCCACGAGGGCTCCCCTCGTGCGATACTTCGGTATAAAAGCAAAGCAACCTCTTTTAGATGTAACACACGAGTCAGCATCGGCGCATCCTGGCGTGCTTGATTCGAGCAACGCGCCTGCACGTTGGGGCACGGAAGAGAAACGAATTGCACGGTGACGCACGCGACTTGAGGACATATCCTCGGCGTCGTTTCTACGAGACGCGGTGAAGTCGCACTTTGGTGATCATGGCCAAGCATCTCGTGACGTTATTGTGGCTGTCGGCGGCGTTGGCCGCGACCCTGGCATTGCCGACCAGCGACAAGGCCAGCGGAAGTGACAACGACCTGATGGCGAGCATATACACCGATTGCCTCAAGAAAGAGTCCATCAGCTGCATCAAGTACAAAGTATTCACGTTTGTTGACAAGATGCTGGCCGACAAAGAGGACATCACGCTGTCCGAGGGCATCACCGTCGTTAAAACGTCCAACGCCGAGGGTGAGGGTGCGCCAAGGTTGGTTGTCGATCGTTCTCTGCGAACCCCGAGATCGCACTTATGCGAATATAACGGTCCAACATTTAACTTGAGAGAATTCTTGTCAATTTATTTACATTTCTTGGCAGATCTATCGAATCCAGCGATTTGGATACGCTGCTGTTCGATCGTCTTGGAAGATTCCTGAGGACGCACTCGGTCAAAGTTGACCTAAAGGGCAGCGATATTTTGGGAGCGATTGAGTCTGCCGGACGCAGTTTCGAGGACTTTAGCGACAATGCCGTGGAGAGCCGTGGAAAAAAGAGTGAGTATACCATGTGATGAATACATCTTACATCTTAATCTTTATGCAAAGAGTTTAAATGCGCTCGAACGTAATACAGAACCGGTTACGATAGCATCTAATTATGTTTTATTGAGTCTCTTATTCGCGAAGAAATTTCGTTACAGTGATTGCTTACACTTGCTAAATAGAAGATCGCTTTAAAAGCGAAACCAGCGTAGCTTCTGTGAGCTATACGAAGTGTTATTCTCGATACATTTGCATTTATAAATGTCACAGTTTTTAATCATTACAGTCTTTATTAAGTAATCTACGCAATACGCGAAAAAAATTCATTAGTTTTCACTAACCTTTTAAGGGATGCTTCTTCACAGCCAAAAGTGTTTATTTAAATAAATTAAATTACATTAATTTTTCGTAGAAAAGAAGTTATTTATGCTAATTACGATACATCTGATAATCTCGGAAGTTCAGAGTTTTTCTCTCATATTTCTGCCTGTAACCTAAAGATTTTTACTAATAGATATATTTGTATAATACATAATATAGATAATGATATTTTTGTTTGTGATTCTTTGTCATCGATTCACATTCTTCTGCTCTAAACGGAAGTATTTTTAAGTCATATAGAAGTGTGATCGAAAAGTAAAAGAAAAAAAAAAGATTTTTGCATAACAAAGAGGTAATCGTAGTTCATCGGGACAACGTCAGCTGCGGTATGGGAGTCCTCTGCGTTCATTGCCGCCGTGTGAACAGCGACGATGACGACGAGGAAGCCCATACCGGTCGCAGACGTTGACCCACTGAGAAACTGGTTCCGCTTCCCCTTGAACCTCTCAACGGAGGAGGAGAGCACCGGTGATACTGAAAGGTTGGAAGAGAGATAGAGAGCGAGAGAGATCCTGCCGCGCAAGATTTTTGACATACTTTCCTGGGGTACTTCGCCTTGACCTTCGACTATTCCACTTTAAAAAACATCTTCGTGATCGCCGTGACGTGATTTACACAGGACTATTATTACCGGGACAGACGATGCGCGAACAATTGACTTGCGTGCACATTCGCATCCCGACATCCGTTTATCTGTTTATGAATTGCCATTACGAATGTTAACGATCAGTTTTTCCATACAAATTAATTCGAGATTATATCACATTATCCGCAAATTTGCATGGGATTATCTTGCAATCGTTCATATTATGACATTTCTGTTTTTGCAAAGTTTGTACACGTATTGTATATTTTTTTGTCCTATTAACTCTATATTTCACTCGATTCGGAGTTTCTAAATTTGTGGTTGATAACTGGGCAATTCTCATATCGCTAAATGCAGAAGCGAAGAGATTGCGGATTCCTCACACATTATTCGTTATTTTCTATTCGTTCCGTGAAAACAGATGTGCACACCTTTTGATAGCAGCTCGCATAATAGGATAATTGGCATCATAGAGCGAAAATCGTACGCTCTCAATATACCTACTATACTACACCTGACGATGTACTCAGATTCCTGTTCTCCACAGAAGTGTGAAAAGAGAGTAATGATGGTATTAAACTTCGCGGTTCGTACGCTTACATTCCGGTTAGCGATGTACACCAATCTTCATTTTACACAAATCAGGTGTCTCGGCAGATTCCTTTCAACTGATTAATATTATAATAAAAAATTCTACGGACATATAAAAAGGACGATTTTTGACAAATCGGAAATATATTTTTAAGCGTTCATTAAGGCACAGGGTAAATAACTAAGACAAATATTTCAAATCACATTTGTACGCACAACAAAAATCAGGTTAAGAAGCAATGTAAAAGTAATATTGATAAAAGCGCGAGAGTGACGATTTATCGTTTGTTTTGACATAAAATCAACGCGCGAACGTTTGGTGCATTGCAGAGAAAGCGCAGAAGATCTTAGGGCCGCTGATGATGGCCATGGCCCTGAAAGCGGCCGCTCTATTGCCGCTAGCGCTCGGCGCGATCGCCATGATTGCCGGCAAGGCTCTGCTCGTGGGCAAGATCGCCCTCGTCATCTCGGCCATCATTGGACTGAAGAAGCTCCTCGGTTCTCACCAGAAACACGTGACCTACGAGGTAGTCTCGCATCCGCATCACAGCAGTAGCCATATTAGTCACGAAGACCACGGTGGTTACGGCGGCGGCGGCGGCGGCGGCGGCGGCGGCGGTGACTTCGGCGGCGGTTACGGCAGCAGCGGACATGGCTGGGCCAGAAGTTTGCCGCAAGACGCCCATGACATTGCCTATCGTGCCCACCAACCCCAACCACAAGCTTAATCGTACCATAGAAAGTTTCCCTCCTGCCTTTCGCTTCTCCTCTGTTTTCTTCTGACGATTCTCTTCCCTTTCGTTGCACTCACGCCTACTTCACTCGCCGCGTTTCCTCGTTATTTCCTTCCTTTTTCCTTTCTTACCCGAGCCGCTGCTATGTATAATACCTAGTCTATCTCCTGCTCCAGGAAAATGTGAGCCGCTACCTACAGCTACATCTTCAGTTAAAAATCTCTTCGAGCCTGCCTATCTCTTCTATATGCTTGCCTGATCTCTCGTATTCTCTCTGATTCTTTCTTTCCTTATACTTCCTCTTTCTTTCTTTTTTTTAACTTATCCTATATAACGGTCGATTTATCCCACGGCCAGTCACCAGTACCTCTGGGAGATGCTCATTGTTTTATATACGTAGACTTACGTGAGTTCGTTATTTATTCGTTGTATCTTATATTATTAATATTTATTTGATGTTTGACTGCGTGCTTCCATTATGACACCTCCTGTTTTTGTAATAAAAAAAACGACAAATGACACGCCTCCATCTTGTCCCGAAGAAGAAAGCTTCGTTGTTAAGTTCACCTGCGCGGCGCGTCGCGTCCTGCGGCTCTCGTAAGAGTGATCGTGGTTCATGACCGAGTGCTTCTATTTATACGTAACACTGCACTTGCACTCGGAGCCGTAAAGCGTAACGTAAGGCCGTGAAATACGGTCTATTGAACCCGTAGCACGATCGTATACCGGATACGCCGCTGTACCACATTTTCCACGCGTAAATAGATACAACAAAAATAGGATAAAGTTCACGAGCGCGGGCGAAAGTAGTCGAAGAATGCGCATAGACGCTCTATCGCACCGGCATGCAAACGGTATAATTCTTTTTCAGGCTCGCGAGCGATTTATTTAAAGGTGTAGATTCAAGATATATACAGAAATATTTTACAATTTTGCTGCTCCCCCACCCCCATTCTCTCTTTCTTCATTCCGTAGCCTTTGATTTTTTTATTACAATTACTAGCAAACATATCTGAAGAAATTTGAAGCAGTCACCTGGGTCGAAAAAATTTGAAGAAATTAATATACCTTCAAAGTATATTATTTTATATAAAAAATAGAAAGAATATAGGCTCTGTAGGAAAACACGTTAAATTGATCGACACAAAACGGGCGATGAGAGCCGTCACAGTTGTTAGGTGATCATACACCGATAATAAGTCAGTGACTTACTATCCATTTATTATTTTGTTTATCTGCAAATTAAATTTACGTACTGTGTGATCACCTAACAACTGCGTCGGCTGTTATTGCCCGTTTCGTATCGATCAATATTATTTCATATTTTTACACACACATCGATTGATTTCTACAAGGAGAGTTTCCTCAAACCGAATATTGAGGGTCAGTTTTTACCAACCTCTTGGTAAGATAACTAATAGTTCAATTACATGTCTTTGCCTAATTCGAGGGAAAGACAAAGACCTATATATGATTTAACCATTAGTTAAATAACCAAAAGGTTCGGACAGCCGGCCCTTAGAGAATTAATCTTTACCTAGAATGCAACTTATTTCTGCAAGAAAACTACATCAATATCCGTATAAAATAAAGCTCGTGAACTGCTTTGACGTCAGAAGTGTTCGTTCTACCGTGATATAAATGCCGCCAATTCAACCTCTCATTAGTTTCACAAGGATTAGCCGCACGATAATTGAAGAGTCTGCAAATATCTTGGTTGAGATTTCCCTGGACTTTCCACCGGCGCATAGCTACCGCGGGACAATGTGTCATAATTACAGTAAACATCCACGATACTTAACTTAACCCAGTAATTGCCCTCCAAAACCGGACGCACGCGCAGCCAGGTACAACTGGTAACCTGCATACCGCGGGTAATGCTGCTCTTTCATATTGCTATACCAGAGTGGCCTTAAGGCAGAAAAAGGATGTACAATAACGACAGTTTCATCGGCCGAGCAGCCACGCGTATCGGGCCGCTCGAGAAAATCACCGTACGACGAAACGGTTTGTACAAAATGGAATTCAGAACCGCGCGGCCCGACGTGGTTCTCGGCTCCGCGAGCCGGAAACGGCGGAGGCCCGGGCGCGCGATTTATTATCTCGCCTCTCATCATGGCGTCCTACAAGATCCGTCGCTTTCGCCACGCCGTCGGGGGATCATTTTCACGGCACGTACGCGTATGAGAAATCGGTAACGCGACATTATGCAGGTAAGTTCCGGCAGCATCGTCGCAGTTGCGTGGACTCGGCGTGGACTCGACGACGATGACGACGGCGGCGACGACGACGACGAGGCGGCGCGGCGGGGAGAGAACGAGAAGAAGAAACGTCTCTTTCCTCTGCATCCGTTACCTGGTCGCGGAGCTTTCTTCAATAGCGTGCGATTCAATGAAAACGTCACGCACTGGCAGTTCCAGCGCCGTGTTAACGAAGGCGAAGGGGATGGGACGACGATACGCCAAGCGCGCTATATACATTCCATAATGATAATTCCACGCCAGACGCTACAAGTTATTTCGCTTTTTTTCTTTCTTTCTTCACGTGACGGTGGTCTCCGTTTCGTTTCTTTCCCCGTGGAAACGCTCGTGGCCTAAGTGTATCTACGTGCAAAGCGTTTTCACTTGGTATGACCCAGTTAAAGCCGTGTCCACTGGCGTATATCGAATTGGACAGGATGAAAAGTCAAGGATACGGGGGACCAAGTGGAAGGATGGAGCATCGTGCAAATTAGATGATTAATCGGATGAAGAAATTGTGCCTAACGCGCGTAACGGTATACGTTAATTCGCCGATTCATCGTTTCTCTTTTTCGATGACACGATTATATTGGCGCGCAAAGGGAAACGTTTGTTCGATCCTTCCATTGAAAAGTGGAACATATTGTCACCTTGATTTAATAGCTCAGCCAAAGAGTCACCATGCTGGCAGTATAACTGTGCGTCCAATGCTTGAGAAGTAACGAGAACTGCAGTTATATCCCGTCGTACACATGTGACGATATAGTATAGTTTTGTATCGATAGCGTGGTAAAACTTGAAGCTTGTCTCGAGCGGCACTGAAAACAGTTTTTCGCCGGACGTCTTCGTGTTCCCGGGAGCACGCCTGAAATTTAGTAATCCGACACTGTCTAATGAAGTTTCACCGTAAATAATTAAGACAGCCTAGAAAGAAACGGTCGGTGCAACGGATTCCTAAAAGTTACCATCGCCGCCTCGGTTTAACGAACGATTTTATAGTATCGTAAACGGGAGAGAATAATCTATGGGCATGCAGCGCCCCGTGCCAATAACACACTTAATATTTTATTGCGCTTCCTGCTTATCAAACATATCAATGACCGTGAACGTCGCTCGAGATGCTTTCTGTCGTACGTCTGCGGTGCGCTATCTCGTCGCCCCAGCAGCTGACGTATCTCGCGTTTTCGAGCGGCGGGTCATTCCGCGGTGCACCTTTCATTTTCAACCTTATGCTCTTATGCCACCGCGAGGTGAACTCGAGTGTCGGCGAGAATTTAGAGCCGAGGTACAACAGCGGGTGCGTCGAACCGCGTCGACTGGCAGCCGATGCGTGGGTATAGCGGCGCCGCCCACGCACAAGAGGGACAACGGAATAATGATACGGACGAAATGCGGTTAGACCGGTCGAATTAAACCGGCGCGGTACCAACGCGCGCGCGCGAGCGGTGCGGAGGGCAACGGGGAAGAAAAAGAAGAGAAGGCCCGTGCACGGGAGCACGGCGGCAAAGCTCTGCTCTCGGGCAAAACTGTGGTGGTGTACCGCACTTCCAGTTGGATGCGTCCAGCGGGCCGCTGGTGGGAGGCAAATCCGGAGGGAGAGCTTGAGAGATCATGACGCGCGTACCGGTAGAATTCTGCTCTCTACTCTCGTCTCCCGGGTGGTTGGTCTAATCGCAAAAGCAACCGCTCTCAAATCAATGCCCGAGCATGAAAATAGTCGCGCAATGGTGGTGTACACCGACGCTAACCGGGTGGGGAGAATATCGCTCGGTACGGAGGTATACCTGGCCAGATATATAGAGCTAGGGCAGGGCTTCCGTTACGTACAGTCTACTTAGAGTGCTCTCAGGTATACACGCATCTCGTGGTGGCACGCATCGCGTTAAATTAACCAGAAGTCCGTAGCCGCGTGGACGTAACCGGTTAGCCGAGGGATAAACCTGAAGGACAAGGCGTTTGGTTTTCGTATCGAGCCGTGTGAAAGGTACAGTGCTTGATTGGAACGCGCGCGGCTTTATTCGAGCCTTCGATCGCGTTAAGTGTTGGAGTCTCATAGACCTGTGGCATATATACGGGAAGCGTAAACGAAGCGCTTCTCTTTTTTAATGTATCCTAGCCGAGTCAGATAGATAACGCGAAAGAGTGATTGGATTGTTCCAAGAATATCACGCTTCTTTGGATAGAAATCATGTTTTAAGATATATTATGTGACACAAGCTTTAAGTTTAAGGAAATAATATTTCTCTACGTTCGCTACACCTCATCCATTTCAATCGGCTTCAATTTAACATCACAGTCAATATGTAGTATAAATAACAATTCTCTTACGGGCTAGAATTCAAAATGGTTAAAAAGCTACTTGGGCTTACGCGCATGCGTACACAGAATTAAGTAATTGCTTCATTTTTTTTCACGCTGTCGGTGTTAGAGTCGCCTCGATTCCATATTATTGAATTATCCGTCAGATTATTGGTGTACCAATCATTTGTTATTAAAGTAAATGTGGAATTGATTTGTCTTCACAGAGTTCTCTTCACTTTAAAAGATGAAACGGTTCGCGCACCATTACGTATGCCTGGCTGTGTTATTGACAGCGGTCTCCGCTAGATCGGCCGAAACTAATCCCACGTCTAACTCAATCAACGAGCCACAGACCGCAAGATCAAGTAGCAATGGCATATTTGGCGACCTGCGCTCCGTCTACCAAGTATACAAAGAATGTACCGGCACGGAAGTGAGTCCTTGTCTGAAGCTGAAGCTCTTATCGGCCATAGACAGGGTTTCTCGGAGCGTCCAGTTGAATCTGGCTGATGGTGTCACTCTGGTTCAAGATGAATCGGCCGCTAACGAATCCGAACCGGAGAAATCTCTGCAGGAAATCGAAGCTAGTTTACCCCGCGCATTGGACGATAAAGAGGACGCTCTTAATGGCATGATTTTCGATAAGGTCGCAAAATTTTTTCAAAGCCACACTCTGAAGCTGAAGCTGCCAAACGTAGAGGAGCTTCAACGTAGTCTCACGGAAGAAGGTAGGAAAACACCGTTAATGAAATTGTTCCGACGAACGTGATTTATTAATAGTAAAATACGAAAAGTTTAATTAATTTGATGTTAATTAGATATCCTTGTGCACAATTTACGACAGATATCCGTTGAATATAATTGCAATTTAAATCTTTATTACGATGAAATTTTAATTTGAGTTTAAATTTAATTTAATTATCTATTAAAATTCCATAATTTTATCGTTCGTTAAACATACGTAGAGTCCACCACCGTCAGATTGTAATCGCATTCTCTTCTCTAGGCCGTAAGAAGAAGAATAAATTGAGTGGTCTCCTCGCTATTCCTCTGTTAATTGGTGGTACTTTAGTACCCCTGGCGCTCGGCGCTCTCGCGCTATTGGCTGGCAAGGCGCTGATAGTGAGCAAACTTGCGCTCGTACTCGCTTCGATCATTGGATTAAAGAAACTTGTGTCCGGCGGTCACGATCACGGACACGAGGTCGTTCAAGTTGGAGGAGGCGGACATGGATCGGGCGGATGGGCGAGGTCGGGACACGAAATCGCCTACTCTGCATACAAACCATCGTCAACCTAGGAAAAAAAATTTATAAACCTAATCATAGCATCTCTTGAATCGAATGTTTTCTCTCTCGCGAAATTCCCCTCCCCCCTTGTTTTCGCGCAATTTTAATTTATTTCCATCCTACGAATAATTCTCTACGCAATTCCGTTGGCGAAACTGTCACATCTGTCTGATCTCTCTTTTCACTGTTTCCTATCCAGTTGTGTTCACTCTAGGTCATCGCATGTACGAGGCCACTCATGCACGAATCATCCTCGGTATTTATTGCTTTACGCGTAACTGCGATACGCTCGCTGTCATATAATATGTATATTTATAAATACGCAAAATAAATTAAGACTACAATAATCGAATACAACTGTATACCCCGTTTAATATACCCGTTTTGTTGCCTCATTTCACTTCCTATCAATGAATTCTTGCATTCCTTGAATGAAATTTGCACATGCGTGACTGGTTGTCTCGAAATCTTACCGCGTGTTAGGTGCGTTTAATCGTATGTTTCTGCGCCGCTCGTCGGAATTCCGGCATCGTCTATTCGCCGATTGCGAGATGCTTAAGATTCGGGTGAAACGGATGTTGACGAGATACGCCAAAATCGTAGAGCGGCGAAGAGAGAGCAACGCGCGGGAGAGAGAGCGAAAATGCGCTGGAAGGAACACGAGCGAGATGGATGCGAGAAAACGATGGGGATGAAGCGTGCGAAAGAACTGGAGCCTGACCGACTGGTGGCCCGTTGATTCGGGACTCGATCGAAAGTAAGAGATCTCAATGCGCGGAGACGCGGTGGATGGCGGGGGAGTGGGCGAGCGTCGGAGGTGGAAAGCGCCGCGAGACAAGCACGCGAGATAGAGAAAGGTTTTTATGGACATAGACCGAGCGCTCGATGAGTTGCCTATGCGAATGACGGTTTTAGCATCTCGATGTAAGCAACTGACGTCTCCGGGTCTCCGGTGGTTTCTTCGAGAAAAACGAAGAAAGACCGCCGGGATAGCGAGCAGCAGAATAGGACGTAGGTACGTAGAGGGACCGAGAGAAGGAGCGGCATCACCTACATACGAGAATCGCACGAATAAAACCTGACGTGTCCACGCGAACGCGTATCCATCCTTACGCACTTGTTCGAGGCTCTCGTCCCGTCCACGGGCGGCCGTCGTGTGCGTATTCGAGTGTGTAAACGTACGTGTGCACGCTCACGCGAGAGCCCTGCGTGTACGTAAGATGTACACGCGGGGACCAGTCGGTGGACACACACTTGGGAAGTAAACCAGGCCGAGCCGATCGGGCCAGTCAGCATCCGCGCTGAGTCTTTTCAAGGTGCGCCTAACACTCTCTACCATACCGGAGAAAAAGTCCGAGATCCGATCCCCCGCTTCTCCCCGGTACTCCGCGAGTCCGCGTTCTCTCTCTCTCTCTCTCTGTATTCTTGTCAATCGACCTCTCTGTCTCTCGCAGGTTTCGTCGATTTTCAAGAACGCACCTCTGGCCAGATGGTCCCGTTCCTGATACGTGTGTCGGCAGGGTTCTTCCGTATTCGAATTCCAAAAGACTCGATGGGACTGGGATTCCGAGACCTTCGTTTCTTTTTCTTTATTTCCCACCCCTCCCCCCCCCCGGTTACGACATGCGTCGCTAGATATTTTAATACTGCGTTTGCGTGTATTCGAGGTAAGAATGTCAATTTGTCGCGGTACTCGTCGCGGTATTCCTAGTGAATCGCGTATACGTAAGTTACGGAGCTGCGACGTAAAAATAGATTGAGAACTAGACGAGCGTTCTATGTAGGCCACACGCGGGAATTAGCGCTAACTGAGTTTACATTGAGCGCCAAATTATTCTCGTGAAAGTACTTATATCGCTACTTTCTTCGGCGAGTAAACAAATTAGAGCTGTGCGCGGAGAATACACCCGTATTTACGGTATCGCCGTTATTACAGCGGTAGTTATTAACCATTCACCCGGCCGCCTACCGTATTGTTTGCATCACGGGTGTATCATTTCAACGAGCGACTCCTGTTCATTCATCTCCGCGGCTTCGTTCCTCTTTTTAATAGTTCACCTCGTTTACTCTAAACGGACCATAGAGAGAGGAGCTAATCACCAGGGGGCAAAAAAGCGACGGGATCGCGCGCGAGTGCAAACGAGAAAGAAGAGGCGGGAAAGAAAGGTGAGAACTTTCGTTTCGTTCATTCACGCGTGCCTTCCAGCGCGTGTAAGGTGCGAATCTTATTTTTTTTCCTCTCTTTCCCTCCCATATCCCACTTCGCGCTTCCAACGGTACGGAGGAAAGCAAGACGGATCGACACTATGGTTTTACTAACCCGCATAGCGACATATGTACAACACACATAATAACTGCACCAAATTACGTGCTTTCATGCGCGTTTCACTTATCTTTCGCATCGTGTCTAGAAAAAAAAGAGGGAACAAGATGCGCGCTCTAATGAATCCAAGAATCGACGGGTATAAATGATGAAACGAGTTTCATCATAAGTAGCAGAAAAAAACGTATTCTTTTCCTTTACCACGGTTCGTTTCGATGGTTCTGAATGCTTCGTAAGTAGCGAAGAATCAGCGCATGAACGAACAGACGGGACAGGCAACGGTAGTAGGACGAGGCATGGGAAGAAGCAGAATCAACAGGAGAGCAAGAACTCTCAGGTACGAAGGCTTCACTTCGTGGGGGCCTTGACCTGACCTCGATCCTCGGACGAGTTCACTCTCGCCGGCGTCGACGAGAGGAAAGTGTTCCACCACCAAGAGTGCGCATGGCTGCCACCCGGCTCGATGTACCGTCCAGATTAGCGATTTAGTTCGCGGTGCTATATATAAGTTGCCGTAATAAAGATGTATAATTCAAAGGATGGTGGAACTTTCAGATTTGTCTGCTGATCGTAAACGGGGTGGGGGGGGGGACATTTGACTGCGATAGAGCAGCGAGACCCAACGCGCAAGGAGAATAAGCGTTTCCCGTGCGAGACGCGGAGAAAAAAAGTCGCGAGAACAAAGTGAAAGTTCCATGAGACTGATTGTATATTATGTACCTCGTCGCGAGGAGGTCGCGAATAATGCTAACTGAGAGAGAGAGAGAGAGAGAGAAGAAAGTAATATTTTTTAGAATAAAGTATATAGAAATAACTCAAGTGTTTTCGTTTCTTTTATTACATTGCAACACAGCTTATGCCAAATGTATATCTCCATAAATTGGATGTTCAAATTTTTAAGTTTTTATATGTTATTTTTATATACTTTTGGTACAACGTTTGTATTTATGTCTTTTAAAAAATTTATGCCGTTAATTGAAATTCAAGATATGGCATCTGAGAAAATTTCCAATATTTCAGATACAATTCAGATGACAGAGAGAAAATGTGAAGAATGGCTTGAAAAGTTTTGAATGTGACGACCGCAGACTCGATTTTTAAACGTTATTTTTCGAAAACGATTTAATATTATTCATTTAAGTGAAATGCATAGCGCGTCGTGTTAAAATACCGTTTTGCGTAAGTGTAAATTTTTCGACGAGCCGAGCTTCATAACTTGGCGAGAATGTGAGCTGGACCGGCCGATGCAGAGATTCGTTTGACCATCTTCGAGCTTGAAGCGCGGAGAAAGTCAGCCGCACACATCCGAGTTCTTTCCCTCGCGCACGGATACATCGGCAGCGATGAAATACTTTTGGGTATGTCTCCTCCCTTTTTCCATCTTTTTTTCTAGACAAGAAGCCTTCGGGTCACGATGACGCGAGACGTGGCGAGGCGAGGCGCGGTGAGACGAGACGAGGCGAGGCAAGGCGAGGCGAGGCGCGGCTTGTCCTCCTGGAGGAGACCTCTGGCTTGGGCCCAACTCACACATATGATCGAACCACAGTGATGCGTGCACGCACATTCCATTTGAAAAACCGTTAAATGTTCCGTGCGACAGAGCCACTGGAATACATTAATTTCAAAGATTATTAACTAGTTATCTTATTGGTACCGTCCGAAAGAAGACGACCTTAAACCATGTGTTTAAGAGGATGCTAAAGTCATCTGTTTTACCGACACATTCGAATATAGTTTTTGCGCTGCTGAATCTTTTTATTAGTTTTTACGCCTAAAATAATACCAGGATAAGTTGCGGACCACATAGCAGAACGTTTTTATACTTGAAACACTCGGGTCAGAAGTCTAATGAGAAAGATATTGGTATTTGAAA
>NW_011967240.1:4334789-4341963 GCF_000949405.1 Vollenhovia emeryi | reverse complement strand
CAAAGCGGGGGGTTCACGACTTTATATAAAAAACGAAGAGAAATTAAAAACATCGCTTTATAAGTACCTAATTGTGGTTAGGCTTCACATGCTGATATTTTTAATTTTTCTTCGTTTTTTATATAAAGTCGTGAACCCCCCGCTTTGTTTTTACGCGTACTGTAATCGCGTGGAAGAATTTTGTAATTTTATAAAGCCAAATTCAAATTGCTCACGATTAAAAAATCGAAAATTTCAAATATCAATATCTTTCTCATTAGACTTCTGACCCGAGTGTTTCAAGCATAAAAACGTTCTGCGGTCCGCAACTTATCCTGGTATTATTTTAGGCGTAAAAACTACAATAATAAAAAGATTCAGCAGCGCAAAAACTATATTCGAATGTGACGGTAAAACAGATGACTTTAGCGTCCTCTTAAGTCGTAGGATTAACACGACGAATAGGACAGAAGAAAAGCAGACACGTTGAGCGGCGAGTAAACGGAGCGGAGGATCCAGAAGAATGTAGATAGAAAGAATGTCATAAGATTTATAATCCAAAAGTAACCGTTATCAGTGAAAATTGGGATATGTTGTTGGGAAATATGAATAAAATTATACTGAAATGTGGCCCAATGAGGCGCGAGGAAGCGGTCGAGGGACGATTAGGAAAGTCACACAGTTCTGGACAATAATAAATCGCGCGATGCGACGTCTGCGCCGTCGATTGCCATCGTCGGCTCGCGTAAAGTTATAAAAGCACGTTGGAAAGTTGTGGAGGTGTACGCGAGCGAAGTATCATCTACTTGATAGTATGGAAGTACCCGGTGTAATATACTTTGACGAAAGCGAAATTATAAGCCAACTTATCCCGAGTACTTGGTCAAATATAGCCGTCGCTTCTCTATTAGCACGATACGAGATCCTTTGCAAACGGGGTCACGAGGTTTTTGCGAAATAAAAGTAGTGCGAAGGTTCGAAGACAAATCCTTTTTTTTCTCTCTCTACGTTGAAATGCAAACGGAAGCGCATGAAGAGACACAATTCGATTTAAATTAAATATGGACAGTCTCCTTATTCTGTCCTAGAATCTAATTATGACAAGTGACTCAATTCGGCAAGTCATCTCAAGAGTCATTCGGAGAGAAGACTACGCCAAATAATTTATGCTACCGCAGATAATTCATCTTTAATGCATAGCACATTGCACATGTGTCTCTTTGAAAGTTCTGACAAGTAGGCAATTCCTGTCGCAGCTGCTGTATCTTCACTATTGCATTTAGCAGGTAAAAACAGGACGTAACACCTAAATCTTTCGCGAGAGTAGTCTCGCGCGCGAATTTCCATGGTTATTTGCATAGCGGCCTGCGCGCGAAATCGTTAAATCAATAAGAATCGCAATCCGCAATCGGCGTGCGCGCCGGTGAATGATAACGCGACGATGTCGAACAAGTCCGCTTTCTTATATCTTGCTTTTTGAAGCTGAATTGCCAAAGGACACCCGTATTCCTTCTGCCATTGGCATCGGTAGTTTTCAGTGCCTTTGACCTGTGCCGAAATGTCTCCTTCGATTCGATTCGCGGCTCGATCTTCGCGGTCCGGAGGAAGAGGCCGGTGATGCGTAGGTACACATCATCTTTCTCTCGTTTTCTCCGTCTCTCTCCATTCTCCCTCGTCCTCTACCTCCCGCGTTCTCGCAGAATACGTACGTCTGTATGCGTATTACGCACACGTATGGGGCGGGTTTGTCGGCAGCCACACACCCGTTGTGTACACAAACGACCTAAGTAGGTACACAGGCACACGGAGAGGAGAGCCGGTAGAGAAGGACCAGCAGTGTGGAGGCGCGTCAACGAGAGACGCACACGACACAAACGGAACGACCGCCTGGAGGAGAACCAATAGCTCGTATGGGTTGTAACCCGGCGGCAGGCGGGGGCCACCCGGTGGGGGCCATCAAAATTTCAAAAACGTACGCGGGCCCCTTTCGCGACGAGGATAAAAGGCAGCAATCGTGATTCTTTCGGGCAGTGTCGATACGATCGCCGTACTCGTTCGAGCGTCACGTGCGAGAAAAAAAGGAAGTCGAATTCGCAAGGTCGAGGAAGTGAAGAGAAGTTTTGAGAAGAGTTGGAGTAATTTAACTTGATTTGGTGTTTCCCTCGCTGTCCGGAAGATCCGTTAAAATGTTCAAGCTCGCGGTAGTCGGCGCACTCTTCGTGGTATCAGCTTTCGCTGCACCGGCGTCGCAGGACGCGACGGTGACGCCGCCGTCCACGATCCTCGAGGAAGCCCTCAACGTGTATACTTCCTGTTCCGGGGAATCGAGTATTTCGGTGTGTCTCAAGATGAAGGCTCTGCGCTACGTCGACCGTGCCGCTCGCTCGGCCGACATCGAGATCGTTGACGGATTCAAGATCGTACAGACCGAGGAGACCAAGAACAGGTAAGAGACAGGATTTATTCGAAATAGTGATCGATATGTCCTACGGTTTTTTTTTCACCCGCTTGTCAAAGCTACGATAATCGACATTGAGTGACATTGGAACGTGAGAAATACAGCACGTGACTTGTGTAGTGAATGCGTGAAGTCATATCCGAAATGTCGCATTTCTTCTAAAGTTTAAGTGTATAAAATTATTTACGTACGAGAAAAACAACTGTCACTATTTCATTGTCGAGCTTGATTAATTATTTGTAATATTTCATCATTTGTTAATTTAAATTCTACTTGAGGACAATGAAAGAGAGAGAGAGAGAGAGAGAGAGAGAGAGAGAGAGAGACACTAAAAGAAAAAAATTTATAATTGATTATCCAATAAACTATTTGGGAAAATTTATTCTTTACTCTCATTTTATCAAACACCGCTGTAATCAGTGAACATGTAACTTGAATGCTATTTAAATCTATTTGATTCTACAACGTCCGGTTGTCGTAAGATTAACATAGAAAGTTGTTAACGGACTTTAAGATAGCTCAAAGCGTTTATGCAGATATAATGATTGTGATAAAAGTACACTTGTTTCTTTCCAGCCGAGCTGACAATGCAAGGTCTCTTAATGATATTGAAAGTACCTTACCTGCAGAGACCGAAGCCAAAGAAGCCGCAATTGATCAGGCCATTGTCGATAGAGCCGCCAAATTCTTATCCACGCACACGGTTGAGCTGAGCCTTCCCGAAGACGTTTCCCGTTCCTTCGATGAAGGTAAACAAAATTTCAATTTTGCTGGTTTTTCAATTTGAAAAAGAAAAATTGTCCTTAAAATTTTAAAGCTCCAGCCAGTGTGCATTTCCTAGACAGCATATTATTTGTATGAAATATTTGAAAATTGAAGATACAAATGAAAGATAAAATTATAGTCTTTCACGAGAAATTGGAAGGTTTACGATTTGGAATGATGTTTCAGCTCGTGGAAAGAAGAAGAAGATCGTGAAATCTCTGTTGCCCATCCTCCTCCTCCTGAAACTCAAAGCTGCTGCCCTTATCCCCATTGCTCTTGGTGCCTTAGCTTTGATAGCCTTCAAAGCCCTCGTCATCGGCAAGATTGCTCTCATCATCAGCTTGATTCTTGGCCTGCAGAAACTGCTTGCTTACAAGAGCCAGAGCTACGAAGTTGTCGCTCATCCTGTTCATGATTATGGGCACGATGCGCACCACGACCATCACGGCTGGGCGAGATCATCGGTCGGTTCTGATCTCGCGTACAAGGCGTACAAACCTTCTGAATAGTTCAAACTTACGCGCAACTTCTCTTTCTTCTAATTTTCTACCTTCATTCGCCAAAGTGATCGTCTCTAATCCGACGATCACCTGAGGGTGGCGTGGCTTAGCTTCTCAGGGATCCGCAGACAAGCTCAACTCGACAGTTCAACGAAGACGTTTGTCTTACGATATACGGACGACTACGTAATTCTACATGGACGGGCAAACGACACGGACGGTACTGGATTTTGTGCGGACTGGATTTAACGGTATCTTGACTTTACGACTCCGACGACGATGCCGCGTTCGACAGTCGATAGGGATGCTACGATCGCCGTGGTTCGATGCGTATCCCGGCAAATCTATGAGCTTATCACTTCACCGACAACGACAAAAGGCTACACTCGGGGAATCTCGAAAGACTCTCGGAGCAGTGGAATCCTGTCAGAATGGTAGAAGTCGCGCCCTCTCGACCATACTCGTGCGGTATCCTTTCAGAATCCTCCGTGTCTATCGCATGCGGAACGACTCGTAGTCAGTACTCGCACGAGACCACCAGATTTAATCCAATGATTATTTATATATCGATCACCCCGTTTCGGGATCATCATGTAACTTATCATATTATTTATAAATAAATTGTAATTTTTGTATAATATTAAAAGTTGACTTAACTTCATGTTTCTCTAAATATTCCTTCCACTATCCTTTACCACAGACACGCCTAATATAAGATTGTTTGAAGGAAGAATAATAATAAGATGGCGACAAACTATAAGACAATTCAGACTTCAAATTAAAATTATTTAGACACTAACATCCTGCCTTGGCTCTTACTCCTTTGTTACTTTGTATTTGTATTTTCACATTGGAGCCTTATGAACTTAATTAATTGTATACGAAAATTACTATTAGGTCACCAAGATCCAGCTCGGATCAAAAATTTTCTCTAATTAGTTGCCGGAGTCATATCGATCCTGTTTCACGTATTACAAACTATAGCATGTACAACTTATTTGCAAAATTTTACATCAGAAACAAGTTTGAAGTGGAAGACAACGTCTAAAATTAACAGAGACAAAGTATCGTGCCGAAAGCGGGACAAAGATTTTTAAATATACCTTTCAAAAACTTAATGCAATGTCAGAAAATTAACATTATTCGACACAGCTGCAATTCAATTGGAAGAAATTATTGCGAAAAACATTACCTCAGAATCCAATCCAATATCTAATGTCTTTGTCCGAACGTAGCGGACGGTATCTTTAGATCTCGTTTGTTCCAGATTTACGCACATTCGGCAATTATATCCGCGCTACTTGCGTTTCCTAATTCTTCTTGCTCAGCCTGTCAGGCCTGTCTCATCAATTTGACGTTATAACGATCTTTCCGACACTCCATTCTTCGGCCAAAGGAAATTACCCTTCTCAGTGCATCCGGTGTATCGACCAAGCGCCGTGCGCACGAAATACAAACGAAGTATACTTTCGCTACTTGTAAAATCCTCCGAGTGAAACCAATTGTTCTGTCGTGTGTGAACGCCCCCTTGTCGCCTATATAGGTGGCTGATCGTAGGAACAGCATGAACAGTATTTTACGAGAACTTCATTACTCTGCATCTTCTCTGTGCGACAGGATTCTCCGTTACAATCGCGACGAAAAAAAGAAGAAGAAAAGAAACAAAATTATGACAGTTCGAAGATGTGAAAAGCGTTCTGTTCGTCAAAGTTCCTTAAGCACCCGTTATCTTGGAGTGTGGACTGTTTCTTGTGCTTGCCACCTCGGAAGTAATTTAACTAAAACGACTATGTGAAACGACTGTGCGAAAGTTTTTCACGAACCTCGCATAATTTCGTTCAGTTTATCTCAAGTCTTATCAATTTTTTGTCCCATGTTTTATTTCGTTTAAACACGTTTATACGACGTGAAGGGATCGGCTAAGGTCGGTGGTCCAAAGATGAAAAGCGAATTCCGCTATTTATGTCTGTTTATTCTCGTGTCAACGAGTTTCACGGTGATAATGGAGCCCAAGGAGCATATTACTCTGGATAATGGACATTCGTACAGCTTTAACGAAGCCTTCGGTGCGTGTCTCGCCAAGAAGGAACACGGTACGTTTGAATGCGTAAATCGTGGTATTCTAAGCGCGCTGCAGTCTTTAAACGACGAGGATAGCCTCGAGATTGGAAAGATGCGACTGGACAAAGCGGAGGGCTACGGCAGAGATCTTCTGGATCTGGATTACGATCCGAAGGATTTTGGAAATGTCGTGAAGGCAGCTGCCAGACTGATGGAGCGCCGCAACATCAAATGGAATCTGGATAATATTTATCCGGGATTACAGATGCGCGTTGGACCAATGCTAAACGGGAACGGACTACTGGAATTTGTTCTTAATGAAAGAGTTGCTTCGTACGGCGATAGACAGGCCAGTGCAGGTAAATTGTAATATTACTTCTGCAAAGTTAATGGAGCATTTCGGGATCAAGCATTTTGGGATCAAGCTCATTAAAGATAATCGAGCTTGATCCCATATAATTTATGGACAGTATTAAAACTGAGTTTCAAATACGCACATGCACAACTGCTCTGCTGTAGAACCTGCATTTTACAATTTTATATTTTGCAAAGATAAGCGCGGAACATTTTTTCGACGTATCCGAATGCTTTCATATACAACTTTTTTTTTTAATACCGTAACTTTTGTAAGTACTGTTTTAAATGTACATGCGTCTTTCGCTAATAAATTGCGGAAATCATGTAATGCAAGAGTCACGTGCAATTGCTAGAAATTTATAAAAGAATGATGGCACAAAATTACTAAGTGCTTGCTTCGAAAGATTGTAGCTTGTTACACGCGAAATTACTCGCGCTGCATCAGCACAGAATCAAACCTCCGCGCTGGCTCTTGTACTGGCTAAGACGTAACGTGTTCCAACCGGTTTCAAGAACGTCCTCCAGCAGGCAGCACGGTCAAGGCAACGGAACTGGCTGCAAATTCAAGGTCACGTTCTATCGTTTCAGGAAGGCAGCTGACCAGACACATATTACTGCCACTTCTATTGGGTTTCAAATTCAATCTGGCGTCCCTAATCCCGCTTATGTTCGGCTTCCTGTTAATCGTCACCAAGAAGGCCCTTATATTGACGAAGATGGCGTTGTTTCTGATCGGTCTTTTAGGATGGAATACATTCTTTTCCGGGGCACCGGCAGCACCTCCTTACGCGGCGAACGCGTTCAATGGCTTCCATGCTTACGGACACGAGACACCTGCTGGCGTATACACCCATTACGAGCACAATTTTCCGCAGCGACCTTACAGGCCGCTGCAGGACTACAGTCCTTACGATCAGCATGTTATTAGGGAAGTCGTCAATGTTTACGATGGAAATAACGATTCGGGGCAGAATAGACAAAGTGCGAAAAAATTTGTTTTTGACTCCAAATAATTGACATAAGAATCACTTGACGCCAGCGGATGAATCAACAC
>NW_011967240.1:4224743-4332979 GCF_000949405.1 Vollenhovia emeryi | reverse complement strand
GATTAAGCAAAACAGTTAATTGACCGGCTATGTGTTTTTTTAACACAGAGAAAAATCCAAATAATTAATCGATAGTGTGTACAGCATCAAATATATCGATAAGAGATTTAAATAAATTGTCAGTATAAAAATCACCGATGGACATTTATTCTCTCCAGATTCAGTACTGTCTTTCCAGCAAGTTATTCAATTATTCTAGAGCGTAAGAAATACTTAATCAATTTTTCTGTTATTTAGAGAATAGATTCTCAAGAATCTAGAAATCTTAACGACGCGGATATTCGTTATATGCATCGATTATATAATTAAATGGATAGTTCGATACGAAAGTTGAATTAAAGAAAGAAGCGCTCAAACTTTTCCATATACATTTACCCATTAAATATACACAGTACAAATGTTTAACTTTTTAAATAGTATTTTCTTATTAACATTGATTTATCACAATCTACATTATTAAACAGTATTAAGTAATGTGTCGCAAATAAACGCGGTAAGAAATGTACAATACTTATTTTAGAATAGTATTTAGTTTTACACACCTTTGCCATTAATTTTTTTCTATTATTATATCATACACCAGCTGTATCAGTACAATTCGTAATGTTGAGATGAACCGAATAAATAGAAAGAGAAGAGATATTTTACGCCGTACAGGACGACTACCGTTTCTTCGTCTGCATTGTGTAATAATGTCTTTTTTTTTTTTTATTACGAGTTCACTTTCAAGCTCAGTTTCAAGTATCTGTCCATCAGTAAGAATTGTCACTGGGATTCTGACGTTTTCACTTAGCGATCCCATTAGTCTCAGTCCATTATTGCGTCGTCCTTTCTTTCGGTCGCCTAACTGTACCAGTTCTCTCTTTCTTCGTCGCGCTTACATTACCACCGGACGTAAGAACAGCGATGATTACATCCGGGAAACGCACATTTGCTTGTAAAGGAAAACACCACCGTATCTTTACGGTCATGCAACTACATACACGTACGACCACGTGCTCAGACATCCTCTGCCAAGTATAACAATCAAGGTGGGAGTACATCGCACGTTGCAACGGCCGGTGAAGGAAGCTTTTAACAAGTTTATCGTCTTTGTCCATCATCATTTAATTATATTTGCCATTTTACACGTGTAGCTCCTTGTACACTAATCGGCTTGTGTCGTAGAACAGTGTTGAGAGAAGTATGTGTATCATATTATGAATAGATTAAGATTTCTAATTAATTGCATAATATCACTTAAAGGATAATATCGATTAGATCGCATTACGTTAGGCGAGCCCGTTCGGCTTCGCGGGTCTCTGGCAGACAGCAAAAGTGAAACAGTGGCATTTGCGGAAGTATTATTTTGCGAGAAATAACAATATTATCGTTGAGACAGTACCATTTGATAACGAGACCGTGACAAGAGCTTACGTTTGTACGTAACGCTCTCTTTTTGATAATTACTCGCACTGTGTCGTTAAAGTGACAATGAATTAAGTGGATACTTAATCTTATTAGAATTTATCAAGATGATGCGGAACTACAGCGGGCTTGGCTGGTATGACAAGTAGCCTACATTCGAAAGAAAGAAGTGCGAAAATGAAATACGCTGAAAGGAGTGGACAGTGTTAATCAAGTCCATTACTGTAATTGTTCCAGTCGTTTTCCAAATGTAGCTCGTTACGGATCGTAAACTGCGCTTGATTAACAGTATCCCAGATGCTACGTTAATGCGCGAGTTTCTCGATCTTTATTATACATTGTATATTATCTTTATGCAAGACTTGCATTTGATAATTTCACGCCTTGCTAATTACTTAATGAAATGAGTATATTTCTTTGAAGTGTAAATCTTCTTCTCTTTCGTGCATTAATAGTCTAATGAAATGTACATTGTCTAGGTCGAAATATGCAAAGCGATGTATTAAGTAACAAAGTAACTCTCTCTTTCCACTTAATTACCAAAACTTCACTTATCTCATAATAATGCAGAGCTTTACTTATAAGATGATGGAATTTTTCAAGTAGTTTTTCCGTGGCGTTTAGTTCTTCTAGAATGGAGCCACTTGGTCATTTTGCAGCCCATACGATTCTCAACATTCGTGTCCAAATAAACATTTAGAAGGCCTCAATTCGCCTTCTGTCAGCCATTATTTTCAGCCCCGCGGCCTCAAATATTGAAGCTATTGCCTCATGTTAATATTGAACTTGTGGAATTACCAACAAGAGTTGACAATGCGAGCCCGGAGGGCCTAAAAGTCAATCTCTTCAGAATAAAAATGATCATCAATCGCACTCAATAAAGAGATGAACCGGGACCTAGAAAGTGGCTAACAAAAGGCGAATTGAGGCTTTCTAAATGTTTATTTGGAGACGGATGTTGAGAATCGCACGGAGTGCAAAGTGGCTTGGAAAAACTCCATTCTAGAAGAAGTAAAAGCATCACCGAGAGACTAGAGGTGACCGTAGAAAATATCACCATAAAATATTTCGGCCACACCATAAAAAAGGATGAGGACTCGCTGGAAAGGCTTATGATACAAGGAAAAGTGGAGGGAAGGAGGCCGAGAGGACGATCGCCTTCACGTTACGTTGATCAAGTGGCTAGAGTGACCGGTAGTTCTGTATACGAATCCATCCGAGTATCCGAGAACAGAGAGAGCCGGAAAGAAACGATACATCAATTGTAGACCGCATTAATATCCGCATTATTTCGTGATACCATCACGATGCTCGGCACGGGCGGCACGATTAAGAAAAAGAATATTGAACTTGGCCGATGTATGTAACAATACCAAGAAATAAGCGTTGAAAAGAAAAACTCATTTCCGCATGACACTATTCTGCAACACGTAAAGTTAGTCATGCATGCAAATTGATGGATAAATCTACAACTGTTTCTGCTTCTCGATGCAGAGGTTTGCACTTATAATCACGTCTGGGTGGAGAATATCGTCTGTTTTACCCGCATTCCACTCTTGATGCGTTGCTATTAACGACGATTGGCGCGGCGGAGTTTTCAGGTTCGTTTGACAAGCAGGTCAGAGGGATACTTACTTACGGGGCTGTACGACATTGTTTTGGTTGAGGGGGTCTTTCCTTCCGTTGTGTGGCGTTAAACAGCGCGTGGATCAAGTACGGGCGCGTGTACCAAGAATCTTAATGCCTTGGTAGGAGAGGCTAATGGGTGCACACTTATATAAGTCACAATGCAACCAGATTCTAACGAGTAGTCTGCGAGATTTATCGAGCTGACCAGCAGAGAGGCCAGAGTAAACCGTAGCCGAAGAGAAGCGTGCTAGAGACTGCTACGAGATCGGAGGAAGAAGAATCTCGACGGGCCAGACTACACAATTGCTCATGATGGATAAACGGCGTTTCGTAGTTTGGATCTTACATTTTTTTCATCTCGCAGTGCTCTGCAATTTAGTGACTGCTAAAAGTGAATATACGAATTTGTTCGAACGGTGCGCAAAGGAGAAGAACACCTTCGATTGCTTCAAACGGCGCGCCCTGGAGATTCTCGACTCGGCTATCCACGATGATTCTGTATATAAAATCAATGATTATATTTCACTAACTAAAGATCCGGCATCCACCGCCAGAAGTTTCCCGACGACGTCTGAGAATGGCACGGAATTAAGCCTCGATCAGCAATTGGATAACATGTTCTATGAGTATTTGACGTCGAGAAGCCTGAAACTGACAATACCGGGCAACGCTTTTGAAGGTAATAAATTATCATTAAGAAATTACTTAAAATCCGTTTATACACTTTTCACTTCAATCGTAGCAATGTAAATTATTAAATATCATTTCAAATATTTTATCGACGTCGTTTTGTATCAAAAAATGCTAATTGAAAAGAAAAAGAATTTATAAACATTTAAATGCATTTGCAATATTTACAGGGAGGAGAAAGAAGAACAGGGGAATGGGATATATAATGATAGCAGGTGCCGTGATGGCAGGTAAGGTTCTCGTACAAAATATTAATATTCTAATTCATAGAAGAAATAATGTTAAAGTTAAGAAAGACATAATAAACAAGACAAACAGCTTAATTGGCTTACTGAAACTTCTTCAAACTATTTAGCTACATTTTTCAACAATATTACTAGTAGAAGCAACGAATAGAATATATTTTTCCACACAATACCGTGCGGAAAATAATTTTTATCTTATCTGTTTCCTTATTTTGATACTTGAAATAAATAAAATACCTAGTTATAAAAGTAATTAGTAAAACGGTCAGTTCTTCCAACCTTTATAAAATAAATGAAATATCAATTATTTGTTCAGGCATGATGGCACAACTAGCTTATGGAAAAATTGCTTTCATCGCTGGTACGGCTTTACTGACGGCGAAAATGGCCTTAGTTTTAAGTGCGATTGTCGGCTTGAAAAAGCTCGTGTCGAGCGGAGGAGGCCACGAAGTGATCTATGCGACAGCATCGGAACATCATGGAGGTGGTGGTGGCGGCGGATATAGTGGTGGCTGGCAACGAGCGATGGAATTTGTTCCTCCAACCTGAATCAGATTCGGCTACAAATCCCGAAGTTTTATGATTTAGTTACCGCATGTAATACATCTTCCTCGATGTGTCTGATAATGAAAGTATATTAACGGTTTTTTTAAGTTTTTTAATTTAATTTATTCATTATTTTAATATTTAATAAAAATAAATTAATACTTACATTACATCCTCCTTTGCCTCGGACGAACATGCTATTCCATAAATAGACAATATACAATACCAAGAATAAACAATAGATTATATTATTGTTCGATAAATATACATATATGTTTGATAATATAAGTATATGTTTGATAAACAATATATAATAATATTATTATGGTTCAATGCTTTGTCTTACAATTAGATGTCACATTGATTTGAGAATTTTATTTCCCATTAATATATTAATTTATATTGATATGGCATATAAAATCAAGATAAATATATTTTTGTGTGTATTTAAGAGAAAGGTATTAAATATTTTTTATTATTATATTATTTATCATATTGTTATTTGATTTGCTCCTATTTATAGCCTGTTCCCTATTTTATAAAATATAATGTAACGGCTAAAATAATTCCAACTCTAAAATACCACAAAATACAAATGTGTTTATTTATTATTTTTATAAACACCTTTGATATAAATAATTACACAAAACTCTAAAGATATGAAAAATAAGTTTAACAAATTATGTATTTAAACTTTTTAAATTATTACATACTGTATGTATTATATTTTATTATAATGTATCTGTATTTGAGAGGTCAACTGTCGTAACTGGGCATTTAGCAAATGTATACAGGACAGCCGAAATCAACTAACATTTCTATAGGTCGGTTTTGATAATATTTTTATACTATACTAAAGTTTTTGATTAAAGATATTATTTTTAAACAATAATGAAATAAATAATTACACATCGCTATACATATCGTTAGATTCTTTACTGTATTAAATGTTAAGACTAATATGACAGCACATTAACCATTAAAAACCTTTTGAAACCAACATTGCTCGTGAAAGTAATTGGCCTATTGAAATTTAAAATTAGATAATTAGAGTATTAAGTCGAGGTAAAAACCTCAAAATCGATAGTTTTGCAGTTACGATAGTTCACTTCTTAAGTATATATTATGTATATTAGATTTTATTACAATATATTTGTGTTTACAGATTTACAAATAGTTGTTATTAAGGTCATTCTACTCTTAGTTAATTCGTAGCGTACGACTGCGACTAATGTAGAATGGGCTTTATACGACTGTGGATGTACAAATAAATTTTCTATTACATATTGTCTAAATTAAAGCTGTTTTTACGTCAAATATATATTTAAAGCACATCTTTGGTAACTTTTGCTGTTGTCTTTTTCAAAATATTAAACTGTGATAAAGCATGATAAGTCTTGAATTTGTAAATACTTTGATTTGTAAACAAATTTATATAAGTGACTTTATGAATAATTTCTTTTATTTGCTGGTTGTCAATTTTTAATTAAAATCTATTTATATTGAAATATAAGGTGTCGTCGCTTTCGATGTCCGTAAACATAATCATTTCGACGCTCGTAAGTATAATCATTACGGTCATCATTGTAATCACTACGGTGATCGTAATCGACACTTGAACTATGGGTTTGTATGTAGCTGGTTTGTGGATGCTTCACTATTTCATAAGAAACTTTGTCGGGATCTGAAAGGAAATTTTATTAATTGCATCATTTGATCTAAATTAAATTGTCATAGAATTTGTATCACCTTATAATAGATTAATTTTATAAAAGTTAATCTTTCAAGTTTCCATGCTCAAAAAGATTTACGGAATGTATTTTAAGAAATTTTTGGAAATGGTCGCCACTGATAAAAGAAATACAATCAAGAATTAAAACGATCTAGGCTGGTTTGCCTGGCAATAATGCGAATGTATTTTAAATTTAGAATAAAAATATATTATAAAACAAGATGAACAAATTATTAGACGACTTAATTGGTAGATTATCTGCCAGTTAGATCGTTTAATAATTTGTTCGTCTTGTTAATCATTTACAGGCAACGAACAACGTTTATTCTTGATATTATAAAGAATATGTTATAAATTTTTACTAAATAAAATATAACTTAAATTGAGGAAATTTATTTCGAATTCGTAAATTTGTGTACACTCTTCGCAATATTAACTTTATTCCGTTTTCCATTTTTTACTGATTGTAACTTTAATGTTATTGAAAAACAAATATTTACATGCAGTTTTCTTGATCATAGAGATTTGGATTTTCAATGTAATAAAATTAAATAATAATAACATCAGTGATTTTTATTAACTGTATCTGGCAATTAAAATTCTTATTGCGAAAAATATTACCCCAGCCAGGATTCGAACCTGGGTGGGGTAATATTTTTCGCAATAAGAATTTTAATTGCCAGATACGGTCAATAAAAATCACTGATGTTATTAATTACTTCTGGCGACTTTTAAGAATATTCTTACTAATTAAATAATAATCTTTTATAATTTATGATTTACCTACCACGTACCATTCTTTTTTAGAATTGAAGCAATGGCAATCGCTAAAGCTATTTTGGCAAGCAATATTGCCTTTCCTGCGAGAGCTGCAACGCCGTGTAGTAATCCATAGACCAGCGCTGCTTTCAAAGCAGCTATGATGTAAAATATTAGTCTATTGTTTCTTCTTTTCCTTTTCCGAGCAGAAACTGAAATTTAAAAATAAATTAATCATTGAACTTAGTTTACTATTAAATTACTATTAAAATCGCAAATGAAATTATATTAAATTAATCAAATCAATAGTTAAAAAACCAAAGAAACTGATATTTATGAATAAATTCTACACATGCGACCAACATACATTTTTATTTTTACTCTCTTTTTCACTTCACTCATAATATTAGATCAAGAAGCATTATTATTTTCTAAAGAAATAATGAACAAGATAATAAATGTAATAAACAAATATACAATGTGCACAGTTTCTCTAAATTATTAATTCAATCCTCTAAAATTATTAATTCAATTTAATTATTTCATATCACACTTGCTTCCTTAATAATTGGTTATGACATTCAAAATATGAAATAGAGTCGCTAAAAATCCTAATCTCTCCTTTTCATTGTTTCTATGTTAATAGAATAGTTTTCTGTTCAAGAGTTGAATATTTAATAATAGCAAATAAAAGTAATGCAATATAGAAATAATAGATAGCACAGGTATGTATTTGTATACAATTTGAGAGATAATTTTGCACGAAGAAGATGCTGTTATAAAACACTTTTGTTTTATTTAGTATACTTGTATATAGTTTTATATGCATGTCTAATTTCTATATGATATATTTGTTTCTAACAGAGAAATTCATTTAACATTCCTTTTGCCCAGAATTACTTTAAAAAGGATATGAGATGTACGAATACACTTTCTTTCGTGCACTGTACATATAGAAATTATGAATTTAAAAAATAAGCAAGAATTCTCACCTTCAGCCACGTCGTTAACATCATTAACATCATCTAGGAGAGTTCGGGCTTCCCTGCTGGATTGCGTTCGATTCCCGCTACTTGGCGAAGGAGTATTGGCCGACTCCTTAGTTCTACACATGGAGATGTCACCTTCATTGCCGGCACACTCGTTTGTCCCCGCAACTTTTAGTAAACGATTTCTGTTCACGGGTTCGCAACAACAAATGGCGATGAAACCGCCTAATATCAGAACCACGAAGAGCCGCCAAAGCATGTTCGATCAGAACTGACGCTTTGTGGAGATCGTCATATTTATAGGCTCTAGCAATTAGTAATAATGGCGGAGTAAAGTGATGTTACGACATACAGAGCGTGAATGCATCTATGGTAAAATGCATCATGCGCGTAAAATTATTCCAACCGGTGCTGTAGAACCGTACGTTTCTGCACGCACATAGTCGCGTACATATTCAGTATAGATGCAGTACCGTACTTACCACAATGTTAAATCGAGTGCATGAAGCGCAGTGAGAAGATAAGCCTCAGCGGCGCGTATCATCATTTTCGACCTATCCAAAGTACGGAGTAACGTGTTTGTGGGGGTACGCGATGCAAGTTGACTCGTGTACGCGCTCGGATTTACGCTCAGTGAGGTAAATACCCGGGGGAAAAAGCCATGTATCCAATTTTATCTAATTGTATCAAAAATGTCAGATATGATAAAATTTGATCAGATTAAATCCAAATTTTATCCCGATAAAACGGTATAAACATCTGACTATATCTGACCACATCTAATTTGATACATTTACAAGTGGATGCATTAAAATTTGGATATAATCTGATCAAATGTTTCTGATACAATTAGATAAAATTGGACATACGGCTTGTTTCCCCGGGTATTAGATAGACAGAGACTGAGTGGGTGAAGTAGAAACGGAGAGGATGAAATAGATGAAATTTCAAATTTATCGAAATCGAAGGTCAGGCATCAACGCATATGTTGGTCAGAGCATATAGTTTTATGTAAGCTGTCGGTACGTTTTTTTTTATGTACACATGTTACGGGCCCGTAATTTGCGAGAAAGGTGCTTTATTTAATATCAAATAGACCGATAATAGAAACGTTGTTGAAGAAAGTAGAAAGTGATGTGAAACATTTGATTAATTTACGTGTTAGCCCTACCTACCGTTTAATTTGTCTTACATACACGCTTTTCCTACATTTTCGAATTGATATACGTTTCATTCAAAGTATCATCAATGGTTTTCACTTATTGTTTGACGTTTGTGACTGTATATACTATTATTAATTCGAGAATTGTTCCCCTGAATATAACAGATTCAAAATGGCGTGAAACTCGGCCGAGTCCCTTATTGTTAAACGTGTAATAATATTACTTCCCGAAAGTTCTTTCATAATATTGCAATTTAAGGTGAGCAAATTATTATCGTCGCCGTCTTGTGTATTATTCTGAGCCACACGCACCGTCGGATGTGCAGTGGCGGTAAAAATCATTATATTACAATGGAAAAGCTGTTCGGATTTTAACGCTCGTTGCCGTGGAAAAGAAGTTATTCAATGAATTGGGAGCCGAATTAAGATAAGTGGATTGTCAAGTGAATGATAAAGCTTGCTTTTCACTTGTTGCAGCTCCCACGATCCTCGCGCGCCGGAAAGTGGAGAATAAGGCCTAAAAAGCATGATCTTTTTCTTCGACGAGTGTTTTGTATGCCACTGGGCCAATCGAGCATCCTCGATTCACTACTCAGAGTATGCAGGGTTACAGCCTCTGAAGGTTACCGGCTATACGCATCCTAACATGGCCGTTTGTGCAACACAGAGAATGCAGCTCCCGCGCTTTAGTGTCCGACTGACGCCTGAAATTCCTCGTATATCTCAGGCGTTAATGTGAGGCGTAATTCAAAGAGCCATTATTCTTTTTAAAATATTTCGCGATGTTTTATAGATCCCGCTGCGTGCCTATGTCCGCTATGTAAATTTCACGTTTCCGCGTATAGCTTTTCTTCGCTCGATCATAAAGCTCGCTCATCGCGAGCAACGCTCGATTATTTCAACAAGGTTTTTTGCTGTTACATACACGCCGCTTCGATACTCCACATCAGCTCTGATAGAGGTCATTGGGGTGAAGGAATTCTTTAGGCTTGCTATTAAACCCTACTAAATTTAATGCTCTCGCGAATGAGCATGATCCGGTAATGAGGTAAATTAGAACCCTCCGCGTGCGAATCGGCAAAACCACCTGTTGCCGATCGTTGACCTGAATCTAATAACAGGCAGAAACCGTCCTGTTCTTGTCTAAAATATCTCTCGAGGAAATCGCTCATGACGGTTTAACCTATTGCCTCACTTTTATTATTCTGGAAACCCGTGCGTTCCGCACCACAACTGATCTTCCGTGCAGATTAAGCTTTTACTCCCCACAAGAGACTCTTCTCAACTATCTACTTTGCCGCACTTTATGTAGTTTGGCAAATACAAATCACAGGGTCCCATGATAAATGGGTAGTCCATTTTAATTTTCAATTTTCCCCGCGAAGAATAGTATCATTGTGACCCAATGACGCCACAGAAAGTATTCTTTCGGCAAACTTCCGCGAATTAGACGTTGAGGGATGAATGGGATAATTCATGCGACGTCGTTAAGATAAATGTCTCGCGGCAGAGGCGTCCTACTTCTCTACTTTTGCGAACAATCGAAAGTCCGCCGCTTTTGTGACTTGGGACCTGAGTGGTATCAGATAACAAATAATAATCGAGCCAAACCGCACTGTGCGTAGGTTCAACGCGGCGGAATCCATTTCTCGCACCGCTCGTGAGAATATAACTGCGCGTTCAGAATGTGGCACGGGCCTTAATACAGTTAAACACCGTCTGTGTGGGCCCGTGGCACTGACTATGGGATAATCGCGAAGTAGGTAACAGTATGGAGGATGCATCGCGTTGGCTCTTGTCGCATTAGAGATGCGCTAACCTCGATCGAGTGTGTCGAGGATGCGCCATGCGCTCAGCTTCACGCTCCTAACAAACCGTGATACGAGAAGAAAACAGCAATACGTCGGGCCCCGACAGTTTTGTGTGTGGGTCTGCACACACATTATTAATCCTTTCGAGGCTAAGTGCTATAATTCCGCAGACGAAAGTCGCGGATCTTTTATCTCTCGCGCAATAGTCCAACTGACAATTTCTTAAAAGAAATCAAAGGCATTGCTTCTTACTGTCTAAATCACCAAAATTAATAATAGCAATTACTTAGTAAGAAAAAAAGAGCTCTTATCGAGTTCCGAAATTTTGCTTTGTTGTCCATTACTTCATTAATTGTACGTGGTAAATTGGCAAAGCGAAAACGTCTAGTAAACGAATGCATTAATCAGCAGTCATATACAGAGCGCATATGTATGTCGAAACATTGCCAGTAATTGAGTAAATTAGCTAATTATACGCCATAAGGCTGCGAATTCCAGGCTCGTAATGTTCATTCATCTACTACTGGTATCTCCATCTCACAGCTATCGCGCCAAAAATGAACGACAGCTGGTTTATACATGACGTGTACCGAGGGATGCGATGTGCACGTAATCAAAGCGCAATTTGTGCAAGAGTGAGGTGCTGTGCAGTCATAAGTTATACTATTGCGCAATAAGGCGGTATCACGAAGCACGTTATTGTTTTATCCGTTTCGCTTTGCGGTAATTCGGTGCCAACGAATCTGGAACGAAACAAAATTTCTTTTGCAAATATCGCTGAAAGAAAACGAAGATGGCGACAGTAATTTCCGATTTGCACGTTCCTCTCGTGCAATTTAAATTCCGAGCGATAACTATAGATCGAGGCGCGGTGGGAAAGGGTCAAAGGAGATGAGGAACGATCGGCAACGAATCTCGTTACATCTCACATAAATAGAAAACATTATCGGTCCGCCATCAGTACGGGGCACAAAACGATGAGAATGATGCACCGAAATGCAGGGAAAGTAGATCATTCGTGTCGATAATCCTCGCTCATTCCGCGCCGCAGGAAAATCGTTATACGATAGGAAGGTCACGGGCTGTCCGTAACCTGGAACCAGTTTCTAGCAGCCTCACGTTATGCCAGGGGTCAGCGAGATCACGGTGCCAGATACTCTGCCGATGCAGTCCACGGCGCTCCCCTCTGGTCTCATCCCAAGACGGAAAAGGCTTTGCCTCTCCTCCCGCGCAAGATGCGAATCATGATGAGGCCGCACACTAACGTCACGCGGAAGAGAGAGACACACACACACACACAGCTCGTAGGTACGTAACCGCCGCGGCGAAATTTAATGAACGAATCGCGTGGCCGCTGTTCAACAGCAGTGTCTCGATCTCGAGACGCGAGTGGGTCTCTGTGTCAGGAAGGGTCACATGCTCTTGGCGCGCTACCATCATGAGAATTTTTACCTCAGCCCCGTCCCGCCGCGATGGCAGCTGTATAGCGAGCTGAAAGAGAAAGAGGAGGATGCAAGGACGAGAGGGGTTCGCGACGGAGAGAAGATAGAAGAGGATTATCCACTCATACAAGTGAGGTCGTGTCGTCACGTGCACCGGCATATCCGTCCGTTTATACGAGAGAGAGATACCTCAACCCCCTTCGTGAAGGATGGCACCTAGGAGGATGGCTCCTCGCTGGTATATATCTGCCCGGAGACTTGGTCCTGATGCCAGTTCTCTCTAGTCGAGGATCATCCAGCTCGTGGGTGCGCGCAACTATTTGTATCTCCGACTAGTCGCTTCGGATTTCGAGTCGCGTGCCTCTCGCGTGACTTCGAGGATACGAGGTGTCTGTGATTTAGTCCCAATTCGCCCAGCTAAAGCATCCGCGAGTTGGAAAAGCCATCCGGGTCCAGCATGTCGGCGATTAAGATTATATCCAAGTGCGTGCTGCTATTGTTAGTCTGCGGTGCAACTATCCGCGCCGAGGAGGACGGCGGATTCCTTGAGCGAGGATACCGTGCTCTTTATCGTGTCTACGAGGAGTGCGAGCATCGCAATTTGGCTGTGTCGCCGTGTTTGAAGAAGAAGGCGGTCGCCTTCTTCGAGAGACTCGGCCGTATACAGACTTTACCGATCGGCGACAATATCGAGCTGGTCAAAGTCGCGTCCACGACGGACGACAGCTCGAAAAGCGCCGATCTGGAGAAGACCCTGGCTAGAACCAACGGAGGGGCCATGGACGAAGTACTCAACGATATTCTGTTCGAGCGCGTGGCCGCGCTAATGAACAGTTTCAACGTGCAGATCAGCTTACCAAAGACAAATTCCGGCGAACTGAAGCGGAGTGTCGAGGAGGGCCGTGGGAAAATGAAGAAGATGATGGGCATGATGATGATGGGATTCGCCATGAAACTCGCCGCGTTAGTCCCCATTGCTATGGGCGTGCTCTTCCTGCTGGCCGGCAAGGCACTGATCATCAGCAAGATCGCTTTGGTTCTCTCGCTGATCATCGGCTTGAAGAAGCTCCTTCAGCAGAAGCAGGGCGGCCACGACCACGGCGGCTGGCAGCAGAGCGGCGGATGGGACAGAAGTCTCAAGGGAGTCGTGGGCGCACCGGCGATACCGTCATTAACGGAAGCCGATCGCGAGTACGCTCACACCTTGGCTTACAGCGCGCGGCAGAAGCATTAAACGGCTCGCTAGCCGAGAGCAGCAATGGGAAATCTTCAGGTATCGGGAGGGAGCAACGCCTGTATCCAAAGGAGCGGACAGTACGCGATTTCAGAGACAGTTCGAGACATCGAAATAGATTCGCTTATTTATCTTTGAAAAACAAATCACCGCACAAATTGCGACGAAACCGAGAGTGTAAAGACGGCGTGTATCAGTGACGTTGATGTTGGAATAGCTAAATATTATTGTGAAAGGAAATGTCAAAAATGCAAAACTTTTTCAAGTATCACAAGTAGGCAAGTAGATTCGAATGGGCGAGCTGTCTCGTTCGTGTAAATTTGCGCAAGTCTGCTCGTTTTTTCGAATGATCATCGATATAATAACAATATTGTATCGCAATTTCTCGTCTTTTAAATTAAACGGTTTTGTAAATGACATAACTTTCGACGCAACAATATAATGGAAATGTTTTATCGTATGCATTTGACGAAACGAAAAAGTTAACGCGACTCGCGGCAGCTTTTTGTTAAGAGAAAATGCGCAAACTACAGCTAGGCTGTGTGAAAATTACCATGCCAAAAGAAACTGTAAAACAAAAGAAGCTGCACCGACAGGTGTTTGCACTTCAATTACACTGCCGGCTATCCCGACGAATGATGTAATGAAATGAGAGTAATTTTCATACACGCAAACGTTTCTAACGGTGCTGGTCTCAAGTTTTTGTCGATGATCGGAACGCGATCAATCTCAATCTCGAGGTCGAGCGAAAAGATGACAGACTTCATTCTTGTATTAGCCGAATTTGCAGTCGTTTCTCAGTACACTTGCGATATATTTACATTTATTTATAGTACCGCAGCAAGATAGGCGGCAAATATATATAATATATTTATTTTAGATTAATGAAATAACCTTAGAAAGAGAGTTTGGAATGTGTAGCTTGCGACAAGTACTTACACGAGTATCAATGTTTACGTTACTAAATCGTGTGTTCAGTAGAGTAAGCGTGACGACTAAAACATTTGAGTATTAAAATCTAGCGAATAAGAAGCACTAATTTTTTTCATCTGTCAACGTTTATTGTAATGATTAACTCATATAGATATATTACATTTTAAGAAACATAACATTTATTTCGCAACGATAGTAAACCATGCGGATCGTTTCGCGCAGCGGCGTTTTTTCATTTGTGCCCTCTGAGATGTGGAAAAAGAAAATTTACTTAATGCGTTTATAAGCATACACTTGACGCGACGCATTCTACGAGATGTATACGAGGTGTATACGTGTTTGACTCCGAGAAGCGATTATAAATTCGGCCTTAAGTGTTACTTTGTGCACACAGGCGTTCAATACTTTCTCAAAGATAACAACGATTAGTTATACAAGTTTAATCTGACTGTAAATTATTACGAAATAAAGTCGTATGTCATTCTCACTTCTTAGTGTATTCTTGGTGCGCGCTCCTTCCATAGATCCTGCTTGACTTGGTTGTCAGTGTACTTTCAGTCCGAGAACGGCGGCGAATAGAGCGAAGAAGAATCCCGCGAGTAGCGTTGTTCCTTTAAGAAGAATCAAACCTCCGAGTATCGTTGGTATTAGAGCAACAAATTTCAGTTTGTACGCCATCAGTAACGCCATCATAGTTTTGCCAATCGTTGCCTTCCGTTTCTTACGCCGTGCTTCATCTGGAAATTGTCACGAACACTCGGATTAGAGCCTTCAACGTACTTTTCGTCACTTAAACTTGTTGAAACGCGAATTACTTAACACTGGCAGGTAATATTTACCTCATAAGTTGCATGATTGCGTGGACGAAAATGATATTAGACGTTTTTGTTACAAGATTACGTAATTAACGTGAAATGTCGATCGTTTGATATATTTTTAACTTATTGCAAAACTGAAGAGCTAATAATTATTATTGACAGCATTTCTCAGTGCTTTGGTATGAAGAATATAAAATTCTAACTGTAGCAAAATAAATATCGGATATATCTTATCTAAAAAATGATAAAAGCCATTGTGGTATTAAAGGAAAACCGTTACACAACGGTAGTGTTAATCATACCTGATCAAGACGACAATTCGAATATAATACTCGCCACTATCTTTTTGCGTCAGTATATTTTATGGCGCCTGCGTTACGAGAGAGATAAAACCATATCCGCCATTAAAGCTAACGCTACTCGTGATTTACCTCGGGCCTCCATTTCGATCTTGGAATATGCATTATAGATGTCTTGCTCGATTGAACGATGGGTCTTGGCTACCTTGTCCCTCGCGTTGCGACCGTTGACCGAAGAAACAGGGCTCTCGGGTGTGACATTCTCATACGCGTGCCTGAGGACCTTCTTGCCGGAAGTGACGGCTCTCTCTTCCTCCTGCCATTTCTCTAGCGCCGATCTCGAATGCTCGGTCGCGCGGCTAACGCAATTCAAGGTCAGCAGAATCGCGACCAAGTTAACTCTCGATAGCATCTTTCCGCGAGTTCATGAAGAACTGGGGTGCTCGCCGGAAATCCACTGGCGGTGTCTGCGCGCGGCGTTTCGTCTGCAATCGCACTCTTACGCCTATCTCACCCTATTTCATCGTCAAGACGTCATCGCGCACTGACGGTTTTCCCAGGTCACGCGGCACCCGACGAGCGTTTTCTCGAATCGCAAAAACATCCGAATGGGTGACCGGGAGAGCACTCTCTTTTTCCCCAGGACCGACGACCGATCGCGAGAGACGAGCGCGCTACGGCCGATGAGAGCACGACATGCCGCTCCCGTTCCCCGTGTCCGCCTTTTGTCACGCCCGTTCTGCTCCGCACGCGGAATTTCCAAGTCGTTGTCCACGAAAACGACGGACAGGAAGCCAAGTCCTGGGGAGGAACGGCGTGGAAAGAAGGAATGAACGGCGCAACGATCAACTGCGAACTAACCGATCCGCCGTTGATCCGCCGCTCGACGACAAACTGACCGGACGCCGCGGATACCACGCCGGGCACGCTTCAGTTGCCGAGAAAATCGGCAGTCCGTGTAAAATGAGCTCCGACCGGCGAGCTAGCGAATATATATGCTCGCGGTAAACACTATGATCCAAATTGTCAGTGCCGATATATGTGTCACGTTATATCGCGGAACGGTATATACGACGCGCGCGCGCGCGGTCGTTGCAGATAAGAAGGCTGGCTCCTGCGGGTGGTCGCGTCGCCCAAGAGAAAAGGAGTGCGGCGGTCCTCGCGTGAATGAACGCGTTATAACGCCCCTATAGGGGCGGAAATGGTCTCGCGGGACACGACGCGTCAACGTCCTTTTGCGATCGGCGCGTAAAGCGACTCTTTTTTCAGTTACGCCACGCAGGCATTCGGGCCGCCGAGAACCGATGTCGAATCCCCCGCGTTCGAAACGCTCCGCGTCTCGCGCCGTCTTACAAGATCGCCGCGCGATTTCATCTACCTCGGGTATTCTTATCTCGAGGAAAGTCGGCCTAACGACGTTTGATCCAATTTTCGAATCTCTCGGATCAAAACCTGATACGGATGTTCGTACGAGTGGCTTTTTACGCTCTTGCGCCGAGTCACTCGCGAGACATTTCACGCTTACACGCTAATTGGCACAGCATGTTCGATACTTTCGTGATTGAATGGTCGCACCGGGCAATTTCCTATGTTTTAAAGAACAACTCGCGCCCTTTGTTTGAACGGAGCTTATTCTTCAATCAGCCGCAGAACACAAATTTATTTGACGTTTTTGCACCGCTCGATAAACCTGTTCTGTTAAAATCAACTGCTGTTATTTTTCGTTCATCCTCATGTAATATTTGCGATCGAAACGATATATCCGGTATGGTCTGGGAAAAGTTGCGTTACTGTTTCACTTCACTCCTTCCCACTCGCTTTTCAATTCTGTTACGCCACTTTTGGATTATCGATTGTCTCTCTCGTCAGAGGAGCGTCTTGCGCTCGTAACCGAGCATCGCAAACTGCACTACATCTTACAATGCTGCTGCATATTTATCTCAAGTATCCGAAGTACTCGGAGCACGTGGTTCCGCTTAAGTGCACAATAGAACACTGTACATTGCTGTAACCGGCGACGTAAATGAGCATCTTATTTACCCGCGGGATAAGAAATTAGAAATCTACGTGTATACGCGTAGAAATCTACGTGAAAAGATTGACCGATCGCGGATCATCTCGACGAGATTTGTTTTCTTATTTAGTTACGCCCAGCAGATATGCGGGTTGCTAATAACCCACAGCAGCTCTAAATGATCCTTACAACCTGATAATATTCTCCTTCTCGTTGCGTCTAATGCACCAATTTGCGTATGTAGGTATATGGGTCCGAAAATATTTATAGATGCCGCTCCGACGGTTATTTTCCGTGTGTAATGTCTCAAAGATAGTACAGATACAATATTTTGACATAATAAGGACAACACAGGTGGTTACTTAACTGATTTAATAAATTCTCCGTTGCCTACTTGTACTGCTCCGATGTTTCTCCAGTGGCACCATTTAAGTGTCAGGGAAATATTTCTCTACGAAGTTACACAACATTGGCATTCAAATGAAACGGCGACTTTAATTTGCGCCACTTGTCGAATAAGAAAGTAATGTGACAAATTGTGCGCGAGAGTGACACCGAAATTTTAACCGATATAAAGTGAATTTATGTTACTCCACAGAGTGGGTAGACATTAAGGCGTTTAATGCTCATTAAATTGCGGTAAATCGCGGTGAAATCATTGAACAACTTTGCGTAATTAAGACGAAGCGTTGAAAACACGTATCGGATGCTCGCGCACGAGATTGATGACACAAAGCGTTACGTTCTAAGCGCGAGATTCCGTTTTATTGAATGATTAATAGCCTGACAGTTTCCAACAATCATCAGGTTCTTATCTGCTCTAAAAATCACGAGTCACATGCACCACATCGGACAAGCTAATACTTAGCAGCCATTATCACGTATGTACTCTCTCCGTGACTTTCTTCATTCTCGGATGTTGCGTCGAGCCAGTTTCACGAGTAATAAACCTGTATATTTACTATCGCAGGAAACCTGCACGCACTGATTACGCACTGGTATCAAAATTGTCTTTTTCAATGTATCGTTTCTAATTCGCTAATAAAAGATATTGCCTACGCATTATAATGTCTGTCGCTATTGAAATCACCAGACTGGCTATTCGAAGACAGATTATAGCAGCGTATTAGTCAAGTCCCTCGTGTATGAAGCCGGCAACCCACATATCGGTACGGTAGTTTTATTTATATGTCACCTAGATGTATTGCTGCCGATTCTTGGAAAGAGGAAGTAAAGAGTAATTTGACTGTTCTTTTCGCAAACCCCAAATGACAATGACCGTTACGAGTAGAGGGAATATCGAAAGACGAAATGAAAAGGGCAACGTTGATCCCGTGCGTATTACTGGCGCCTGGTTACATCTGTTAAATCATTGCTGCTATTTTTTTTCTGCCTAACACGGGCTTCGATAATTTTTGGAATAAGCACCACTGAATTTTATGACTGACAAAATATAACGTCATATTTACGTATTATCGCTGCAGTTATGGTTATTACAAGTGCTCGAAGAACGCTCTTAAATTATTATGTTCCTGAGATATTGGAAACCAGCAATTGTTTTTACAATAAACAAAAAGCATCACTGGCAAACAATATCGCGTGATTTCTGTACTAGATTTATGAGCGTAATGAATATCATTTGTAAGCTTACTCACGTGGAACTATTATTACTGTTATTACTGTTGTTAGCCGTAGTCCTAATTTTGGCAAATAACAGGCGCTCACAAAGAAGGAGTCTGTCATTAGTGATATAACAGCTTTGCTCGTAAAGTAAATGAACGTATAATAACATTAATATATACGTGTAAGTGTACATAACGGTATGAAGTAATAAAAGATACTAAGCTACAAATTTAAACACGCATGAAAGTCCCAAAAAATTACTTTCGGGGTAAGAAGGTACGTCTCGGATCCGTTTAACAGTAAACGTGACGTTATTTCATTAACGACAATACATTCTTCGCCCGTAACGAAAATTATTTAAGAAAAGTGATTACTCTGATTTATATAAATAATTTCTAAAAATCTGATTTCGTTAACGTGGTTAACGTAAATCATAAAAAAACGTTACTCTTTACTGCTTTTCCGACGTTTATCTATCGTGCTCAAGCGTATAACATCATTTTTTGTGACGTTGATAGAAAATCGATTATCGATGAGCATGAAAATAGGCCTTTTTTGCAGTCTTTACCTATTAATTGAAAAGTTGATTTCTAACAAGAACAAATACACTTTCTTTTACAATTATTGACTAATACTCAGTTTTATACACTGCATAATAAAGATCGTATGATATCATTCACTAGCAGTTTGTCGACATTTTTCAATATTAATTGATCGTTAACATTATTATTAATTTGTCAATATTATTTTAGCTTCTTTACAGTACAGCATAACATTCGTAAAATTTTATCGTGCAATAAGAGCTGGGCTTTAATTGAAATTAGATACCGATTATTATCGTTGCAATAATTGGAACGCGACTGATTCTCTTTAATTATAGATTCGCTTTTGCAATACAACAGCTTAATTTACCGGTGGTATACTTTTTTTTTTATTGTCGGTATAAACAGGCCGTAAGGTCGTGGCAGCTGGAGCTCGTCTTCGTGCCGTAACTGCTCGAGTGTAAAACGAGCTGAATTGATAATAGATGCCGCACACTCTCACGACAAAGGACAGGTAATGACGAGGACGTTTGACGGAGAGAACGATCTACTTACCCCGGTCGAAATATTCCGGGGAAGATTCGTCGTTCTTGAGAGTGGTCGACGCGAACAGCGTCCAATGATCGTGGTAGACTAGCTCGGGAGGTACGGGAATGGACGTTGGATCCTTCGTCACGCATCAGTACCAAGTTAGATGAGCAGTCTCCTCCTCTGAGCTTTTCGCGGTCCCACTATATAAACTAATAGCCCGGTCTGGCACGAATGTCAGTTAACATTGGCGAAGAGGTCGGTCGCGATCGCGGAGTTTTTTTTTCCCGAAATAAAACGTGATTACAGAGTGTGTTATAAAAAGATATTTAAAAAAAAAGGAATAAAAAGAGTCTAGATGCCGGAAAGATGTTACTGCTGTACATGCTACTCTTTCTACCTGTCCTCGTCGCAGCACAGGGATCGCAATCAATGAAGACACTGGACCGCGAGATGCTGCGGAACGACTCTAGAGGGTCTTTAGACTGGATTGGTGAAAGCTTTTTGAACACCATTGATACAGTTTTTCCTATTTCGAAATCGTACAATGATGTAGAAGGTACTAATAATAATTCTTATTTGCGATTGCATGTAGCCCGGGAAAATTCTACCCATATTTTAATCTAGCATGTTTGGTATTTAATAGACAAAAAAATTTAGATTTTGTCTTATTCTATTTTCTTAGATATATTAGCATTAGATAATAAAGCAGTGCGTATAGAGAAGAACAATTAAAAAATATATAATTAAATAAAAAAACTTTTAACAAAAAATACTATTATATTAATAATTAGCGTATTTACTCAAATATTTAATGCCATCATTGATTTAAAAAATTATAGCTCTTTAATCGTTTTTATAAAATTTAAATATTATAATGTCAAATTTTTATATTATGTATAAATATAAAAATATTGTGTTAGATTAAGGCACGAAAGAAAGAAAATTAATATGTCTTTACTACTTTACTACTTTACTACTTTACTACTTTATAATAAATATATGATTGTATTATATTAATAAAATGTCAAATAGTAAAAGTTAAATTATTGCAAAATTCATTAGCTATTAAATGACATCTTTAAAGTGCCTGATTGTGTTTTAGTATACATTGGTAAACATTTTCTTCGCGACACTACCGTAAGCTTTTTACAGCAAATTTTACGTAATATATGTACATAAATAGACCGAGGGAATTACGGGATAACGAAATGGCAAATCTAGCGCGGTATTTCAAGTAATCAAAGATTTGAATAATTTGCTGCGAAATGGAATTATGAGACCGCGTATTAATCAAACGCTGTTAAAGGAGCGTGTAATTGCACATGTTGTCCATTACGTTATGATACTTTTGGGTTTACGGACGCGCGGAGCCTCCCGGTACAAAAACATAACTGCTTTCTACTCTAGTTCATCTTTATTAACTTCCGTGACGATCGTACCTAATAAGGAAGTTTATACTTCGATCAAGCCCGGTATGCACATCCTGGTTTTCGAGGGAACAAGATACTTTTATAACATATTATAACTTTTTAAAGTCAGCATGTGTAACGATTAGTAGAACGTTACGGACAATGTAGTATAGGATGTATCGAGTGGGGATATAAAAGATGTATATTTACTTTTTAGCAGCCGTGGTTTTTTACATGACTGCTGTGTATGAAAGATATGCATATAAATTTAAAATGTGTAACATTTACGTAATTCTTACTATACCTATTCATATCTACTAAATATTTCTCTTTTTTTATTAATTGCAGGGCGTGATAAGAAGTTCAAAAAACTGAATAAGTACGTTCTGCCTTTGATTATTGGATTTTTGCTGATAAAATCGATTCTATTGCCCATCATGTTAAAGGCACTGGCTATTCTAAGTGGAAAGGCTGTTGTGCTGAGTTTGATGAGTTTGATCTTGGCAGCCATAGTTGGGTTAAAAAAGGTTGCCCAGAAGGAGAGCAGCCACGATTATAACAAGTACAGGCGACAGGATGTGTACGGTTTCATTGATGAAGTGCAAGAATTGGAACCTTATCGATTTTACAAAGAACGACGTAGAAAGAAGTGAAAAGAATTGTTAATGGACAATAAAGTTCCTCGTTTGTTCCTCGATTATTCTGATATATAATGTATTTGCCGTAGGAAAGTACTAATTTAATTTTTATTTTAACTTTAATTTTAAAGAATTCTAAATGGATTGACGTAACATAAAATTAAGAATGAGCTGTATTTGTTTATAGTTTTAATTAATTTTTTATTTGCTCTATTTATTTATTTATTTAAGCGTCCAAATATGATAAGAGATTACACTAACAATAAGGTCAAACATTGTAAATATAATAAATTCAAAAGAAGCATAATCGAAGCGTTGTCATATACATATATCTAGTGTTGTAAAGGTTTCTCTTTTCATATTAACATGAATGAAAAATTTTATAATGGTGATACGTTAACTGCTTACGATTATCGTGTTAAATACGATAACTGATTGTTGATATATTGTTGTTAAAAACTATGAAACCCGCACACGCTACAACGAAAATATATATAATTTACTTATAGTTAATTTATTACATCGCGATAATAGCTCCGCGTCCCTTTTACTACTGCAATATCTCGGACAAAATTTCTTTTCGAAAATGAGTGTTCTCAATGTATCTCAACTCATTTCACTAGTGTGATGTAAGAAAGAGAGAAAGTTTCTTGATTCCGCGAGAAACTAGTTTGCAGATAGCGTATCCTCCTCGCATTTCTCTCTTCATAACTGTCCAAGTTGAATTATTCAGAGTTATGTAAATAGATATATTTCCAATAAAAGTTTTCGTGAATGTTATAATTACAACACGTTTATATAACTTTGTATGATCAAAATATAAATGTCACTGTTAATTATGAAAAAAATAAAATATTGTAACTACTACAGGAACATTTATTGTTTGCAAAATGTGAACATTTTTAAACATTCCAAAATATTAACATAATGAACTGTGCACCAAACGGTTGGAAGGGAGAAAAGGAATGTTCTTCACGTGAAATAAAACGGGAAAAAGTGAAGATGACTGGAATTGACCCGAATATAAGTCATCAACCTTTGATTCTCTAAGATCCTGTACAGCTAGAGACGTTCGTAAAGGGCTGTTATATACTTCACATTATATCACTTTTATAATAGAAATATAAAGTTTTACATATGCATACATCAAATATTGTACATAGATATTGATAATTGTTTGCGTTGGGCATCGTTACTGACAGATATGTTAATTAGTGACTTTTTGCAGTTTGAATAAAGAACTATTAAAGTTTTCGTTTTTCCTAAAAGAAAAATATATCTTTTAAATACAGATAAATTTGTCGCAGCTAAGAATAGCCACGTGAGTTTCTCCGAAATATCATATTCGTAAACGGAAGTAACCGATAGTATTCCTAACCCAGAAAATTAATCACAAAATTGTCTGCGTTCCTTCCAGGTCGAATACCGTTAAATGAAGATGACGAAGTCCCTCCTGTACCTGTTAAATATTTAAACAGATTCGCGTGGAGTACAATGGAATACCTCCCGTGAATAAGTTATTTGTTACATTCTCAAGTGGTGAAGAGTAACCTTGATGATGACTTTATCATTTATTGTTTCGTCATATTATATCAATTTCTCTCATGTATAATTCAGTACATATCTTCTTAAATATAAATTTAACAAAATCAATATTTAACGCTACAATTGTTAAGCGTATGTGAGACCTCTCATAAAAATCAACTATTTATTTTCTATTTTACAACAAAAATCTATCTATGGTATACTTGCATAACAATTCTAAGACTATAACAATCGTTTCTTTTATCTGTATTTCAATACTTTTAATATTTTTGAAAAATGCAATTTTTACACGATGAATATTCTTGTAAGTCAGAGTTGAGCGATTGTAACAAAATTGAAAAACAAAGGAAACTTGCAGTAATCGTTTATCGTATACCTGGATATTGTTCACTAAGTATCGAGGTATTTGGAAATATCGATCACAATATCTCTCGTGTTTTTTATATAATAATTACAGTTTACAATACTCAATGACAACATAATAAAATAATCGGACACGAAAGTAGTAAAAAATTTTTAACTCAAGTTATGTGAGAAAACCTGTCGAAAACGTAATCTATAGTTCATGTAATACCGACGATCGCGTGGCTGGGTCAAGGTAAGCAACTTGGTGCACGTGCTTGGTTATAGGAGAGTGCATCAGTTCCAATTTATAAAGGAAGCTGGATTATGATGCTTGGATTGCTACAAAAAGATATTTAAAACTAAATTAATGCGTTATTAAATCAACAATGTTGCAAACAGATTCAATAGGTTTAAAATATTTGTTATTTACACTTAATATGTTTGTTTAATATCTTTAAGTTTATTTAATCTATAATCTAAAATTGTGTACTCCGTGATGTATTCTGCGTTTGCTTTACTCACAATTCAAAGGAAAATTACTACTGGGAATTGTTCACATTTAGCGTCACCTAAATGCACATGCACACACGCTACTCGTAAGAAAAGCGTATATCTGCGACCGCGAAGCATGTGCAACCATGAATGGCGGCGAGGTGCGAAATGCACGTCTGTCATCGCCGTTGTTATCGGTTTTCTAAACAATTTACTGTGCGTGAAGAACAAACAGAAAGTGCCACATGTCAAAACGTTATTAATCTTACAGGTGAAAAAAAGAAGTGAGAGATATATCCGGAGAAGTAAAATCTACAATAATATGAAGTATTTATTTTTTAAATGAAATTATAAGATAGGCTCAACGTAAAGAAGGAAGTTGTCGCTAAGGTATTAGGAATTAGTACTTTCTTCAAATATAGCGGCCTCAAAGGTTCTTTCTCCATATAATCCCTGATATACTAAGCGCTACCTCCCCTACTGACCCAAATTCTGAATGGTTACTGTGGTAAACGTAAACTTCTCTCGGTGACGTTAGGGAGAGCGACTTCTAGGTCCGCCCAAGTAGTGACGCGTCTCTCCACGCAGTCATTCGTTTGTTTAAAAATTATCGAAGAAAGTTTTCTGGGGAGGTGGTTGGCGTTTACCTGCAATGATGAGTCGTTCGTCTCGTCGTTCCTTGTCGTCATACACGTTGTCGTCATCCAGAGTGGGGATACTGAGGAGGGTCCTACATGGTGCACACCTATAAAGATTCAAGCACCGCAGGGCCAGGTCACACTTTGTTCCGAAAATTTTCCAGAGAGTAGTTTGCTCCGTCTCCGGCCACTGCCTCTCGGTGTTTCGTTCCGTGACGACTTGACGAGTGATTAGACGAGGAAGATGAACAAATTGCTGGCACTGCTCCTCCTCGCTGCGTATACCGCGGCAGGACCTGCGCCCGTTCCTGTGCAACCGTCTCAGGATCTCAATTGCCTGAATTTGGAGCACGACAAGGAGTTCTTCAGCTGCATCTTCGTAAAGGCCATCGGTGCTCTCGATAGAGCGGCTCGATCGAGCAATATCGAGATTGTTGAAGGCGTGACTTTCGTACAAGACACCCCGGGTAAGTTATTAAACATATATGAATATATATCATTCTTAAATGTTAACCGTACATCAATCCAGTTTAATGAAATAACATTACTGCTGTAAAGTCATTAATATAAAATGTAACAAATATTATATATTACTTATAGATTACTGTATTAAATTAATACAGTAAGAATCTAAATATTGAAGAATTTGTTAGTTCTAAAGAAACTGTACCTATTTCTAAATATTCTTCTTAAAATTATATTCTCATAACATGAATGAAAACAATGCGAAAGGGCACAATTTGTATTTCTCATCAATTTTTGTGAACACTGAAAGGGATAATAATTATGATAACAATTGATAATCATTCTTCTTATTAAAATTATTATTATTATAGCGGAGCGCATTGGCAAGAGTTTGAAGATAAACGAGAAGGCGATCATGAATGAATTACCAGAAGATATGTCCGACAGGACGATAAAACTTTTCAATATGCTGTGCGATTCGGCTGTCTCTTTTATGAAGAGTCATAGTTTGAAATTCAGAATACCTGAAGGTTCGATGTCTCGCGCCTTGAATGAAGGTAAAATCTTATTCCTTTTACCTAAGTATTTCGATTATGCAATCGTTCACCTTGATTATGTCTATTCGATTAACGTTACGAATTCGCGACGTCACGAGTATAAACGAATAAGCGTCTCAGCATGCCTTTCACCTTCGCGATATCTATATATACGGCGTCAGACCTGTTCCGGGTAAACTCGTTCTTCAACAAAAAATAATTCGCTTTCCTTCTTAAATGTATAACTTCAAACGATTTGAGCAAATTTTAATTATACTATTAAATTAGGATATAACATTAAATCACATTTCTTTTCTAAATGCAATTATGCAGTTTTTATATCGTTCAAATATATAAACAATATTAATTTAAATGTCTGTTTATATAAAAAAGTTAAACGTTAAAGTTATTATATTAAAGTCTTATAGTCCGGCAAATACATTATTAAATTTGTATCGACACCTCTATATTATTTATTAAAATACGAGTTTCATCTCTTTGCACATTTAAATAACTAAATTAACTTTAGTTTCTCATATTGTTGATACCTTTTTTGCGTCAATCTCATAATCTTAGAGTCTAATACCAATTACATTAATTTTTTCTTCTGATGATTAGGACGTGCCAAAATCAAGAAAATGATTCTGCCGCTGATTGCCGCAGCGGGTATCAAGATTTTTGCACTGGCACCGATCTTGCTCGGCGTCTTGGCCCTGCTGACCTTCAAAGCTTTAGTCTACGGTAAAATCGCCTTGATCGTCGCCGGTATCATGGCATTCCAAAAGTTCTTCGGCGGCAGCGGGGCTGGTGGTTTCTTCAATAAGAATCCTGCGCCTCTTTGGTATGACAATGGTGCCACTGGAAGTTGGGCTTCCGCTGGGCCCTCAGGATTGCAGCACCAAGGATATAGAAGCTTCGATGTAGCTGACGCGAAAAACGACGCGAAAAACGACGCCCAGGATTTAGCATATTCCGCGCACGCACCGGTATACAACGGTACCGATTAAACAAGACTTTTTACTCCTTTCGTGTTATCTGCCATGGAGAGACTTGGAATTATCCGAAAGCCATATCCCGCGGAGCCAAAAAACCTTCTCGAGGCCATTGGACCCACCTACGACTGCTAGATAGATTATAGTATTTATGTACGTCATATGTAATTTATCAACTAAATAAATATTTATTTAATTGTACGTATTAAATAACTACGTTGTTTGCATTTAATAAATTATTCATAAAGGAATATCCCCGAGAAGTATTTGTGAACAATTTTTTTCTCTTCCGCTCTTGCTAAATACAAATCAGTATTAAATTTCTAATTTGGAGAAATTATCGCCACGGTAAGATTCGATGCAGCGCGGTGCATAGAAAACCTCGTACGTGATTAGTTTCTACTAGCGTGAAATATTGACAGCCTTCGGCGTGCAATTGTCGCCGGCCGAGCTCATACCCGATTCCAATCGTATATGAGCTCCAATCGGCATGCCTACGGTTCATTTGCACTCCCACTTCTGTTTTCTTCGGTCTTTCTTTCGTCTTGGCCGCCACTGCTGCCGCTCGTTCCATTTCTCTTGTTCGAGTGACTTCCGACTGCATGATTTGGGACACAAGTTTTACATACCATACCGTGTCACCAAGAGACACGGAAATCTAATTTTCACCAGACTGTGCGTTGCCGATGTGTGCTGATCGTAAACATAGGAGATGATAATTGCTCAGAGCCAACCTTACAGACCATTGTATGTATATGTGATGCAAATAAACTGTAGATGCATACAAATAAATTAGAAATTTCTCAAATGAGACAGATTTCTTTTCTGCAACAAATTCATGCACAAAAATGGAAACGCTAAAAGAAGAGCAATTAATCGATGAAATATGATATTTTGAAGTGTAATTTTATTCAATTGCAAAAACTCTAACCATTACTTTCTAAAATTTTGCAATTCGTTAAGTTTCGATTGGGGAAAGATTGTTGAGTGTGAAGGTGTAAGAAATTTTCTAGGTTCGATAGTAAAATTTCGAAAGTAAAAGGAAAATTTGCTCGTACCGGCGTATCCTACGTCACGCGATCCTTGTGCATTGCATGGTTAAGTTAGCTCTTCGGCAGAATTAAAATTCTTGACACCACTGCCCTGGCACGTTGCTTGCCAAATGGTTCAGTATAGCCCCACCACTAGTCGATCGTGGCTCGTATAAAAGAAAAATGGTTCTGGGGGCAAACAGTCAAAAAACGCTTCTTCAAAGGCACGCATATAGCACTTTGTAACAATGAAGACCAAGGTAATCGTTCTCTTAGCGTTGCAATTGCTGACGTTGGTGGCAGGCAGTCCAAGCCAGAAAAATGGAAACAGTTTGGAACAACTAGAAGGGAAGCTCATGAGAACGATGGACGAAATCAACAGGAAGGACATCATCGATGTTTACGGCGATATAGTAACCTTGGAAAAGGTTTCGGAAGATGGGGAACTATCGGAAGAGAGCGTGGACCCGCTCGTGAGCAGGATTGAAAAATTCCTGAAGACTCGAAAGATACAAATTAATCTTCCTAATGACGCTTCAACCGCTGGTTTGTTTGCACGCGCCCTCGGTCAGAGAAACGTCGATATAGACCTCAGAAGCTTGGCACATGGAACATCCGAAGGTAAACTGATGCATTACGAAAAAAGTCGTACAAGTTGAAAGTTAAATTAGAAAACACGAAATTGATTGTTTTGTACTTAATTTAATGAATAGAACAGAATGCTGTCAAATTTGTAAACGAGAGGTGGCGTACACCTTTCAGTTTTGTGAATTTGCACAACGAGAAATTGTTAGAATAATTTGGGGAAATATGCTACTAATGATAATGTCATTCGAAATATTTATCTTTAATAAGACTTGTACAGGTTGCATTTTTAAATTGCAATTTCCATAAAATAAAAAAGCAATAATTTTGGAATGTAAAAATAGTTGGATGTTACAATTTTTACTACAAAATGTCATAACAAATAATATCTGCTTGCAATGGTATTATATTTCTATGTCTCGAAGAAAATATTTCAAAATCTTTAAAGATATTTTTAAATAACCTGTAAACAAGTACTTTAATCCATTAAGGGCCGGTTGTTCCAACGTCTTGGTAAGTTAACTAATAGTTAAATCATGTGTATGTCTTTGTATTTCCTTCAAATTAAACAAAGATATATATAATTAAACTATTAGCTTACCAAGAGGTTGGAAGAACCGGCCCTAAGTCTATAAAATTAAATCTACGTTAATCTTGCCTATATTGTATGAACGCTGTATTTTTCTAGGGATCAGTATGTTAAATACTGTTTTCTTACGCTTCATCTTTCTTACACGTAAATTATTAAATTTGTACTTTTCTTTCGCAAATACGTTTGCAACTAAGTTTTTGATAATAACATTAAAATGTTTGTTAGACCCTCGTCAGACTTGTGTTAGATATTTGTGTCTAACAGAAGTTTCTGGTTCTTCTCTAACGTTCCGATCTGGTATGAATACATCATTCAGTGGGCGCAAACTTATAGTGCCTCACCTTTCTAAAGTCTCGCCAATGGGGTTTAAGTAGCTCACGAATCTCGGGACTCATTGGCTGGAAAGTGTAACTTGTATCTTTCTTTTCAATTCGATCGTGGCCGAAATACCATTTACGTATCCTCCATGTATCTCTCTCTCTCTCTCTCTCTAGCTCCCACTTTTCTAGAGTTTGTCGCTTCTCTCGTACTCGTAAATTTTCTCGAATTTTTTTTCTCACGTATTTACAGTACGTAAAACATTTTTTTCCACGTAATTTTGAAAATACTGAAAAATTTGGATACGTATAATGTACGTTTATCGATGGTCATTGAGAGAGGGAGGTGAGAGCGACCAGGATGAAGGATTCGTACGTAGAAAGCTATGACGCGTTCCACTTCTACCATATTCGCGAAAACAAATGCCAAAGGTGGGAGTGGACCAAAGTGGGTTACCATTTGGTAGATCTGGTGGGATTCCGGGTTTGTGGGACGGCTACCGCGAGAAGACGTCTAAGAAGGACCTTGAACGAGAGTGTCGCGTGTCGAAGAAAGTAGACTGGATGATAAACGCGTCCGTTATAGTCTTTTAGAAATCCTCGATCATCCAAGTATTCCGCGATTATTGATATCATCTTTATGTATTAATTAAGTGTCCCACATTCCTATACTTAATGCAACGTTTATATACCTTACATATACGCTTACAAACCCTAAACATATACGACTCGTATCATAATTCGATACTGGAACATTCTTCTTTTCGCACCTTCTTTTGTTATAATTGTCAACAATTCAGATCTACACGCGTGCATTGACTAATAATTTTAAGAAAATGACTTCATCACCGCTTACAATCATTACCCACAAGATATTGCATATATTGCTTACAGCGCGTACGAAATTGAAGAGGATGATCATGCCACTCTTGATCCTGCTGAAGCTAAAAGCAATAATCGTTCTGCCTATCGTAATCAGCATGATCGCCCTAATAGGTATGAAGGGCCTGGGCGCAGGCCTCATGTCGCTTTTGATTTCCGGCGCGGTCGCCTTAAAGGCCCTTGTTACACCACCGCCGCCGCCAAGGGTCTCCTACGGAATCGTAAGACCGCACGAAATTCATCACGATCACTGGCACAGGTCAGAGGAGGAGATCAATCAACCCTACAAAGGCTGGGCGCCGGAACACAGTGGCGAACATTATCCGTACCATGACATTCCATAAAATGCAATGTCCCCCTTGCCATTTGCATCGTTTATTTATTTATTTATTGCGTGTCCGCATATGCTTGCTGTATGAAATAAAATCGATCATCTTTTTATAAACTTTTGTCTTCATCATTGGGAGATATGGGAGACTTAGTATCACCATGACATCGGCGAACTGTCAAAAATGTCGTATCATTGCGACGACTGGTAAATTGCCAAGCTCAAATATGTCACATCTTATTAATACTCGACCTAAATGCGCACGTGTTACCCGCAACTTCCATAATAAGGATTATTTGCGACAGGAATTTTACAATTTGTAAATAATTAAATAAATATCGAAAAAGAGGGCTATATACACATATACATATAAGTATATAGTTGTAAGCAGGTTACTCAGTCAGTCAGACGAGAAGGCTAATGACCTAGATGGAGGTTCATGGACGGAGGAAAGATGGAATGATGTTGCGCTGGTGGGAGAAGCGAAGAAAGACCGGATCAAGGTGGGGAACTAGGAAGAGGAAGGAAACGAGGTTACTGTGTCGGGAGTAAGGTAGGAAAGCGGATCGTAGCTGTGATTGGTCTACCGAGTTCCCCCTCGATGTCCCGCACGTAACAAGGTCAGTGTGTCAATGCCTCCACGTGCTTCTCCACTTCTACCAGTAGATACGACCGTGGCCTTCGTGGTAGGGACTGAAATAACGGCATCGGTTGTGATTAGTTGAGTCGCTCGAGAGGAGTGGAACACCGAGTACGGGTATATATGGGCTGTTTGAGAGGCCAGCACCGTCGAGAAGTGGCGAACGCGATGAGGAACGCAAGCTCTGATCGCCTCTCTCTGATGCTCATTTTGTCAGGCATTAATCAACAGTCTTTGAGAATATATTGTTGTTTATAAGATCGCAGACACTTTGCACGTAGTAAAATGTTCACTTTTCACGTGTGATTCTTTATCCAAGTGGTGTTAATAAAATTTTTATTGCTTGCAATTCTATCATCCAATCACTTTAACTTATTCGTGTAAATTATCGAGTAATTTTCTTTATGAATAATAATTAAAATATAACAGAATGTTTATAAATAAATTTGAGAACTGTTGCATTCTGTTCTTATACGATAATACAAAAGTTATAGACATGTTAAATCACATTAAAGACATTAAATTGTGAAGATTTTTTGTAGACATAATTTTTTAAAATACTCTTACAATTATTTTCTATAAAAATATAATATTTTGCTTCTTAATAAAATTTAAACTAATAAAGTTTTTTAATAACACTATACACATTTAAAAATGACATACTTTATATTTTAATACTAGTTTCTTTTATTACATTTCTTTTGATAAATTTACACGTACATATCATGTAAAACTTGAAATGGTTTTCTATATAATTTTGTATACAAATTTAACATATTAATTTATATATATTTAATGAAAAACTAAACCGTTGAACAAATCTCTTGTACGTGTATAGCTTGATATAATATACAATATACATAGTACGTCATTATCCTATTCTTATCTCATAAAAATGACATTTGTAAATATTATATATCGTAGAAGCATTCTACATACATATATTAAATTCGCGAGTGCTAACGGAAGTATTCATATCTTATTTTAGTTAAGTAGATCCAAGGAAAGTAGATCCAAGAATTTCTTGCACGTTTCTTTGATCGAAAGACTATCATTGCAGCAATAAATTATTTTATATCTTGACATGACTGGGCCAACAGCGACCAGTTTGCTTGAAATATAACTCACTGAGAAAATCGCAACGTAATATGGTGGCTCTAGACTGGTCTATTCTTATAAATCCCCGCCATTGAGGCAGAAGAAATTCGCGGTATGTAACGTTCACTTTAGACCGCCGCGAAAAAATTGCGAAAGTATAAATGCACGCGATGCATTTTGAGTACATAACGGATATGCGTTCTCAAATTAACGAGGTCTATGCAATCACTCGAGCAGCACCCGGTGTATTAGATGCGGTAATTCTACCTTTCTTCTTTCGTTCTTGTTTCACACCTCGACGCATAAATCATATACGCACTATATGCGCGTATTTGTATCATACGCTTTCCTAAAATAAATTAACATATTTAATTGCGAAAATTATCTTATTTTTCTAGCCTTTCTTAATTAATATATATGTAATTAATATATTATATATACCTACATACATATTAATTTATATTAATTCGCAATGAAAGCGGCTCGCAAGACAAAGGTGGAGAGAAACGGTATATGAATTCACATTAAAAAAAAATTACAAGTACGGGTTACCTACATCTTGCCTTGGACCCGCATCGGCCTCTTCTCGTGTGTTGTTTAGTTATATTAATTTATTATCAGACTATATTTAATGTAGCAGAAGTCATCTTACCACAACATTTGTAAGAATTTTATAGGAAAAATGAATACAACAAAATACTATTTTGTACAAATATCAGAAATGAAAATGACGAATCACAGATTTTCCCTTTAAACCATTGGACTTTTGAGTTTTCTGCGGCAAAGGAGCGGTAGTACCCAGCCGCTTATGGAATATAACAACGATTTGTATGCTTGTGCGTATGTCAAAAGAGAGAGAAGGATAACAATTGTTTTCTTGGAAGCAAGCAGGCCGTCCGTAAAAATTTTGCAGGTACCGTTTATTAACGGAGAATATGGTAAACAACGTTCGAGACGGGCTCGGTAATTTCCAGCTTTCCAAGACAATCAATTTCTCCATGTTACGCATATTTTTTAAAATTCCTAACAGTACTACTGTGCTGACATTCTAACAATTTCGATGCGTAAGAACACGATTTACCGCGGTAATCGTCAGGGAGAAATTATTGGCACATTTTCTGATCCAGCGTGAACATTCCCTGAATTGTCGCAAATTGTTGGGTGAGTGCGAGCGACTTTCTTAAAACAACGACTCTCTCAATTTCGACTGGAAATGGGGTAACCATGGCGTTATGGGGCGAACGCACAATCATACACTGAGAGAAATGTCCGATTGAATATAATCGGATAATCCAATTACATGATAACAAACGGATATATCCGATTAAATTGTATATCCGATGAAAAATTTGATCGGTTTTTCAATCAAATTTCATCGGTAATTGCATTTCATCGGATAAATTTCATCGGATATATCCATAATTTAATCGGAAAACGTAATCGGAAAAATTAACCATCGGACATACTATTTAATTGGTTTATCCGATGAAAATTTTTCTCAGTGTAGTCTTCATACGAATTCGCCTACCGTGATGTGTTCGCACTTGCGAATACATGTTGTCTTCTGTTTTCGGAATAGCCCGTACTTAAAAAGCTTTTGTATTTTGTCTTTCCAATTTCATATATTAAAAAGTCATTTAAGCAAGGATCTTGAAAAAAGGAAATACAAGAAGTTCTCTTCTATTTTAGAAAGTTCGTATTTTCATTTTAGAAATATTAATTCTGATAATAATATTATCTAATATAATATCATTTATCTTATGAATTAGTATTCCATTTACTTAAATTCACTGTATCGTAAAATTCATGAGAAAATTTAAAATGTCAAGCCTGTCAAATAGGGATTCACTCTTTCTATCTTCATCTATCGCCAGCTATCTTATGAATTAGTATTCCATTTACTTAAATTCGTTGTATCTTAAAATTCATAAGAAAAGTTTGAAAATGTCAAGTCTGTTAAATAAATTCAAATAAAGATTAACTATTTCTGTCTTCATCTATCGCCAGCTATCTTATGAATTAGTATTCCATTTACCTAAATTCGTTGTAAAGTTCATAAGAAAAGTTTGAAAATGTCAAGTCTGTTAAATAAATTCACATAAAGATTAACCCTTTCTGTCTCCATCGATCGCCAGCTATTTGATGGTAAACTGTGAGGTGAGAAAAACTTGATTTTTTATCGAGTGTTCCAAATACAGCGCAACATTGCGGTCTCAACTAATGCCTGGCAGTTTAACAGGAAATACAGACTATATTACGGGTTCTGATTGAGATCTGATGGGATAAAAAACGTGACAAGAATCGCAACGTCAGAATGAGTGCGTGAATGAATGCGGCTGAGTCCAATCCACGTAACGAGATACCTTTTTCATTACTACGATTTTCGATTTAATTAGCAACGCAGACGAATGAGAAAGAATTTTTAGGATCGTCCCCGCGCCGCCTTTTTCACCGATGTTCACGAGCGTAAAGCCGACGCCCACCACTGATTCGATCTGTCGCACATAGTTTCGCCGGAGCAGAATCAGCACGGCGTGTTCGAGATTATTAACGAAAGGAAGGCACCATGTGAAAAGGAAGCAACAAATGGCGAAATGGATGCCTCTGAAAGAAGGCTAGTCCGTTCTAAGTCGGCACACCTGCCGCGTGGACATGCAAGCGCGTCATATCGAAACGCGCACGCGCTCGTATTGTGCATACGCACACGCGCACGCAATGATAAGGCCCCGTCGAGTTGCCCGTGAAAATCGACTGCATACTTTCACATCGGCAGATCCGTCTGAAGCGCCGTTGCTCGAGCGTAGCGCGCGAAAATCGGATCTCCTACGAGCTCGCTAAACTGGGCTGATTTAAAGTAGGACTCCCGTCTCGTTTCGCCTCGCCCGCAATAACAATTTTCACATTGTACTTATTGACGAACTTTGCAGTTTGCAATTTCTACTCACGCTGTGTTTGCGGAGCGTTCGCGTACACAATGTGTGCCGTCGCTCTCTTGGTTTCGTTCTTGAAATCGAAAGTGATCTCACACTGGGCGATCGGGTGCCAACGGCGATTGTCGGACCCTGGTGATTAACATGTGCTCCCGCTTCGTCAACACTGTTGATTAAATATCTTTATAACCTGCAATTATGCATTACCTGTAATTTCGAGAATGTTGATTCCTGTTCCACCCTTTTAAGTAGTTGTTTAATCTTTTTGCGAGATAGCGCAAGAGCGATTTCTAGGCCATCCGGATCATATAGACACCTTACATTATATGTCCTACATTATAGCCCAAATGCTTATTATTTTGTAAAATAATTATATGAAAATCATGTTGGGATAAAGACTTGTGCGTAAGCATTTCTCCGTATATATATAATTTTATAACTTCTATTTCTACGAGTGGAAAAATTGTGATTATAAAATTACTTTTTATAAGTTAACTGTGTAAAACACAGTGCAGTGTACACATTCCGCATTTTTCTAAGTTGTTTCATTACGGCGTAAGCATGACTAAAAGTGAAAATAATATGGAGAGAATGGACTGTAACACCGATAAACACGTAAGGAGTAATGACGCGCGCATGAAAAATAATTGCATTGTTAAAGACTGATACGCGTACGCATTAACTGCCGTTAATACGATTGAATTGGTGTTGACATGATCAGCCTTCGCTCTCATTCATCATCTCATACCCGTTCATTGGTAACGTTTTTTTTTTTTTCCTATAAATTTGACTCAGATTCGAATTCTCCGCTCTATTTGACGCTCCCTCTCGCCACTGCCGCTGGTCGGCTGCGAGAGGCCCCTGCCTCCTCTTTGACGTCCGCAAAGAAGAGAGTTCCGTCGCCGGTGCTCTCGACTACGGAGAATGTATGGAACGACCGAAAGGCAAAAAGGAAAAAGGACTATCCGTTGACTCGCTCTATATATACTGCAAGTATCCGAGGGTATGCCCAGTGCACGATACGCGTCTCATCCGTCAGCTTCAAGGTCCTTCGTCTTCGAGGATATCGTCGCGTTACTGGCGATCCGTAGACCTGGGGCGACAAAAATAACTGCACGAATACGCGCGTTCTCCAGCCAGGCTTCAGGGAGATATCCAAAAATTCACGATGAAAGGAATTACGCACGTTGCCCAATTGTCACGTTGCCATCTCCTTCTTCTGGTACTTTTTCTATCGGGATGCGCCAACGCGGAGATCGAGAGACGCACCACGAGACAAATGGTGGAAGATGCGCCGGAAAATATGGCAACCAATTTGAACAAAGATTGCGGGAAGTCGTACAGTGCCACGTGCCTTAAGTTGGACGTGGTGTCCTTCCTGGATAAATTGTCGGAGCAGGAGAACATCGGTATCCTGCCGGGTGTATCTGTGATCAAAGAGAACGGTTCCGCCGATGTTCCAGCATCGGAAGTAGTCGCCAATCTAGCGAGAGACTTCCCGAATGATGTTGAGAAGAGGCTGGATGCCTATTTGGTTCACAAGGTTGGCAGTTACCTTAATAGCCACTCGATCTCCATCAAACTTTTTGATCCGAGGACTTTTGAAGCTACCAGGAGCTTCAACGAAGAGACACTTGCGCAACTCGGCCTAGGTGGCAACCAAAATGTTGAAACAGGTTAGACCAAAAAAAATACTAATTTCAGTTTTATCAACTGACAAAGCTATAAGAATGAATCCTCGCAGTTAACGTCGGTTGGCAGAGATATTTCACTTTGGGATTTAATGTAATTTTTACGAAAATATAGTGTACATTCTTATTGTCAGATAATTAATCTCTCCTCTTGTTATATACATAAGATAATAATGAAATAAGCTAATAATGACTCGTGTGTATTTAACAGGCCGTAAAAAAGGCGACAAAGGCTACGGCGGCTTGATGGCCGGTCTGATGATGATGAAGGGAACCCTTGGCGCGGTTGGATTCGGTGCCCTTGCGCTCCTCGCCGGAAAAGCTCTGATGACAGGTCTCATGGCGCTCATGTTATCAGCCATTATCGGATTGAAATCCTTAACGAGCGGCGGCGACAAGAAAACCACATATGAAATTGTTAGCAAACCAGTATACTCCAGCTCGCATACGCACAGTTCGGAGGAACATCACGGACACGGATATGGACACTCCGGATACGGAAGGTCCCTCGACACCGTCCATGAATCTCTTCAGCAGGCCGTGCTGAAATACGGCAACGCGCACGATCGTAGATCGCTTTTGCAGAATTAAGATCATCCAATCAACTTCGACGAGATGTTCGCCGGTACATGATAAAACCTTTAGCACATCTCTACCTCACCGAATTTCCTTCCTCTTTCTTTTACTGTCATCTTCAAGCACTATCAAGTTTTCCTGCTATCTCCTTCCTTCATTTCCCTCTGTTACCTCGTTTCTCGTCTCTTTCCCCTTCGCCATCATGACACCTTCTTTCTTCTAAGATCTCGTTCAGTCTCATTTCATCGATCCACGAATTATCACCCCTATTATTATTTATAGTCATATAGGTATTTCTTGCGGCCACTTTTGCATTTTCGACTGGTACCTATCGAGGAAGCGTATCATCGCCGAGCACGCAGAGTTGCCCAAGATCATGTACATGATTTTTGGATATTTATTTCGTTATTGTAAAGTTGTAATAAAGAACATTTGTAAAAACATACAGTGTTATTATTATTGCAATAACTGCAACTGCAATCGGTTGAAAAGTCGTGGAATACGCGCGATACGGCCGGCAATATAAACGTTCGTCTTATGATTCAGCGATAGTCATTGGAGATTTGTTAGCTTAAGTGAGAGAATTGAATTCTTCTAACTGGCGTAAATGCACTCGTACAAGTACATCACGCGCTAAAAGGTGCACGTACTTTCTGTTACGGTAGTTACATTTACGTTACTGTTAAACATAGATATATCTGAAGGTGAATGTACGGACTAATTAGCAAGTAATAAGGCCGGCACCTTCACCACGTTAGTACAACGTTAAACCACCAGACTGACAGTTCTGCATCGGATCATAAAGTGTTGCGGTTCGTAAGGCGCACGGATCCTATATTATTATTATTATTGTACGTGTATATATGGTGTTCCAAGTATTTAATAACAATTAAAACTATTGTCATAATTACACATATATACTTACAAAGAACGACATAGCTTTACACTACTAATGTAATTTAAGAAAGACGTTAGGGTATTTTTGTCAATATAATAAAAAAATAATAGTTTTATATTATATTTGCAAAAAGTGTTGAGGAACTCGATAAAGCCGATCAAGTTTCTTGGACACTACAAAAATGTGGAATTAATGAGATATTATAATTAAAGGCATTCCTATAAATTAAATAAAACAATTCTGTCAACAGGTGCTTATTAAACGTATCGTTTTCATTGGTTCTTATCATCGTTTTAATTTCAATTCTGCAAAAATCCTCTGAGCTATAAATTTCTGTTCTGTTCCGCCCGTGCATAATTAATTTAAAAGTGGCACGAACTGTCTCATCCTACAAATGTTCTTATAAGCGTGTCACCTTATTATAGTAGTTCGTAAAGCAGCATCCGGAAATAGTTCTTTTGCTGTTGCGTGTACCACCCGTCGTTGTGGCTAAAGCTCGAGGAATGATTTCGATTTGCGTTTTCAGCCTTATTATTACAAGTCTATTTATCTCACTGCGCGTAATGGCAATCGTGACGAAACGTCAGAAGAATACCGCGAATGACATAAATCTCAATGTATATAAGCAATTGCGATGACCCAGGGATCAGTCAGTGTTAGCCAGAATTCCTGCCAAAGTTGTCTCGTTATCGTCAGCGGAACCGATCGACGCTTGTTTCTGTTTACTGTGAAAAAGTGCGTGAATCTATGTTCATCTTTTGCTTGCTGATCACGTGCGTGATCCACGTGAATGCGTATGAGAAGAATGGGATTCGGAACGTCAAGGATTACGTTATTGACGCGGAATTGAAGAGAACACCAGTAGAACGTCGAATATTTCATTTAACAAAAGATGGTATTAAAATCGACGTAAAGATCGTTCCGTCGGCCAGGAATGACTCGGTGCAGAATAAAGACGACTTTCCGGAGTTTCCCGTGAAAGACATAGGCAAATGCATCATTGAATTTTCGCTTGGTTGTATCAAGAAACGTTTCGTCCGTTTCTTAGAAACAGTAGGTCGCCTCGATGAAATCACATTACTTGGGCAAGATGTGAAGATGGTGAAGAGCGGAACAGCACGCAGATCCGATGCTCGATCTATGAATGACTCGGATGTCAGTATCGAGCGCAGCGTAAATGACTTCTTCGATTCCTTTACTCTGCGTATCACGCTGCCTAGATGGAACAGCAAGCGAGAAAGGAATCAGATCGACGTGATGTTTGACGAGACAGCTGTAGCAGAAGGTTAGCACAACAGCCGTTAAATTGGGAGTATAGATTAAGAAGATATTTTTTTTAACGTCTAAATGTGACGCACTAAGATCTATCGCGTACTCAAAATCTTCAAACGTCTTTGGAGCTTTTGTCGTTTAGGAAATCGTCTTTTCTACACTACTAAATTGTTGAATATAAATTGTTATAGGACGAGGGAAGAAAGGCGGATGCGGAGGGGGCAAAGGCGGAAAATGCAAGATGATGATGATGGGCGTGATGATGATGCTAAAAATGAAACTAATAGGTAATGCTGCTCCTTTCGTATTTTCCTGCATTTGTATTTACAAACATTATTTGAATACTATTTTGTTATACAAGACTTCAAAATCGCATCAGGTAGTAAAATATGATAAAATATTTTTCCTCAATACAATACAGGATTGGCAGCGTTCAAAAGTATGATGATGGGCGGAATGTCTCTGATGTTTTCAATGATGACGTTCATGAAAGGAAAAGGCGGCTATGGCCCTTGGAAAGGAGGAGGAGGTGAAATTGTCATTTTACGTTCTGTTTTCTAGTGGAAAAAAATTTTAATATAATAAATTCTCAAATGTTTCTATTAATTTTTAGTCAGGGCTCTAGTAAAAAACTTTGATAATCCTAAATTTTAATATCTACGGTATAAGAAATAAATATGTACAATTTTTAATGAAATCTATAAACAACGCAAAATTAAATAATTATTTCTTAAAATATTGAGGAACAACTAACATCTTTGATATCATGACGGTTTCTAGACCAGTACAAAGAGATAGTACTTCTTACAAAATCTTCGGGCGGTGGTGGTGGCGGACATAGCGATAGTTACGGTGCACCTCCACCAAGTAGTTATGGCCCACCTTCAGGAGGCGGTTACGGCGGAGGAGGTGGATGGGGACGCAGTTTCCACAAACGACCGATGATACACGACAAAGAGACCAGGACAGAAGTTGCGGATGAATCTAATCGCATTCCAATGACAGGAGAAGTCATCTCGAATGCGGAAAGTATTGATTATCTGGATTATCCGGATTATCAACAGCCATCACCAATTATGAACTCAAGTTCTACCATTTCTAATTGGAATACGCCAAGCTACGTCGCCGTCAACAAATACAGAGATTCCAACGTAAGTACCGGCTTGGCAGGGGGTAATTTGAAGTCAGGAGCGACAGTGAACGTGAAAGGAAGAAGCTTTATCGGCGACGAGCATCACATTAATCCCATTGTAAATGTAATTGAGAAAAATGTTGATTCAACAACCACGGATCAATCTGTTGCTGACGTTATTCATGAATTCACCACAAATGCGGTGTACATGGATGAATGGCAGGCTACAGCGGAAAAGGGTTCTAATAAGGTATTATCGTCAAATTCGAATGCAGAAATTGAATTGCAGCAAACCGAGCTGCAATCTAAAGATATACCTTTGTTACGTGAAATTTAGATTTCCGCGCACCAATTATGTGGCACCATTATGTATTTGTATTTTTAAATAAACGATACTGCAACTGTTACACAACTTTCGAGAAAAATTTATTTCACCACTGATATTCCAACTCTTCCGTAAGAAACAATCCAAGTAAGAATTAAATTAAAAACTAGCAATAAATGTACTAATCTTAAAAAAAAAGACATTTTCTTTGATAGAAACTTATCATTCTTATCTATTTCTTTCTATTTTATCTTTGTAATTAATTTATTATATTACTTCTGTGAAAACATTTAAGATTTTAATTGATTTTTGTCTATTAAGTAGTGGCGCAATCTTCCGAAGAGTCTTCCAAGCTTCTGTCTACTACTTTCTAGTAAGTAACTGGTATTGAACGTTGCTACAAGTATACGGGATCCATTTTATCGGGTACACCTGGTATACCGATTGAGAATCTACAGCGTGGAGAACGTCGACACTAGGTGTCGAAAGCTATTTCTATCGTTTATCACGTTTCACGCAATCACGTTCAAGATTGAACAGATGTATTATATATACGGATCGTCTTGAAGAACAGTTAAAATGTATTCATGATCATGCTAACGGTTTTTCTTTTGCGTCATATTGTATAGTATTTTTTTTCATCGTTTTATTTCTTCGACATATAGTATGCGCATATTTTTAAGGTAAAACATCGCCCGCAATTATTTACGCTCAAATTCTTTTTTAAATTGTATACTATTATAAAGTGAAATATTACATCAAACTTTGAATGCCAGCGAATTTTAGTACAAAAAGTTTATTTTATCGTTTGATAGAATCCGTTAGAATTACGTAGAAAGGAGAAAATGCCAATGTGAGCCACAAAATTAACGGAACTCGGTTCTCACAATTTTGATTCTAAATTGTGAGAACCGAGTTCCGTTAATTTTGTGGCGCACATCGGCACTTTCTCCTTTTTACACCTTTTCTTTTTGGGAACCTTCATAACACATTGGCAACCATTAGAAGTTATTTTTTCAATCTATATACAACATATTTAACAGAGTAAATCTGTAATTTATAAAAACAATCACGATAACGATACATTAAATTGCATAACGTTACATTAACGCACCACTTAAAAATATTCTATTTTATGAAAGCTTAGAAAATAATTCCTTAAGACAAACTAAAACTAAAAACTGAATTAGTATGGCTCGTATGTGTTAAACATAAATTTCAAAGAATTTAAAGAACTCAGAGCCGTAACAGGATGGTAGTGTCTAAATATTCTATTCTAAATTTATTGCGAAAAAATATCACCTCGGCCAGGGTGATATTTTTTCGCAATAAATTTAGAATAGAATATTTAGACACTACCATCCTGTTACGGCTCTGAGTTCTTTAAATTCTTTGAAATTTATGTTTAACACATACGAGCCATACTAATTTATTTTTTTTAGTTTTAGTTTGACTTAAGGAATTATTTTCTAAAAATATCACCCTGGCCGAGGTGATATTTTTTCGCAATTTTAGAATAGAATATTTAGACACTACCATCCTGTTACGGCTCTGAGTTCTTTAAATTCTTTGAAATTTATGTTTAACACATACGAGCCATACTAATTTATTTAAATTACGCGGACGGGAAAAAGCGGTTCTTTCATTTAATTATTTAATCCGGGGGGGGGGGGCGTAATAATGGGGATACATTGTGGAGATGATACTGTGTTTTAAGACTGACAAATCAAGTCGGCACACAGTTCTCGATTTTCGAATACTGTCACGATAGGTGGCACTCGGGAATCAACATTAGACTGTTTATTGCGATAAGTATTGCCATGTGCCTCGGTGGTCGAATTGGTTGAGACGCCCGCCTAGCGAGAGGGAGGTCCAGGTTCATACCCTGGCCGAGGTGATATTTTTTCGCAATAAATTTAGAATAGAATATTTAGACACTACCATCCTGTCACGGCTCTGAGTCCTTTAAATTCTTTGAAATTTATGTTAAAAAAAATGAATAAGAAGCGTAAAAAGTAAAGACACTTTACAAACATGTAAATGTCATGTCAATTAGTCCTTAAAGAATTATTTTGAATTGGCTGCTATAGAAATATGATATGGTGCATCTTTAAGCAATCTTACCATTTAATGTTTTGTTTTACTTATTTGAGATTATCTGACTTGTGAACCCGGTTATACTTTGCATGGCGAATGTTATATACGAAATTCTCAAGTCGTCTGCGGTTTTTACTCGTGCAATGATCGACCCACATTAGTATGTTGACCGTCTGTTTGAGACTCACGACACGTAATCTTTTCGGTGGCAACGCGATCTGATTCGAAAAGAGAAACGGTAGACGCGGATTTGTCAGCCGTCGCAGTGGACGACGCGCGAGCATGCGCGGTTATGGTCGCGCATTTGATTTTCTCGGGGCGCTCTCCTTTAGCTTCTTTGATGGGGAAGCGCCTGCTTAAACCGCGAGCTTATCTGTCAATCACCGTTAGGTAACCTACTGATCAACAGGATGCTACTGACCACTTGGCTACTTTTCGCGACTGATTGGGAAAATCGGTGAAAGTGTTCGTGCCGTCCGACACAAGGAAGCTTCCCACTATTCCGGAAATAGGTGCAAGCGCAATTCTACGCCTGAGGATCACTTTCCTATGTTACCGCGCATCTCAGGATCAGTTATTAAAAAGAGTCTATGCAACAACGACTAATTTTAATTTGCTATTTGTACTAATAGTATCATTTTGAAAATATTGTAATATAACATTGTCATCGTCCGCCGAAAATGTAAAAGTTTACAATTGTTTATAAAAATATTAAGAAATTTCGATGCCGAAGAAAATATTCGATACACCAAAAACTCTTTATCACTTATTATTTGTGATAATATTAACTTAACTGATATTACACGTAGGTGTTGTTCTTAGTATTTGTTTCTGTGTACATATTTCATACGACATTTCCGTTTACTTGCTTATCTGTCTGGGAAGTTTATTACAAAAGCCGAAGGCCATTTCCCTGTCTCAGTTGACGTAACGGAAATTGTATAGTAGTCTGTGTCCGCATAATATGAGGCAATGTGCAGTATGCTATTTGTTCCGTCAGAGACGGTGCGATAATATTGTAGTCGCATGTCTCTGATCTGAGGTAAAAGAAGATAGGTAAGTGGGTGAGTAATGTTGTCACTCTTCGTTAAAGAATGGGAATGAAAAAGTTATGATTGACGGTTTGACACTACGACAGTTAGTCTTTTATCTATTCTTAACTGTAATCTTTATTATAATTCTAATGCGCGATTAGTTAACAATATGCTATTTATTTTATTTTAGAATATAGATATTAAAATGAATCTTAAATCGTTCCGCTAAGTAGGACACTCACCAAAGATGATTTGGAAAATATATCTCCATATGCTACTGCGAAAAATTAAAAGTTGCTTTCTAAGGTTCTCAGTGTTACTAGAAAGATCATAAACTTTGATGAACTTTGTCATTACCACACAATGAATTTTTTCTAAGGAGTGCTAAAACACACAGCTTTTTGCTCACCCAATATGTGGTATGTCCCAGTTGCTTGGTTCACTTTGTACTGCACAAACCAGTTTCGATGCACCGCAGACAAATACTTTCCGTTGGATCTGCTTCGTCGCCGTTGGAGTTTACACTTCTGGTTCACACACACACAATTGGCAATTTGCAATTACACATCTCTAAACTCAAAATACTTTCTAATATGCGGTCGCGAGCGACTGGCACATCTCAAGTGATCCACCACAGTTAGACCGGTACAAATTGTTTTCTTTTGCAGCAGAGATCATTAGACATAGCGGGATAATTTAAAAAACAGACGGGCAGATATTCATAGAAATAGAAATTATTACAAAATCACACGACTATATATCAAACAATTATCAAATAAAATTTTGTCGGAGATATAATTTGCGTAGTAATAATACTCAAAGAAAAAGGATTTTTTTGAGTGAGAATAAATTGTTTTTGCTGTAAATTATCTCGGATAAAAATCTATAATTGATTTACAATTAATCACGGATACACTTAATTTTCTATCTACTCGATCGTACTATAATTATATTAGAAATTTCAATGTTATTTGAATAAAATAAAGTTAATGTTAAAGTCTAATAACTACTACTTCACAAATGAGATTTTAAATAACGGTATCTCAAGTAGGGGGAATTAAATGCACGCAAACTTTTAGTAGCGTTGCTGCCTTCATTTCCACGAAATGAAAAAGTATTCAGTACATTTGTCACCCGCATTTGATAAATTATGACTAAGACGTAACTAGGTTACGCTGGAATGTTGAACGAGCCTCTTGTTCCTCCATGGGTATCGAGAGCTCCCAAAGAAGTGAGGTAAAATAAGAGTACACGTACATGATATTTTGTATTCATCAACGGAAGGAAGACAAATCATAGCGACGGAACGAAATTTCTGCTGTGAAATCCTATCCCGAGGAATGTGCGCCTTCTTCACGCGCGTACGTGTGAACGAACGTTTTTCGGCAACGAACGCGTAAGCCGGTCATGTGCTACAACCTACCTACCTACCTAGCGCCTTATTTTAGTGGGTCAATGGCATTCATCCGGTCAAACTGCCCGCGTCCACTCACTTGGTCCGCCCAATCATCTTGCTCGATGAGAGAGACATTGAACTTACAGTTTCTTTACAGATACAGTTTCTTTATTGGCATCGGCTTTGACCTCCATGTTTTTGCATATGGAGCATTCAGAGAGATGAATGCGCTACTTCCAAAACACGTTTTTCACACAAGAAACCATACATATTCAAAAACACGTTTATACGAGGAATAAGCTACGTATTTAACATTATTATTTGTAAAATAACATTTAAATAATAAAAATAACAAACGAATGCTAAAATTGTTTAATATAAGAGAAAGTTTTAATTCGAGAGAAAGAAAGAGAAGAAACGGAAGAAAGTAAAAACACATAATGAGTTAACCTATAATATTTATTGAGATTTTATTGTGTTTGTTAAAAAAATCGTTTTAGTGAAGGTAAGAAGGCAAAAAATAAGTTTTTAAAATAAGTTTACAAACATTGAAGGTTTTTGATTTAAATAAAATTGATAATAGATGCGACATGCAGGCGTCTTCACATCTCAATAAGTATATTATTACATAATCGAAACCATTTATTAGCGTATTGAAGAAGATACGTCTTACTGTCACTGAGGTATATTAAACATAGGTTGGATATGGATACTATGTATCTTTGAGTTACTTCTCTCCTCTCTAGCTGGAATAAGGAGAACACCTTCACCAGGAATCTATTAGTGAAAAGCGGATGGTGAGTACGAGAGAAATGTAACAAGGTGATGTTTATTTGATAATGTTTTGCTGATATGAATGCGTAAATTATAAAGCAGGTTTTTAACTCGACCGATTAAATATTTTTTTCCAAACGCATCTAGTTACGCGATAAATAACATTATTTCTTAAAGTAAAAGTACATTGCGGTGTTAACGATCAGTGCATAATTTTTCCGAGTATGACTTGCGTTAGCATAATTTTTTGTGCGTGTCATAATGGCGCTTACGTGGCCAGACATTTATTACCATGCTTGAACACATTTACAGTTTGACAACACTGATATTACTTTAATATAGTGATAATAAAATACAGTGTAGAACATAGTGGTGGGCATAAAGAATAAATCAATTCTCTCGTGATTCAATCGTGGATATTTCATTACATTAACGGATCCGAAAGTATGTTTACATTCCTACATACGGAATAATACATACAGAAAATTTAGAATATAATTTATGACAGACTTGGATACATGATCACTCATCTGATAAGTTATTAATTGTATTTCAGTCGAGGGATATTTTGATAAAGAATAAAATATATCCTTAATCAATCATTTTTTAATGCTCGTTATTTGAGTGCCACAAGAAACTGCGACTAAAACATGATTTAAATCTTTGGCACAGCTTCTCTCCTTCGTCGTAAAATTAATATAATTAAATGAAGGAAATGTTTCGCATTTTTTAGATTGACGTACGATTATCATCAAAACTTTTTGTAAACAGCAAGACAGAAAAATGTTCAGAGCTACGATGTACTTGTATATACTTCAAATATTTTATATTTTAAATATTTACTGTAACATTTATCACGTTGCAACTGATTTTTCCATTTAAACAATTTTAATATTATACCTACCTTTTACACGCAAAATAATATATTAACTGTATTTAGTTAAAAAATTCAATTTAAAATCCAGTTATTATAAGAGATAAGGAAGTTAAACTGGATTTGCACCGGGACGCATACCACAGACCCGTATATACAATAATTTCAAACAGATCTATGCGATAGTTTAATTATATATTAATCGCTTACGGAACAATTTTTTGTTGAGGCACAATTTTTCGTTAGAGCACAATTTACGAAATTAGAAAAATCAATCACAATTCTTTATATGCCATTGCATATTACAGTGATGCGTATACACGCGTAAAATACACATTAAATTCTCTGTACCTCTCTTGTGGTCTTACACCGTTCATCATTCTAACAAAAATTTGTATGTACCATTTACATGCATCAATAGTATGAGAGAGAAATTTCACAGTTCACGATAAAACTATAAAATCTTGTGGAATTTGATAAAATTTATGAATTTATTAATTTTTATCTCGTAAAAACATCTTGCATGTTGACACATAGGTGCAGTGAGAAGAAAATTACAGAAATAAAACTCAAGCTGGTCGGATCGTAAATTCAAACGTGAACATTTGATGTTTTAAATGTTACCGGATATTCCGAATGCTCTGAATGTTGGACACACGCAAACGTGATAATTATACTCGATCGAGAAGAAGCGTTTTCCGTCAGCTTGTCCTAAACATGCCCCCCTGCGTACGTGTACACCAGATCCGCGGCCAGGAGTCGGACGGTCTTAAGCGCGCGCGCGTATAAGCACAGGCCTGGTCGGTTGCAGTCCGAGAGGAGACGATAATGACCTTCCACGGAGGAGCTCGCCGACGGAGTAGGAGGGCCTTTGACACACTTGACGCTCAGGTGAATTGTAACCGAGAACGGAGAGGCCCGTGGTTAGTGCGAAGCGAGAGATTGAACGTAGCGCGTCTAGACGAACGAGATAAAAAGAGAGAAGGAGGGTGAAGCAGACAAAACGGGTCAAAGGTGCACGGAGAAGAAGTTACATGTGATGATAGTGATGCGAATAATGGTAGTCAGCATGACGGTCGACGTCTGCGATGCAACGTGATCGAGCAGCCAGCAGAGCTTACGCGCGCACCGAATCGCCGAGGACCGAAATCGCGAAGAAGAGGACCATCGATGGTCGCTAAGCGGTGGGAGGAGGACGCGGTAGAGTTTTCGGCCACGAAGAAGAGGGGGGAAGATCGACGTTGAACGGCGGCTCCAATAAGTAGGAAGGGCGTGTGACGGCCACGGGTAGATACCAAAGAAACCGACGTGCACGTGGATTAGTGACGATGACCCTTTCGCGAAATCAAAAGTGTACCGGTTCTAGTTACTAAACAAGTAGTTGGTGCCGGTCATATTTATTCAGAGCGTGCAGCACTTCCGGCACGCTACCTCACACTTCTGGTCATACGTAAATAAAAGTCAAATCAAATATATGCGTATTATACACACTAAACGTAGTTAAACCACCGCAAGTGATGCTGAAGATGTATCGGGGAACGACATTAATCCTGCTGTGTCTTTCGATGACGCTATCGTACTCGGAGTTATTCAGCAACGAGAAACTCAGGCAGTACGCCAAGATTCTCAGATTTAACACATTAAATGTCAACGAGACCGGAAACGAGCTCTGGCACGGGCTCTTCAAGGACTGCAAGAAGAGAGTGACGTTTTCTTGTATACAAAAAAATGCGTACACGTATCTCGATAATGTATTCATCGAAAGGGACAATATCACCGTCTTCGACGGTCTTATACTTACGAAGAACAATATCACTTATGACACGTGTCCTAAGACAGAAAGTCGTAACGATGTTCGCGAGAACCTCATAGATGTCGATACGAATGACTGTGAGGAACAAGTCGGAGAAAGAAGGACGCAAGGTCGAACGTTTGGTGACAGATCGCCGCTTGAGGAGATTACGAACGCTCTGCGACGAAAAACAGTGAAATTTTTGTCAACTCGTAATTATGAAATTCAACTTCCGCAGTTTTTCTTCGAAGGTGCCACGATGAAAATAAGTCCGCGCGAGGTAGACGAGGACGGCGCTCTCCTTAGGATAGACTTCGGTACCAGTGGTGTACAAGAGCAGGGGCGCATTTTTAAGAAAATCAGTAAGGAAACTCAAAGTCTTCAATATTTACCGTGGAATATTAGTGACGTAGAACATAATGTCTCGTTTTATTTTAGAGAAGTTCATACAGAACAAATTGTTGACCAGCTTCCTGGCGCTTCTTCTAATTATCAAGCTAATTAAAGTCAAGTTTCTGTTTATAATCCCGTTCCTCTTCGGCGTGGGCGCTGCCAAGAAACTTTTCTTAAAACTGCTGCTCTTCTTCATACCTGCGTTCGCTCACATATTCAAGCTCTGCTCGAGCTATTATTCGCACCACGGCACCAAGTTCCATCATCATCACCATCAGGTATGCGTGCGATCTTTTCGCATCTCCATCTTCTTTCGTATAAAATATTTTTGTCGGTATTAAATAACGTGAAATCAATAAATTCCTGTATTTCAGATAGCGCATCACCATCATCACGTGCCGGTTCCGGTGGCAGTCCCAACGTATTACGACCACCACTCCGAGCCTCATCATAGCTTGGATGGTTACGCCGACGATTACGCCCATCCTCAAGTTCAATACCGGAAGGATATGGAGGAACTGAAGGAATGGGGCATCGAGCCTCAGAACGAACCCTACGAGGAATCCAGTCAGTCTATAAATCGCGTAGTCCCGGCCCCGACTTCAGTTTCGGGACTTGTGTATTCGGGTCCGTACGGACTGCCTCAATACGCGCCAAACGTGAAGCCGATCGCGTCGTCCTATCTGGACAATTCGGTGGCGGCCGGTGCTCACAATTTGGCATATTCCGCGTACCGACGACCCGCACTGCAGCCAAATCCCGCCGCTGTACTTTCGATCAATCCGGGCCTCGTGTCCGGTGCGAAAGCACCGATGAAGAACCCTTACGCGGTCTTTGCGCCGAACATACGCCCGATTCACCATCAGCCTCAAAGGTTCTTGACACCCGTCGCACCTGCCAAGAGTCCCTCCGTATCGATATCACGACAAGACACGGAAGACGACTATTACGGGCCTATAATTGCTCGGCTAGAGGATATCTTCGAGCAGCTGAGGTTCTACGAAGAGTCGTGTAGAGAGATGCTCGTTTGCAGCATGTACAAAAATCCGGCGGGCTATTCGCCGCACAGTAATCTGGTGTCCAACGAACTTTCCAGGTATGAAGCACAGTAGCAGCTACGTGGCTTATCGATTAAATCGCGCATCACAAAGAGAAAGGTGGAGATCGCCCGCGCGCTCCGAATCGCGTTAATCGGGTCATGTTGGTTTCTCTCTCCATTTCTTTCTCTCTTTTCTTCATTTTTTCGTTCTTCTTTGCTGCTTCTTAATGACGTGAATCCGATTTCGCGCATCTCAGGCCAAGCTAGCGTTGAGTGTTGCGTCTTGATTACATTTTTATTAACAATTGGCATAACTTGTGAAGATATTTTACAGTCAAGCCGGCCACGCGACGAACCGGAAATATAGTACAGTTCTGTTGCGTCCGTGACGTTTGTCGAGTAACTCGCTTACGCATAATTACGGCCTTTTCAGAAGTAACTTTCTATTTAGGAGCAACAAAATTACGTTTCAGAGCAATGCGCGTATATCGAATTATTCCGGTAACGAGCAAGGAAAACGAGCATGAATCGGGTCGACGCGGCTCGAAACAAGCACGTTAATTGAGACGTGTAATCTCTTGCTATTCTTAAGACATTGTGCCTTGTGCAAATTGGATTCATTTGAAAAATTACATATCTTTGCAGAGATCCACAGGAACTGAGGCGTGATATAACGGGAAGTACGTCCAGCCAAAAGTTCTACAGATACATGAACGCAGCCAGATACGGTCAAGACGGTGGAGATTGCCTCAAGACGTATCCCTGTCACAGTAATATTGAATAAATGTCCCGTAACGCGAAATTTATAGCAACTCGCATAATCCGCGAGTAAATTATAACGGACACTACAATCCCGTTTGTGTACAATGCTGCTGGACATATATATTTGCTCAATGAGGCCGAAGAAATTACATTAGAAGCTCAGCGTCGTAACGTTGCGTAATATCACTATAAGAAACAACGATCTACTGCCATGCATTAATTTATGAATACATATATGAGACGTGCGTGAAGTCGTGTCAACTCTAATTTTCCTATTAGCAAAGACATTGAGGTGCCCTGCGAACAGACGCGCACTCGTCGTACTAATTCTAGCAATTAATTTTTTAGTTAATCAAATGCCGACCAACACATTCAATGTAACATTTTATTGTAATTCACGCCAATTCTCTTCAAATTTAATCATCACATTTAGCAAGGAGTACAATCGGTGAATTTTGTGATGGCGTGTCGAAGTTTCCGTAGTTTTTTTGACGCGTTGTCACAAAGATTACTGTCTCCAAGAATATCATTGTTAGGTAATAAGATATGATGTTGGATTATGTGGCATTTCATAGGTTAAGCGAGCGTCATAAGTTTTAGATTATGTAATTAAAAAATCATGGTGTTTTAAGAAATAATGAGGGAAATTGTACTAATTTAATTGATTCATATCTGGAAAGTACGAATAACTTAGAAATTAAAAGAATATTTTTATTTTTGAAACGCAATATGACACATAACTTTTCTTTAATATTTATTTACAAAACATTTAACAAATTAGAACATTTTATAATAACTTAGTCTTTTTCATGATTACATGCAATAGCATAAAAGATATTTAGATGCCGTAATAAATTAAAAATATGTTAAAGACATATTGCATTTTTGCATGATACGTGTGATGTTATATAAAAGGTAGTGTTTAGTATTTAAGGACTGCTTAATTTTGTTAAATAATTAATTGCTGTTATATATTCGGGTGCCATACCCAATAAATGTTATTTAAACTTTATCTTAAATCTTTTAATTATTCAAATATCGCAAAAACGATATAGAAAATGAACTTTTAATCAATTATGTGGCCTGACCGTGTATATTAATATATGTACAATAAAATGTTAAATCAATGTTTATACATACTTTTATATACATACATTATCCTTGTACACACCTATGCTTGTATTCAATAGCTTCAACAACAAATACTTCTTAAATCACGTACTAGTTAAATTAAAACAATCTTATGAATATTCTAAAAATTTCATTTTTTTATTTTTTCTAAAATTGAATAAGTAATTTTATGAGCAAGATAATTTATTTTACTCTCTTTCTCTCTCTCTCTCTCTCTCTCTCTCTCTCTCTTAGATTTATTTAATAAATTAGTTTAAATACATTTTGTTGTTATTGTATTTCTTGTTTATTGATAGACATTAAAAAATCATTAACTTAAGTAAACATATAAGTGATATTTAATATATTTTCTTCCAATATGATAATACTGTAAAGTTACTTTCTTTGTATATCTTTTTCCTGCTCTCTGTTAAGTAACTCTATTTAATTTTAAAAAGTATAAATACATAAAAATATGCTTCAAATCAAAGTATTTATAAGTAATTTTTTTAATTACATAAACGTCAAGAGTGCTTAAAATTTTAAGGAAATAAAAAGTAACTCCTATATTTCTTTATTTCGGTATTTCATAAAATTATAATTTTTTATATCTCGATCTAATGAAAGTGCGTACATTTTTATTACGTTTTTGGTTATAATTAGACAAATGGAAAAGAATTGAAAATTTCATTGTGCCATAAAAATCACGTTGAAAATATCTTGAAAAATCAGGAACTTTTTGAAAAATATTTTGAGCAAGTATCACCTAAATATAGTTCATTGAACCTAATTTAAAAGCGGAAGTGGTGTAGACATCGAAATCGAAATCATTCCAGAGGGACGAAAGCACTCGGAGTCGTGAAAATACCGACACCCTAAATAATGAGGCTTTCTTCTTTTCTTTCAACCAGTCAGCCACACGTCCCTGATCAAAATTCATCAGTCGTACGCGACTGCCATCAGCTATAAAACCCCGTTGACGCCGACCGTACTGGCATTCGGTGTTTAGTCTGGCGAATCGGTGGTACCGCCATGAGGATTTTAACCACTTTTGCGTTAGTAGCCCTTCTGGCGATTCTCACTAGTGCTCAACAAATAGAAACTACTGTTGATGTCCTACAAGAAATTTATCACAGGTAACTTATAATGATTATAATTTTTTATATTTATTATTCTAATTATTAATAATTATATATATATATATTTACTTGTTTGCGTTCAATTAAATTACAATGTCAAAAGTAACAGTAATATCGTAGAAATATCTCATGTCTTTTTTTTATATGGTGTACAAGCTTGAAATTTCTTTCAGATGCGCAGATAGCGAATCCATGTTATCTTGTGTTAAACCGAAAGTGTTGGCTTATATTACCGATGCCATGAAACAAGACAGACTAGCTATTACGGAGGATTTAGCAGTAGTTAAATCCCGTGACGAACCAGAGCATAAAATGGAAGATTATTCTACCTCACAATTCGACGCCGCGGATCCAGCCAAGAGAAAATTCCTACGAACATTGTTGCTCGAAAAATTGGACGCGTACTTGTCAAGCCATCAGCTTGAGGCTAAGCTACCAGCAGCGATTGAAGGATCCAATATTGTCCCCAGATCCTTAGTCGACAGCATGCCGAAGAGTCTTACAATCCCTCTTAGTGATTCTTCTAATGAACAAGGTACTCTAGTAATAAACAGCATGAATTGACGTTTGTATTATTTTATATTTTACAATCTATAAGTATAAAAAAAAATTATATTCGTTAAGCTACTAAAGGGTTTCTCGAGGAACATTTCAAGTAGACAAATTAATTAAAATTCACAAGGCTCTCATGTGATAAACACAAATTAGAAGGAATGAAGACTAAAGAGCCGCGTCAACATGTTGGTGCTTAAATAATTCTTATTTTAATTTAATTTTCTTTATATTCGCAGGTCGCGGTTTCGTCAAGAAAGTGATGATACCATTCCTTCTTGGCCTCAAGTTCAAAGCCACCGCTTTGGTACCTCTCGCTCTCGCTCTCATCGCATTGAAAACTTGGAAGGCGCTGACTTTGGGTCTTTTGTCATTGGTTCTCAGCGGAGCGATGGTGCTCTTCAAGCTGACTAAACCGAAAGTCGCTTACGAGGTTGTTCACTATGGACACCCGCCCATAGAACACCCCCCTCATTGGGACACTGCACCGCACGGACCTTACAGGGCCTATAGGAAATAGAACGATGTACAACGAAATTAATTGTTTTATCGTTTGTGTAGATTTACCTATTTATTCATTGTTAGTGTTCCACCTACATTATTTATGTATAATTAAAACTTTTGCATTTCATCAAATAAACTTTATCGATTATTTACGCCACAACACTCCGTTTCAGTATTTTAAACTGTCATTTTCCTCAGATGCAAAGAACGCTATCGTTCTCTCCTAACAGTGAGTACATCTTACAAAAGAATAATAAATACGGAATTGGAATAAGTTTCAAAATTGAAAAGGTGATTCCTGCTTTGGCGCATTCTCACTCTTGGCAATTTGAATAAATAAATTGTCATTATAAAACTAATATAATAAATTCAGAACAACTGAAATTATTGTATACATATGTATGGTACATTGGTACTGTATGTAGGAATATGTAAATACATTTTTGAAAAAATTAAGATAGAATTTTTATAAAACTTTTATTAGTTTGTGTAATCTGTATTATGAAATTGCTTTCAGTCCTCATAAATATTGAAAAACGCCATTTCCCTAGGAAAAGATGAATGTGGTAATGGAGGGATGTTGCAGTTTATGAAACGTTCGTTGATGCACGCAAATTTACTAAAAGCTAATACACAGACTAAGAGCGAAACGAATAGATCAATTGTGCAAAATGCGAAATATATCGATCGGCATTTTATCGGGCAAATGGCCTAAATGTTTATGCAGACTTGACCCAAAATTCCAGTTGTCGTTTCATTGTTACGATAAAGGAGAAGTCGGGCAGGAAGACAGAAGTGTCTTCGATAGTACCCCATGCGCATTCTCGCGCGAGAAACTCGCACGCAACGCGCATTGCTGATGTACCCCGACGAACCGTTTTCCTTTAGGTTCGATCAGGAGTTACAATTTAATTAGGTCCAACAGGGTGAAATTAGCAGTGTCTAGAGATCGGGTTAACGACATAAGGAAACGTGAAGAGAACATGAAGAGACAGGAGGGAGTTTTAACGGGGCGCTCGTGTGGAAAGTTACATATGATCGTGCCGTGAATGAATGATTGGTTCAATGCCAATGTTACGGTGACTTTAGTGTCAAGGATAAAGGACTCTACGTATACATCATTTCCGGCTGATTGCTACAAAGAAAGGCGCTGAGAAAGATTAAACATAATTAGAGACGTCATTTGTGCTCATTTGTCTTTCTTTAATTTTTCCTCTTGTCTGACAACTAATAAAGATTAATTGTCGTTACGTACAACTAAATCATAAAATTTATCAATTACTTGTGTATCATTCTGCATTGAAATCATTAGACTTTGCTACGTCGAATATGAAAAATCAAGCAGTTAAAGAATGATTTAACAAATTGTGTAAGTAGACAAATCGAAAGCCATAATTGTCCAGGGGTTCAAAATATTGTGTAATATTGCTCAAAATAACGAAGATATTAAAATGATCTAATTATTGCAGTAATTTCTTGTGTACATAATATTTATTTCTATATAAAAAATATGTATTACTTCAATTAACTTTTGTTCTCCTCTAAAATTTTTGTGCAACGATAAAACTTAATGTAATGTCCTGAAAAACTTTCAAAGATCAGATTTCTTTCCTCTGACGTTTCCGATAACTTTTTTAATTCCGCTTTCACTTGGACGAATTCAGTCTGATTAGAAAATCCAGCTGCGTTTGTTATAAAAAATTTAATTCAAGCCATGCTTTAAAAATATTCCACGAGCGACTACCGTCGCAAGTGGGTCTTCTGATATCGTTCGTGGAAAGCAAACTACTGCTCATTAATATCATAGATTCCATCGCGTTTCATGATGCGAAATGTGTGACCTATCGGGGCCGCCACCCCGATTCGATGTCGCGTGTGGTGTGTCGCGCGATCTCACGCCCGCCCGCTCTATCCTCCCTCATTAGGTAGTCGCGGCATGATCTGTAGCGAGGCCTCAATAATCGAAGACCATACTGAACGAAAAGAAAATCCACGCCCGGGTGGAAGTGGGGGAGTATTCGCGGACACCGCTACACGGCTCTTCAACGTGCGTTGTGCGATTCGACGATAGGCCTTCGTATAAATACCGTACTGCCCAACCCATTGGCATCAGTCGTCGTGCCGCGATCGTCGTCATTCATTATCAACGAACAAGTGCATACCCCGAATTTTCCTCGAGAATCCTCACGAACGGATACACCCCCTGCTAACGCCATGAAGCTCTTTATCTTGTGCGGCCTACTGGCGCTGGCCGCTGCGCAACCGGCCAAGAATGAAAACTGGAAGAATGCCATGGACGAGATGGTAGATCAATCCAGATCGGAATGTTCGCAGAAGAACGACGAGATCGCTTGCATGAAGTTTAAGGTGTTTAATCTGCTCGACCAGATCTTCAGTAAGGATAACTTCAAGGTAAGTATCGGCGTGTAACATTTTGCCGATATTACTCCAACGGTGGAGATTTCTCATTTCTAATTTAATATTTCTTTTATTATTTTTTCACTTTGCTTAGTGAAGTTACGTGAATTGTTTTTACACGCAATAAGATATTTCGCATTAATCAACTATACATGCCGACCTTTTTTCTCTCTTCATTTTTGCAGATATCCGAAACGGTGGAAGTCACACATAACTCATACCCCATCGAAGCAACGTCCGCCCGTAGCGACAGTTCTTTTCTCGATACTGTACAATCTTACTTGGCCTCTCACGACGTGACCTTTAAGTTGCCACTAGACTCCACCGTGAAGGTGAGCTCGCGCAATATCGAAGACGATCAGCTCACCTTCAACGTCAAGTTCGGCCAGGGCCGTGCCGTCGACGAGGCTCGTAGATCCAAGCTGAAGAAAGTCATCGTCCCTATCCTCGTGTTCGTCTTGCTGAAGGCAATGACTCTGATTCCCCTGGCCATCGGTGTGCTCGGTTTGAAGGCATGGAACGCCCTGCAGCTCTCGTTCTTCAGCTTCATCGTGTCCGTTGGCATGGCCATCTTCCAGCTCTGCAAGAAAATCGCCGCCGATACCCACGCTGCACCCATTGGCCACGGATGGGAATATCAAACTCAATACAGATCTTTCCAGAATCAAGATCAACTCTCGACATCGCAGCTTGCGCACAATCTCGCATACGCCGCTCATGCACAATCTTAATGTCACTGTTGGCCTGTAGATGCTTTTGTAAAATACTTAGCTTCCTATTTTTACTATCTATTTAATAAATTATTATTGCAAGTCATTTCGACCTACGCTTACTTGAATACCTGCTTTCCCGATGCCGCTTGACGTCCGATGCTCAAATTTATTCCAGAAGATTAATTAAATTAATGTTAATAAAGTTGTCGTAGTTTTAAATTAATGTGCTCTTTTACGAAAAAAATATGTACATAATATAAGAAATGATAGCACAATTTAGGCTATATACAGAGAAAATAAATTTGAAAACTTGGCTAGAGACTTATTTGTATAGAAACACCTGTTAAAATTTCAATTGAATCGGTCCATTAGTTTTAGAGATTACCGCGGACAAAGATACACAACTTTCCCTCTTTACAAGAACAATATAAATTTCAGTGTATTAAAAATTTTTTTAAGTTTAAAATATTGTCCTAAGTTTCTTTCATTTTCTTTGCATAAATTAGTAATTTGTTCGTTAATTTTTAAGAAAAGATGTTTACAGGAATCTATGAAAATGAAAAGTCAGACAAACATTTTATCTCTATTATCTCTAGTATTTTCGCGGCTGATTTAGCGATATGCTTTATAAAAAAAATTGTTACATATTTAAGATTGGTACACTGAAAAAAATTTCTGGTTGAATATGGACGAATCAGATAATTCCTTTAGGATTTACCAGAATTCCTTTAGAATTTACCAGAATTTCTGTAGGATTACAGGATTTTTTTCAGTGTATGATACATTTTATGGCCCCCCGTTTCTGTAATACATAGTTTAATTATCCTTCTTTTTTTTATGTTTAAAGGAACGCTACATTTTTAATCAATCGAAATTTTATACGATATTTAAAGAAGTTCTACGCGTACGCACGTATATGTGAATGTGATTACTTTCGTTTCTTACGAAAGTTGATTGGAGAAATCACCACTTTGAAAGAGTCATTTCACTGTTTTAACATATTACGTGACTTGCAATTTCTATGAAAACAAGAAAATCTATATGTACATACATCATACGTATAACTAAGTAGCGTTTTACTTACGTTTACGTTAACGTTTACATCACGTTCGCATGTGACTTCTGAAGTACATATATCAATATACTTTGGAGAATCGAAGATTTATAAAATAAATTGAAATAAGTAAATTCAGATTTTAGTTTGTACATACATCTGTTGCGCTGTTATTATGTTATGATGTGATAATTATACAGCTGTTCTTATAATATTTACCACTGAAAAATTTAAGTTCAAAGTATTTCGCATATGGTGCAGCAATAAATCGCCTTTCATGTATGTCTTTTTCTCCCTGTATTTCAATTAAAAAATTGTTGAAACAGCAGCTTCGTATACTTTTAAATCGATAATCGATTTAACTTTCGATGCTAACAAGTATCCTTCGCAAAAAAAATATCACTTCAGCCAGAATTCAGCCCCCGTTGAGCGTAAAAAAAATAGTATCTTCTTAATTGATTGCAAGATTCAAATCGATACAGTTTTATTGACTTAAAATTGTAAAACAATGTGTTGCACCGTAGACTTCGCCACTTTAGACTATAAGCAGTACTGCATCTGTATCCTTTTAAATTATTATACGCGCAGATACACACACAGCTTGCAATTTTCAGGAGTGTTACAGCGACAACAGTTAAGGCCTTCACACATAAAATTTCGTAAGGACGTAAAACGCAAGCGTAAGAAAATCAACAGATTGGATTTGCTACTGCTTGCGTTATTGCCTTACGTTCTCGACTGTGATTGGTCGATTTTCTTATGCTTACGTTTTACGTCCTTACGGAATTTTAGGTGTGAAGGTCTTTACACATTCTGTTAAATCATAGAAGGCGTACGGGCGGAGAAACGACGCCTGGCGGCTTGCGACGAGTCAAGTAAGACTCGCAAAGGCGAAGAGACGCGAGGCGCAAGTTCCGTTTCCCGTATGCGTTGCATGCCGTCGTGTACGACGTATGCGACGTGTGCGACGCACAACAATCAATACGTATACACGTACGAATGAATGAGCGTGCGAGAGGTTCGAGGGGGGTTGGAGGTACGATGCTCTATGCCAGTGAAATTTGAATAATTTCCCTTCGATCGTAGATTCTCGGCATGCGCGACCGAATAACATAGATTCATAGGGGGACAAATTAAATAAAAGGGACGGGCCACTCCTCCGTCAGTCGCAGTTCGATTGCCGATGATCGCTCGCTCACACGGGTGGACGATCGATCGCTTTTATTGACACGCGGTACTGCGAGAACGGCGAGTGGCATCCATACGAGACGGCGAGGAAGAGAAACGGCGGGCGACTCGAATAATCTTCAACAAAACGTCGCAGAAAGGAAAAGGATATCAACATGCGACTGATAGCAACAGTAGGCGCGATCGTTCTGCTGCTGGGATCTTGTACGGCCAATCAGGACTTCCTGACGAACTCTTTGAACGAATGTGTGAAGACGGAGTCCTGGACGTCCTGTTTGAAGCATCAAGTTTTGGCTTATCTCGACAACAAACTGGGAATCACCACGGGAGCGAGATCGCTCGAAACCGTTGACGAGGCAATCATTGCCAGGACCTTCAAGTATCTCAAGAGTTTCGATTACGGTGTTGATTTACCGTTCGTCGATGCCAGCTTAAAGTACAGACCTAGCAGGAGCCTGGCAGACCTTGACGTCGAATTCAAGGACAATGACGTAGCTACGAGTCAAGCGCGAGGACTTTTGAAGAAGAAACTCCTGCTACCGTTTTTGCTGCTGTTGAAATTGAAGCTGAAGGCTCTAATGCCCATCTTTGTCGCCATTATTGGATTAAAAGCATTAAAGGCTCTTGTCTTGTCGAAGCTTGCCATTCTTATCGTGATTGGATTTGTCGCCATGCAGTTCTTCAAGAAAGGTGGCATGATGATGCCGATGGGTACGTATACATACATATATTCTTAATGTTTCAGTACCTCTTTAGTATTTAACATAAAAGTTAAATTCCCACATTTATTATGAAAATGGTAGATAATTATATATACTTGCAGAAAATTTCATTTTTCTTCATTAATTTATTACGTATAAAATAATTTTCTTTACTCTCCTCTAAAAAATATGTATTGTTTCATTAATTTCATTTTTTATGTGTGTTTAAGAATATCAATTTAATTTATTACAATTTTTCAATATCTCTCTTAATACATAAAGAAGATATTGTATGAAGATTTCTATTAAATCTTGAAGAATATTTGCGGCACGCGAAAGAAAATGTGACCGTGTAATTTTGATGGGACGCATGAAAAGTGAATTTTTTTCGATCCTAGGAATGTCCATGGAGCCGGCATCGGCATATGGTGCTCCACCTATGCTCTCGACGACGTCGAGCTACGATCCCGTCAATACGTGGGATGGCAACGGTCCTTATTCCCGCGTTTGGACACCAAGCAATGGTGTGGAAGCCCAAAATCTTGCTTACAGCTACTACACGCCCGGCAGCAGCTCCAGCTCGTACAACTCAGTGGGATCCTCCTCGTCATCCTCATCTTCAAGCAGCTCAACGAACTACAACTGAACTCGTTCTAATGTCCCACTAACGACGCATCGATCAATCGTCTGATGTTGCCCTCGTAAACGCATTCCCGATCGTACGTCGGCAAATAAGATACGACCAAAGAAACGCACGCCAAATAATCAAGTAGCTCACTGATCGACGCCGGCGCGACGTCAGTATCGTTCAAGTTCAAAGACTGTCGGCACCGTGCCGACTATAATCGTAGAATTGTTACGTCGGTTTCAACAAAACTCGCATCGAGCTCGACGGATTTGTTAGCTTATCGAGAAATTAGTGGCGCTAATTAAATTTTTGATTAAGCTTAAGAATCCGTAATATTCCCCTCTAATCGTGACATTACTACGTCTGACATTCGGAATATGTTGGCAAGTGGAATTAAATTAAATTTCTTTCCTTTTGGAAAATTCACGGAGTATCGATAAAGCTGGTTCGTCAGTTTTCCTTAAATATAACGTGTAAATACACGCCGAAGAATAATTAGCAATGTTCATCTTTGCATACATTCAAGTGTTTGTAAAAGATATTGACAATGTAACTGTCAATATATCGGAATATTGCCGAATATATTTGCGAGGCAATACAAAATTATTTCTTCGGTGGACATTTTTGATTATTTATTTTTTTGTGTGACATAATTATTTATTATTATCTTCGCATTTGTTAATAAAAGCATTTTTTTGTAAAATAAATGGATACTTCATATACGTAGATATACATATATTCTCTTGCTAATTTTATTGCAATAGGATTTCTTCAATATTCTGAAGTCATTCACGACAAATAAAACAACTAAATATGATTGTTTTAAATATAATTATTTTAGACAAGCCAAATATTTGTATAATTAAAGTGCTCATAAGATCCATCAAGCCCCTGGAAGATACTTGCAACACCATAGTGTATGTAAAATCTGTTGCCGTTTCTTTGAATAATATAAGTACATTATTATCAAGAACAAAATTTCCAATACACTTAAATAATTAAAAATAATAAGTGTGATAATATCAATATTATTTGCAATTATTAATTTAGTACATTCATCGTATAACAACTCATTATAGTCTAAAAATAGTTTGCAAAATCTTTGTATAGTTATTTTTGACATCTAACGTTGACGAAAATGCATATTAAAATAATAATTAATTTTTAATTAAATGAAAATATTATACATATACATTTTTATTTAAAAAACTGTATGTTCTCCAGCTGGTAATACCGTTTCATTATCTTGGTAAAGAACAATGTAAGATGGCGCTTACAATGTAAGAACAGAGAGAAGCCTGGGCTGCGTTCAGGGAGATGTTATTTAGCGCTACGAGCGTGCTCTGTCTTTATTACTTGCAAAAGTTGAACAAGGATAGAGTACGCTCATAGCGCTAAATAGCGTCTCCCCGAACACAGCCCTGAGAGCCGCCACGGCCCGGTTTTAAGTGATCCTCGAACGCGATACGCCCACATTGAAAACGTGGACATGAACTACGTAGCCAATGTCCACGTTTGGGCTAAGCAGATAACGCAGATGTGCACGTGTCGGTTGTGTTCCGAGCTATGTGCATAACACGTCGATAAAAACATGATCTATGTTCTATGATAACGTAACATTCCTAATAATTATTTTAATACAATTTGACACATTTTATTAAAAATATATTATATGTAGAGTTTCTAAGTAAAAATATATTTTATTCAAAGTAATGGCAAATATAATTAAATTTATCAGCATTATATCAGTACACATATTATAATATGTTTCGTGATACAATAATAATAAATATAGTTATATTTATTATTACATTGCAGTTACAATTTCATTTATCTTCTTAATTATCGAGTTATGTCCCGCAGTCCCTGCCCATCCGAATCCCTACCTGTGTCCGTATTACGACATATGTATAATCCTATCCAATTTTCTATCTATCTGTGTGTCAACTTAATAGACCTAAAAGTCTTTTATTAAAACCGCGACGCGATTAATAAAAGGTTCGATTTGGTTACAATATGCGTGCGATTGGGATTTAATAGGGGTCTTTTCAATCTCGCACACATACATATACTCGTACATATGCGACTGCATATAGAAAGGATAACCCACCCGAGTTTTGATAAATGAAAGAAATCAAATTATTTTGTACATCGCCTTACATACCCCATCAGAGTGGCCAATATTGACCACTTACCCCGTTGTATACAGTCTTCCTTCGTTGGGCCAGATTGGACCTACCTTTCGTTGCTCCTGGCCTGACACAGTCTGGTCATTTCGACCAGAGATCAGGAAGGAAAAAACCTCCTCCCATAGTTGGTTTGTTATCGTTTCCGACAGATATTACGTATGATTTGAAATATATTTGCGAGCGTCGACCGTATCGAAAAATACGCGACTACGAGAAGTTAGTTAAAAAGGAATTTTAATTCGAAAAAATTTACCGCATAAAACTAATTAAATATATCTCTATTTCCGTTATTTACACGAGAGTATTGGCCGTCTCTTCGTGATTAAATTTTTCAATTCAAAATTCAAGTCTGTACACGGAAATTATTTATGTACAGAAAACATTTTACCACGCGTTATATTAATTTTCATTATATTCCGCGGTAACTTAACATTTCTACTATGGATGAAATTTAATAAGTACTAATATCTTGGAAAAGTTTTAAAAACCGATGTATGAAGATGCGATACGATTATGCATGTTGTTCATGCGAGACGTATCTTGAAGGTGTATTGCGAGATACATATACATAATAAATGACGTGAGATTCAGAATTAAAGAACCTTCCTGCACGATAGATGCTGATATTGTAATTGAATATTACAGATCATCAATAATTGCAGATCATCAACCGTCAATAATGTATAATAATAATTGGAAATGTTTCAACGTTTTCGACAAAAGAGAAAAATTTAGAATCTCACGTCACATTATTTTACTTTACATGTCAATACACTGGAAAAATGGATAGGTTACTAGTGATTAGCTCGACGAACACATCAACAAATCATTCGCCCTATTCGCGTAATTTCTGCAATGTGGTTCGACGATTCCCAACATGGAAAATGAGCTCAATATATTCTCAGTTGTAGTGTTCCGTAAAATTAAATGTCTGTGAATGAAACTTCAAGAACCCGTGGAAGTCAAAGGCCCAGCTGTAAGAAGGAACAAATCCCAGATCTTCTGGATTGCTCCCAACATCGGTCATTTCGGCAATAATGAGTTAACGACGGTCGCTTATCACTCATTGAATCGAATATTCTTACTATTGTTCTTTACATGTAAATCGTGATTTTCTTTTTTCTTTTCTTAAATTTCTTATTCTAATTATTTTCGCGAATCGACGTCGCGTACTCGTGCCGAAACCACTGCTCCGAAACGTAAGAAAACCAGGTATTAACTGTGGTTTTGCAATGGGCCATCCAACACTCCACAGAGTGAAAATCGCGACCATTCCCCTTCGATAGATTAAATATATTAAAGAAAACGTGAAATTATTTGTAACCTATCCATTTTATATGGTAACAAATCTACGAAATGTATATTCCGTTACCAGAATAAAAACTTATCACTCACCGACACGTTGCGCAGAAACGGAGTTGTATCTACGTGTATGTACGTTGATTCTGCAATGTCCGATGCCTATCCTATATAGACCGCTTTCTCTTCCACTCAGGTATCCTCCTCTCAGGTGTCCTTGTCTCAGCTGCGACACACTCGCAAATTTGCACTCCCGTTTGCAAAGCCGATTGTCACTGTATCCGAGTCTCACTGTCTTCAATTTTCACTTTCACTTTTCACTTTCACTTTGTCCGATTGTCACCGAGTTCGATCGCTAATGTAAACTGCTCGAACAAATTGTTACTTTGATAGCCACGCGAATCACTGAACGAAAGAGTTAATTTTGCGACAGAAAAATCCGTATGTTGTAAGCGACAGGCAGTCGAGAGATCCTGTCGCTACGACGTACCGAACAATTCTGATTGTGAACCGCCTGCCGATAGAGACCTTCTCCGGACAATGACTTCACGTGAACAAAGCATTGCCGTAAGAACACACTCAAGGCACGCGATAATCACTGTAATCGCGAGGATACAACGATCGCGCGATGACATCGATCACCGATTATTCGCGGAGAGCGATCGCGATTTCGTCCCGTACTTGTCGCGATCGCGTATCAAGAATGAATAAATACGACACGCGGAGCGGCGCGGGCACAACCGACTTATTTGACTGTTACCGCGTGAATGACCCTGAGTACAGCGTGACTTTGTTTTGCCGAACGCCGTAGACCGAGCGTCAATTACAAAAACACGACGTAGCGCCGTAAACACCTCGGTCGAGAACAATCTATTGTATTATATTATTCGGCGCGGATCAGTCGAGCGAGGCGGTTGTTCCGCGTGCCTTCGCGTCGCTCCTTGAATCTCGATCACCTGCTACGCACGCGATCGTCTCCTACGAGAGTTAGTGACGTTTTTAAGTTATTGTCACGATCCGTAATCGTTAATTTCTACGGTGATTTATCGAGACAAATATCGTGCGTAAGTTGAAGCAGAAATCGCCTACTTAAACGAATCGCAACCGCGCGCGACGGTTCATCGTGTCGCGTCGTAAAATTAAACAATATGTAACAATATGTAACGCAATAAAAGCGGAAAGAATCGGAAGAATCGAGCGTATTTCTTTCTATTTTACACGAAAATTCCATGTTAGAAAATGTTAAAACGTTTTGAAGAACATTATCGCGATTATCACGTGCCTTGGGTGTGTTTTTCCGGCAACGCTTTGTTCACGTGAAAAATTATTGTCCAGAGAAGGACGCTACCTACGGTAGTTCAGAATTTTTCGCACAACTAACTCTTCCGTTCAGTGATTCGTGTGGATATCAAAGTGACAATTTGATCGAGCAGTTCTCATTGGCAATCGGACTCGGTGACAATCGGACACGGTGAAAGTGAAAATTAGAGATAGTGGAAATCGGATACAGTGAAAATCGAAGACCGATGCATTCGGATACAGTGACCATCGGCTTGACAAACGGAGGTGCAAATTTGCGAGTGGAAGAGGATCTCTCGACTGCCTTTCGCTTACAATATACGGATGTTCCTGTCGCAAAATTAACTCTTTCGTTCAGTGATTCGCGTGGCTATCAAACGATTTGATCGAGCAGTTTAGATTAGCGATCGAACTCGGTGACAATCGGACAAAGTGAAAGTGAAAATTGAAGACAGTGAGAATCGGATACAGTGACAATCGGCTTTGCAAACGGGAGTGCAAATTTGCGAGTGTGTCGCAGGACAGCTGAGACAAGGACACCTGAGAGGAGGATACCTGAATAGAAGAGGAAGCGGTCTAGGATAGGCATCGGACATTGCAGAATCAACGTACACGTAGATACAACTCTGTTGCTGCGCATCGTGTCGGTGAGTGACAAGTTTTTATTCTGGTAACGGAATATACATTTCGTAGATTTGTCACCATATAAAATGGATAGGTTACAAATAACTTTACGTTTTCTTTAATATATTTAATCCATCGAAGGGGAATGGTCGCGATTTTCACTCTGTGAAGTGTTGGATGGCCCATTGCAAAACCACAGTTAATACTTGGTTTTCTTACGTTTCGGAAGCAGTGGTTTCGGCACGAATACGCGACGTCGATTCGCGAAAATAATTAGAATAAGAAATTTAAGAAAAGAAAAAGAAAATCACGATTTACATGTAAAGAACAATAGTAAGAATATTCGATTCAATGAGTGATAAGCGACCATCGTTAACTCATTATTGCCGAAATGACCGATGTTGGGAGCAATCCAGAAGATCTGGGATTTGTTCCTTCTTACAGCTGGGCCTTTGACTTCCACGAGTTCTTGAAGTTTTATTCACAGACATTTAATTTTACGGAACACTACAAATGAGAATATATTGAGCTCATTTTCCATGTTGGGAATCGTCGAACCACATTGCAGAAATTACGCGAATAGGGCGAATGATTTATTGATGTGTTCGTCGAGCTAATCACTAGTAACCTATCCATTTTTCCAGTGTATTGACATGTAAAGTAAAATAATGTGACGTGAGATTCTAAATTTTTCTCTTTTGTCGAGAACGCTGAAACATTTCCAATTATTATTATACATTATTGACGGTTGATGATCTGCAATTATTGATGATCTGTATTATAATATTCAATTACAATATCAGTATCTATCGTGCAGGAAGGTTCTTTAATTCTGAATCTCACGTCATTTATTCTGTATATGTATCTCGCGATACACCTTCAAGATACGTCTCGCATGAACAACATGCATAATCGTATCGCAATCTTCATACATCGGTTTTTAAAACTTTTCCAAGATATTAGTACCTTTTAAATTTCATCCATATTAGAAATATTAATTTATCGCGGAATATAATGAAAATTAATATAACGCGTGGTAAAATGTTTTCTGTACATAAATATTTTCCGTGTACAGACTTGAATTTTGAATTCAAAAATTGAATCACGAAGAGACGGCCAATACTCTCGAGTAAATAACGGAAATAGAGATATATTTAATTACTTTTATGTGGTAAATTTTTTCGAATTAAAATTCTTTTTTAATTAACTTCTCGTAGTCGCGTATTTTTCGATACGATCGACGCACGCGTATATTTCAAATCATACGTAATATTTGTCGGAGACGATAACAAACCAACTATGGGAGGAGGTTTTTTCCTTCCTGATCTCTGGTCGAAATGACCAGACTATGTCAGGCCAGGAGCAACGAAAGGTAGGTCCAATCTGGCCCAACGAAGGAAGACTGTATACAACGGGGTAAGTGGTCAATATTGGCCACTCTGATGGAGTTTATAAGGCGATGTACAAAATAATTTGATTTCTTTTATTGTTCAAAATTCGGGTGGGGTTATCCTTTCTATATGTACATACTCGCATATGTGTGCGAAATAGAAAAGACCTCTATTAAATTCCAATCGCACGCATATTGTAACCCCAAATCGAACCTTTTATTAATCGCGTCGCGGTTTTAATAAAAGATTTTTAGGTCTATTATGTAGAAACACGGATGGGTAAGAAAAGGGATAGGCCTACGTCGTAATACGGACAACAGGTAGGGATTTGGGTGGGCAGGGACTGCGGGACATAACTAGATAATTAAGAAGATAAATAAAATTGTAACTGCAATGTAATAATAAATATAACTATATTTATTATTATTGTATCATGAAACATATTATAAGTATACTGATATAATGCTGATAAATTTAATTATATTTGCCATTACTTTGAATAAAATATATTTTTACTTAGAAACTCTACATTTAATATATTTTTAATAAAATGTATCAAATTATATTAAAATAATTATTGGGAATATTACATTATCATAGAACATAGATCATGTTTTTATCGACATGTTATGCACATAGCTCGGAACACAACCGACACGTGCACATCTGCGTTATCCGCTTAGTCCAAACGTGGACATTGGCTACGTAGTTCATGTCCACGTTTTCAATGTCCACAGAGGGCATATCGCGTTCGAGGATCACGTAAAACCGGGCCGTGGCAGCTCGCGGGCTTCTCTCTGGTAAGAAATACTGGGACGATCCAAGGTGATCCATGGATCACATAATCTGCCTTCTTTATCGACTGTTACAAATTATTTTTTATTTTGTTACGGAACTTTAAAATGTTGTCAAACGTTATATCAACGTTTTCTTATAAATATTAGATAGATTATACATATGTATAATAATTACTATTAATCTATTTACAGTTTTTAATATTATAAAGATTTTGAATAATTAATTTCACTTTTAAAGTAAACCTCGTGATGTTAACAAAAATCATTTTATTATACAAATGTTATAATAAAATAGCGGGTTATACTTTTTTCAGAATATTAATTACTTAATAACCCGGATAGCAATGCATATCTAAAAGACGACTTAATACCGTCTTAAAAATGTCTTTTAGCAATGCATGCTGGGACTTAGGATGCTCAAAATAGCATATATTATATATTAATTTATTTAACAAATTAATGAAAACTTCTATGGCTCAAACGAGATTAACACAAATTTAAAGGAATAAAGGGCTAAGAGTCGTGACAGGGTGTTAGTGTCTAAATATTTCATATTTCAAATTTAATGCGACAAATATTACCTCAGCCATGGATTGAACCTGGACCTCTCTCTCTCACTAGTCGGGCGACTCAACCAATTCGACCTCCGAGGCATATGGAAATATTCGTCGCAATGAACAGTCAATAGACAAAAATATTTAGGCACTAACACTCTGTCACGGCTGTTAGTCCTTTCTTCCTTAAAATTTAATTTCTGTCACAGTTACTACCATAAATTACGCACATTGTGTCGTTTGTAGTAGTAAAAAATTATGGTACATTTTAGTGTTCAAATTCCAAATAAGCTGTAAACCTGATTCTCTAGTTGTCCGGACTAATCAATACAATTCTTTTGTTGTTGCCAAGAAATTCTCCTTTGAATTATGTCTTTAACAGTACTCAGTTTAAACACATCGCCTAAACAAAGATCGTTAAAATAATTAGTACTAGAAAAAAACCACATAATTCAGAAGGCTGAAAGACACAATAAAAGTGGACGCTTTTCAAGATAATCCTACCTCAGTAAATAAAATTGGAGCAATACGCCAAAGAATATACAGAAAAAGTATCTCGGCTTTTCAAAAGCATCTCAGCGACACGAAGAATAAGCTTTTTTGGGCTTTAGGTTCTTCGAACATTCTACGTAATCCTTTCTTTGCGTTACCAATTGTCTCTCCGAGAAGAAAAAATTTCAAGAAGTTTTAAAAGAAGAAACCACCCAGCACGGTTCGCTATGTCATTGTTGAATCACATTTGAAATAAGTAAAAGCAATCAGTGAAAGCGAAGAGAAGTCGCGTCGGTCTAATTTATCAAAAGCGCGATTTCTCTTTATCCGAGAACGCTCGGGATATAAAGAGATCCACGGGATCAGCAGCAGGATGCATCTACTTTGCATACGATCCCATTTTGCGTAAATAATTTGCCTCCGCATATACCAATATCCTGCGCCGAGTAGGGCACATATTCTTTAGAAAGCGTGTTTATCGCATCCTCAAGATCGTGCGCGATTGTGAAACCTTCCATTACGCTAACAATGTTGCTGAAAGTACGTGTATTATTTTAATAATCATAGTATGGATCTACAATGTTGAACGGAGAGTTTCCGGGTACTCGCATATGACGCTATGTGGCGATTACGTAGAAAGAATCGCTCATGTTGTGATCAAGTTTTACTCGTAATGATTGGTACCATTAGACTGCAAATTTCTTTCAGATATACCTTCGATTTCCATTGCATTTCCGCGTTATAAAACATTATAAGCTCGTACCTCACCGTGACGAGAAATTTCAACGCTGACGGAAAACGTCACATTCCACTAAAGACTCGTGTGGAAAAATGTAAGAATTTGCCTATACACATTATTCCGTTGCACAGTACAACATAGTATTTCATAATCTGTTTGCATAAAATATTGCAAGGAAATTCTTTTTCCACGTATACGAAAACAGCTTGTCTGTCTGCGCTGCCTTTATACTTTTGTGTAACGAATAATTTAAATAAGAAAGGGATCAATTTTTAATGTACGTGTAAGATAATTATAAACGTTTTACTTGGAAGTAAATTTTGAATCCATTAATCGTAGCGTCATATTTTGCTCTTTCTTTCAATGCAATAAATTTCTTCCATCTTGCCATGAAGTAAATTCAGACACGTCGATCTTGCCTCTCGCCGAAGCTCGCGTATGACAAATGCGTTTCCTGACTGAGAAAATAAAAGTGCTTTCCACAACTCTTTCCGAAAAATATACTTTGCTACGATCGTCCCTAATACGTTACGAAATTTCCCGAAGGGATCGGCTCCGAGATACTCTCGCGCGACCACATTCTCACGGTCGGCCAAAACCGCGCGGCTACTTCCTTCGTTTCGTACCCGATCTGAATTGTGCAGGTCTGTGAACAACAAGGTGAAATCGTATTAAATAGTTTCACAAGGAATAATTATCTATCGATGTGAGGCAAATCTCTCCGGCCGCGCTGGGGGTTTCCCTACATCATTGCGAGAAATAGCGTATGCGCTCCGGTTTCGCGGGTGATTTACAGTTTACATGAGAGCGTTCTTCTCGCGAACGCGAAGACCTCCGGCGAGAATTGCGGCGATACTTAACGGTGGCATTCACTTCATTGCATCGTTACTCGCGCAGCGGGAAGATAGCGTATAATTAAAGTCTCCCAATCTCCTTGACATATGAAGATATCAGGAAGGGACATACGTCACGCAGGTGGGCAAATTGATCTAGACGAGGAGACGAGCGCGCGGGGGCCCTCGAGCTATCGGTCGCACAGGATACGTTACTTCCTGCATTCGTATTCCCTGTTTCTGGTGTATGGACAGTCGGTCGGCGACTGAAAAACTAGCAGCGTTTGTCGAGTTATCGACAAGCTGCACGGATCCTCTTCTCCTTCCTCGCGTACCCTCTGCTTTCCTTTTTATACGAGTTCTATTAAAAAAAGCTCGTATAAAACTAGCGATCTTTTGTGAGGGTATATATAACGCGCAACGAGGGTGCTCGAGTGCGTGCGGAAAGGACTGCGAGAAAGTAAGAGAGAGAGGCAGGGGAGGGAGAGAGAGAGAGAATGGGAGAAAGAGAGGACGAAGAAGAAGAGAGTGATGCATACACGCGGTGGATGCAATGTGTGGCGTAGGCGCCTGTTACATAACCGGAAGCGAGGCTACGGGGCGGAATAAGAAAGTTTGTGTGGACTAGCGCGGATACGAGACACACTTCAATTCTGCCTGTTCGTCTCCTTCTCGCCTACCCGCCTCTCTTCCCTTTCATTATATAATGTGAAATTGATACTCGACGTCTCTCGACACTCGGCAAACTCATTATGCGGTGGTTATGCATCTCGATTTTGCTGGTAAATTGCGCAATTTCGTGCATATATCGTTCAGCTCATTAAACAACGTTTTCGTATAAAGTACATCCACACAGCGCGTGACCAATTGAATTTTAATAAAGCATGTAAATCTCACGCTTACTCGCTGCGTATTGCAGATCTTGTCGTACAATTACCATAATTATATGGCTAGTTTGAATAATACCATTACTTTGTACAACACGGCGACATTTAATCGCGCGTGATGTGACATTTGATGCGTGTGTCGGCGCGAATTTTTCTTAACAGGCTCCTTTTAACGCGGCTCTTTCGCGGAGATGTCCTAAGCCAGGCATACCGGAACAATTACATCTAACGTGACCTTCGAAATAACATGTGAATCGTAATCGATCACTACAGGTATTTTCTACTTCCCTTGGTATAGCAACCTTTTCCAGGTATAATTTCTATTTTTACTTTATAATGCGTACGCGCGCGTATTACATCTGCTTTCGAAGAATCATATACAGAACCTTGAATGTTTTTTTTTTTTATTAACAAAGAAGTTATAAAAAGGTCTTTGTTCAAGAACGAACGCACTTTGCAACTTTTTACATAACAACAAATTGCTTTTACTTAATGTCTTGTATTGTTATTGAAATTCAAGTTCCCTTAATTATCGTACTATTGCATTGCTCTTTGTGTGATGTTTTTTTCCAATTTTTTTTGGATAAAAATTCATTTAACCTTTTTAAAGATGGCTTTTCATGCAACACGCTACATATTGGCTTTTAAAATTTTGCAATAATTTGTTTCAAGTCACCGTTTGCATGTATAAAGAGAACTGTCGGCGGTACACGTATAGAAACTTGCATTATAACCGTTTTCTCGGGATAATACCATTGCGTACTGCAATTACGTGGTGCAGAGCGACATTTAATCCCCCGGTAGAACGTGACATTTCATGCGTCCGCATTGCAAATTTTTCTCAAGGGGAACACTTTGCAACACTTTTCTTCTACCGGCTTCTACGTAAGGAATAGGCGTAACAAATTTGGTCGCCGGTTTGATGGCCAATATTTTGCCGGCTAGATCAAACATCGTCGATAGCGAGTGCTCGAAAGAAAGCATACGGATGAGTGTCGGATAGTAGGACCTGTGAAAGAAAGGTGCGCATCTTTCACGAATCAGGTAAAGGCCGGCTAGAACGATTTAAGTTATTTATTTTGGCACCCGCTAACGACTCTATTCTCTCCCGATTCTCTCGCCGTTCGTCGATGGGTTTCGGGACGATGGATTGGTCGTAAAGGACTTGCAATCCCCCCGGTTTCCTTATGTTTTTACAAATAGTACGGATGGATGAAAACGCGTGTCAGCTTCCCCTTCCGAGCGGATCCCTTTCATGATCGGTCGATCGCTATCTGAATGGAGATGGACGGTGGACGCGCGGGAATCCAAAATGAGCGGTACATTGTTCGGGCGATCTCCATCGTCAGGTCCGCGCGCGATTGGTATCGAAAGTGATTGACGTTGCGGAAACACAAAATTTACTCGACTCTTGATATAAGTGACGATCCCGGCGGGAGCGGGCGAGCAAGCCGGGCTAGGTACACTTCAGTATCTCACGAAGAAAAGGAACCTGCACGCTGCCCGGCGCCCGTCCTTGCCGCGAAAGGACGACGGCGTACTGCTCGTTTCTTTTTCTATATCCGATTCTCCCGTGCCTTTTGTCGGATCCTTTTTTTTCCCCCGAGTTCGCGCTGTGTGGCGAGCCATTGAGTCATCGGCATTTTTCACAAAGGCAACCGTGACCTTCGATTTACATAATCAACCAGGCGCACCCGAACGCTACGGACATGATTATTCATTATAATGATAATAATTTTGCTCGATATATATATATATATTAATTTAATGTTGTATTTAATTTAAAAAAATTACAATTCATTAACGATTCGATTGACATCCTCTTTCTTTCTCTACTAAAACAGCAATTCTCCAATAAATAATTGTCACGCTTTTAATAAATAAAAATTACAATTAACGTATTCAGTTCCGCGCGAGTATTACAATTTCTATAACCTAATTGTCTTGATTGTAAATGCTGAAGAGAGTAGTCATCGGAGTCAACGGGACAGTAGAGAAAGCGGACGCATTTGGCGCCACTAATGAATGAACATCGGTGCCTCCCCTCGCTAATCGGGAACGTCTAGACGTGGCGACACGGACGATTAGGAATGGCCGTATATTTTCGTTACCAGCCGATCAATGGACTTCGTGTTTGCTAAATGTAACCGCGTGCTTTCGTGCCCTCACACTCCCTCTCTCTCTCTCTCGCTCTCTGGACGACCAATAACACATACGAGAGCCATCGGCTCGGTTCATCGAGTTCAACTCGTCTTCGACGAACGCGCCTTCGATCCCCGCGCGGGGATCGTCCGTTCGCCGATGATAAATTACGAATCGTGAGTGAATCTTCATCATAAATGCATCGCGCCTGTCGGCCGGGCAAATTAATCGGGCGAATGGATCGCGACTGTTATTTGGAAAAATTCCTCGCGCGGACGTCTTCATTTAATCCGATGGGATCCAAGGTCGGTGCGCGGCATCGATCTCACCGCGGAATAAGGATCGGGTATGCACGGCGTCGGCCGATAACCGATTATTTCGCCGCAACGTTACATACGGTTCTGTAACCGCGACAGACAGATTAATAAGGAATATTAAACGCGATTACCATACGATATCGCTTATATTCGCGATACGCTCGTATATTGGCAATTAACGCATCGCGCTCGGGCATCGGTGCGTCATGAAACGTTGAGGTGCTTAGGATACCAAAGGATTCCTGTGCTTATCCGCATATTTTCAGGGGTCAGTGAGCCCGTTTGCGGCGCGCCGCGGTCCATCGCATACTACCTGCGGTTTAGACAGTGTAAAAACAGACAAAGAGGGATAAAAGTAATAAATGCCGCGGATGACGCGGGGAGGGGGTTAAGGGGCGGATATCGGAAAGGGAAGAGATGACGATGAGATGACAGAATATGCGCGCAACGTAGATTCGTCTGTTCGGCCGGTTTGGCAGTACAACGAAAGCAACCTTATCATCGAGGCGGCAGATGCGCGTACGAGCGAGCAGCAACCTTTGAGCCTTCTTCGTCGTCCTCGCTCTTCGAGGATTCGAAAGGAGATTCCTACGTGGTGCCGTCATGGATTTTATACATTCCTGCATGGACGTCGTAGGAGGTTTCCTTAAAACCGAAAGTGATACAGAAGACACTCATCGGCTATCGGGGGGGGGGGGGGGGAGGGAATTAAACAAGTTGCGTGTATGTTTCGTCTTCGGGTGAAAAAGAAAATGGACGATTCATAACAGCAATGGTACCAATTGCGATTTGGATATCATAAATTTGAAGATGAAATTTCTCAAATAAGGATAACTTAAAATTGGCTTATCAAGGTTGATAAACCAGTGTTAACAAACGTAGATATATCTTCATTCAAGCGGTCGCAATGGCCGCTTTCACAGGGAGAAACTTGAGAATGAGTTTTCAACGAGACGCGCGACATGTATCTTCACCGATTTCCGTGAAATTGCATATACTCAGGAATGAGGATGTTCGTTATGACATTTTCATTCGTGGAAAAAAAAATGTCTTTTATATGAATTAATGGGAATGCTGATGTGTCGAATTAACGCAGCGTACAAAGCGGCCGTAAAATCCGGTTTTAGAAAGACACGCACACGTAATTATTTCAAATTAACATAAGACGCATGCCATATTTGGACGAGGCGCATAGGATGATGTTTTAATATTGATCAGCATCCTCCACATCGGCGTTGGTAGCTATCTTGCAACTTCGTGGCCATGAGCACCGATTGAGACACTCGGATTAATGTATTCACCGCGTACCGCGATTAAAATATCATGCTGTTTTTTGCTTACTGCCAATCACATATTTAGTGTGTCGTGTAATCAACCCTGCAGCGTTACTCGAATCGTGAATTCTTTATTTGTGGAAAAAGGGTTCCGCGGTAAACTCCGCGTTATCCGCTACTAACCTTGCGTTATCTGCACAATGTATCTCTTTGTAGAACTATTTATTTAAAATATAATTAATAAATAGGTAAACCGGTAGGAATCTCTCAAAATCATTAAAAAAACATGCCATGGTTTTGGGTGTCTTGAATTTTGGGATCGTTCGGATAGACATACGTAAACTATAGCTGGCTTGAAAGTAAATCGGTTAGACGACGCGAAGCGTCGCGGTCAAAGGACTAAAGTTTCGCGGTGTTAAGGCATTTTCAAGACGATTGCATCTTGGAGCAGGAAGTGACGAGGAGCACACAGCTGGCGAAATTTCAGGCACCTGGTGGAGGAAGAGTAGTCTTTCTCGAGTGGTCTGGCTGCGATCTGGAAGAGGCGGCGTAAGGAGGCGGCGATGGAAGAAGGTGAAAAAAAATTGGTGCTCCCCCGCCCTCCTCCCCCCTTCGAATCCGGGGTAAAAGTAATGCGTGGATCGGCAGGAAAAGCGGAGAAAAGGGTTGCCGAGAACTGGATCAGAGAAAGATGCTTTCCAAATGGCTCGCGATTAACACTGGTATGCGGAAGGGTTGAGGGTACCTCCAAATCTCTTTTCTTTTTTCATCCCATTTTTTAATCCCCTACTATGATGCGAGGGGCGGTTACGGTAGTCCCGTTAGGTCAGCTCGTCGGCAAGCTGCCCCTTAAGCGGCGGTGGTGTGGTTACGGCATTTCGTTTTTTATTCCTTCATTTCTCCCGCCTCTTCACAACCCTCGTCTAACTGTGGTCCATGTAATCTACGCGCAGCTTCCGCGTTTCGGAGACGGGGATCATTTCCAAGGACTCGATCGTTCTCACAGTCTTCGATGACGAAAGAACCGCTTTTCCTGGACAAAGAAATTCGACCTAGAGATATATTTATAACACTCGCGTAGTATATACATCAAAAATTTCACATATCCATTTGCTATATCGCGTATTGCTTACACGCTTGCCTTTTTTTACAACATTTATAACAATGTACAGTCTTGAATATCTATTGTTGTTCCCCTTGAATTATTTCAGTAATGAACTTGTTAGTATTCAATTTCTTCATTTTATTCTTTTTATAATTAAACAATTATTATCTTTCTCTCAAAAGGCTTGTATTTATATTCAAATATCTTTTTATTTAGTATTTCTTATTAGCAAAATTTCGCTATGTGCTGATGACTTGAAAAGATAAATGATAATATTGAATGCATAATAAAACAATTTTCCTCAACGAGTCCTCAGTACCAATTATATCGAGAATTGATGTTCTTTGGTTAAGAATTATTCGCCAGCGGTGTGATGTTAACGTCAGATAAGTTGTTAATAAGCGCAACAAAAAAAGTGTAAAGAACAATTAATGTGCGAGAAACTAACTTACCGCATTACATTCAACTACACTTGTATCTCGACGTGTCTGAGAAATCATGTTTTATGTCTATTCATGATTGTATTTAAGAACGGAGTGTAAAGTTTACATTAGAGCGTTCAGCACAATTGTGCAAAAAATAATTTCCATTGGTTTTAATTTGAAATTAACGTTCCCTGATTACATTACGATTAAATTACGCACAACAAGTTTTAATTATGAAATACGAAAGTTTTAAAATAAATTTTTAAAATAAAATTCCATACAAACGCAAGTTATCCAATAAAAAAGGAAGAAACATAAATAGCCGACAGATTGATTTTGACGTAACTTTGGCTTTTATATGGCGATGTCACAACGTTTGTCGATAACATCACGATTATCAAAATACATCTGCAATTAATGAAAAGGTATTGTGTGCTCTCTTAAATTTCAACTAAAACAGAATTGTCATGTCTTGGATGTTGCAGTTGGTCATATTGAAAATTGTGGTCACGAGCGAAAATCTAAGCGTTAACAGGCAGTAAAGAGCGTTTCTAATAGAAATACAAAGCGTACGGAAAAGGTTAAAATCACATTACATAGTAGACAAGCTTGACCACAGTTTTGGTACAAACACGTTTGTACTTTTTTATGGTTGATCGTATACCTTTTCTCAGCTACTTCCACTAACTTCCTAGCGTGACCGAATTCCGAATAGTTTGAGTATATTTTTGGATTGATATTTTTATTTGATTGTTACAAAAGAAAAAATATAGATATACAACATAAACTAATATACATAACATGAAGTATGATTAAATTAGTGTAAGATTTATGTTAAATTAATAAATTTATTAATTTATTATTAATTTTATTTGTAACAAAATTAAATGTATTTATGTAATATTTTTCATTTTAATAGAGTTGTCATAAATTTCACGAAATTTTAGGCAATGTGGGTACTGGTTATATTTCATTGAAATTTATGTTTCAAACTTGCATTCTTTACTTTTAGAGATGTCGATTTAGGTACATACATAGGTAAATAGCTATGGTAACAAATCAATCAGTACAAAAAGCCCATCGGTCTCATAAATGTAGCTGTTCGTCCGTGCAGAATTTTTTTTGAAATAGACTAGAAAGGGAACAGTCACACATAAATGCAAGGTCGCGAACAAAATTTAATAGCATTTGCGAATTTTGTCACTTTAAGAATATTTATACTTGTTTGCGTATCTTTACGATTCTTTTTACTGTTCAATTTGTTCGAAGTCACAAGATCATTGCCAAGGATCTCTTCTTCGTGGGTTCCATAATGGTATCAGAAAAAGAACATACACACACCGTAAACTTGGCTTTGACCAAACTGGATGGCTTTGGCGCTTTTTCGTTTATAATGTGCAAATTTATCTTAAAACTTTTAATACGTATGACGTATACAATCATTAAAAAACATATAGGTAACAGGTGTTACAAATGTTAAAGCAAATTTGTGCAGTATAAGCAAATACCGAAAATATGCCAAAGCCACCCAAGTTTTTGCGGTACCTGATTTATACGATCTACCTAGAAGTAAATCACATACAGGGTATTTCTAAAGTCCGACTCCACCCCAGGGTCTCGGTTTTAAATATGGAAAAATTTTTAGACAGAAGTTGTAGGATATTGAGCGGGACACAAAATAAAAATCTGGACTTGACCTCGAGTGACTTTATCAAAGCCACGTCAGTGTGATCGATGTTTTCTTAAATGGAACCCCCTATTTTTCATTGCATATTCTTGTAGCCCTCGTCGAGACGTTTAAACACACTACCTAAATTTGTGTTTTTTTGCGCAAGCCACTTCCAAGACAGGAAGCTTCAAAGTAATCGGCGTAAAGCCGACCGTGCAACCTCCACGCGGTACACCTTGGGCTATGGGCAATGCGAATGCCGGCGGTACGTCAACTTTGAAGCTTCCTGTCTTGGGAATGGCTTGCGCAAAAAAAACAAAAATAGGTAGTGTTCTGAAAACGTCTCGATGAGGCACACAAGAATATGCAATAAAAAAGAAGGGTTTTATTTAAGGAAACATCAATCACATTGACCTGGTCTTGAAAAATTCACTCAAAGTCAAGTCCATACTTTTATCGTGTGTCCCCACTTAATATCCTGCAACTTTTGTTTGAAACATTTTTTTCATATTTGAAGCCGTTTCCGAGATCCATGGGTCGGATTTTAGAGATACCCTGTATATTACAAGGCGGTGAAAAAAAAACAGGCGTAAAAAAATAAAGCAGTATGACCATGAACGTGAATAATAACGATCCATTTAGGTTGGAAGAATACCATGGCTAATCGAGTTTCCGCATTTTTCATAGAAACACTGAACCCTTTAAGAGATGAGGAACACCATAAATAAGAATAACTTTCAACTTATTGTTAAAGTACACGTATCCGACGTATGCATAGATAAGCAAATTTGTAATTTATTTCTTAGACATCCATAAAAGCAATTTAAATAAACACACAGCCGTACAGATGTGTATATAAAGATATCTATTAATAAACTGCAAGTATATCCACGCGAAGTGATCGTTTCTCATCGCGATTGAGAAAAAACTTTATTATCCCGCAATCATAGTTTCTTTGCAAGAAATACTTCAGGCGACCTCGACTTTGGTTGCAACAATCATGCTGCATTATTGAGCTCTGTGCGGCAATTACGATTAATTTCATACCTACTCTAGGTGAGGATAAAATATAATAATCCACTTGTAAATAATGCTGCAAAATCAATTGACGCAGACGATACATCTATATTTAAATACTTGTCGAAATACAAAAGTACCTCTGTGATGTATAACGATTAACTGTCGATCCGGTGGCCTTAATTTTAACAATGAATTCGCTAGTCAAACTAATTTTTTTCCAAGATTTTCTAAATCCTTGAATTTAATTAGGAGAGACTGAAGACAAAAATTTACTCGCCAAATAATCTCTTGCGCTACAGTTATTTGAAATTAACATTTAATTTCGCTCAAAGTTTAATCAACCGTTACTTTTAAGAATCCTTTAATTCGGAATTTCATATTAAGACATGAAGAACATAATGTTGAATATTGAAAGATTATCACGAAACGAGACGTCGCCGGAAAGTTTGTTATTCAAATCAAGATCAAAAGTTCTATAAGCGACAATTTTAACAGATGCAAACGCAACAGCAAATGAATGTCTTGGCTTCTTTTACCGAATACCAAAAGAGTTCCACTTTGGGACTTTTCTAAGTAATTGGCTCTCACACGATCGCGCCATAAACATTGTTAAGTGGAAAGAGCGAGCAAACGGGAAAAAATCGTCAATCAAAAGGCACGGAATCGATTGAAACACTACAGCAACAGCATGTATCGGCGGGATATGGGCGAAACTGCACATCGCATCTGGGGCACCATAGGTCGCCTGCGTCTACGGAAGAATCGAAGGGAGAGAGAGCCGGCGATTGCTGGATAGTGATGGTGGGGACACCGGCAGAAGGGGAAGAGCAAGCAACCCGAGAAGAGAATCCAGTAACCTAGTGCCTAGTCGCCTGGTGGTCTGCAAAAACAAAAGAGATGTGCGCGTGCCACGCGCCCTAGGCGCTTACCAATCCCTGATATCTCGCGATTAGCACCGGTACTCGCAGCGATAACGCGGGTTTCTTATAGCTTCGAGAATAGGGTGAGACTGTAAATCACAACGGCGCAGTTGTTGATGATCGCCTATAAATGGCAAAACTGGACAAATGACAAAACGGCGAATGAAAAGATGCGAGAACGCCAGCGGTAAAGACGTCGTCTTAGGCTTATTATTTTCTGCTAAAGGTTAAGGCTAAACGTGATTTAGCTGTAACTAATAATTACAGATAAATCAAAGCCCATAAATGTGTTCCTGACCTATGAAAATATCTCAGCTTCTATAGATAGATGGCATGGTGCATCTTCGACGGCTCGATGCGTCAAGTAAAACTATGTTATATCATAATCGTGATATCTTCGTGAACCTATCACGTATAAATGTTTGACACAATTTCTGCTTGTTCGTACACTTGCCGATATTACGTTACGTTGTACAGGTCGTACGTAAAAATGTAAGAAACATTTTCGTTAAATGTAATATATTAGAATAAAGGAATCGATGGTCTCTCGCTCTCGAAACGACCAAAAAGGCAGCGGGGCAAAAGAAAGAGGACGGAAAAAGGACGTCGTATTTAGAAATGACTCAATCATAGAAAGTCGAGAAGTCGTTCATGGACGGCGAAATAGTTGTATTGCATTATCCTTGAAGGCCGAGCACAAAGGAAGCGGTGAAGGAGGTGACGGGATAAAAAGGGCTACCGCCAGCAAGCTCGGCAGTTTGTTTCATACTCTTTATTTTTCCCGCACTCACTTCTGTTGTACAAAGAAAACAAAGAAGGGGAAAAAAAAACAAATGGCTACGATCTACCTATGATTCGCACGGGAGCGGAAGGAAAAATTAATTTAAGAGACAGTTTTCGGATTTAGAAACTTCGTTGCCAACGCCGCGGAGCTTAGTCGGGGTGACGTTCAGACGTACAGGCGACAATTGCGGCAATTCGCAATTAGCAATAGAAATTGTTGACGCGCTTTTCCGAACGTGACCTCAAGTAACGAACTCTTATCGGCCTTACGGATCGTTGCGTTCCAATAGGAAAAGGTCACGGGGATCATGACGAGGAGAGAGAGATATATATGTGATACGGTAAGTCCGCCGTCGATCGCGGTCGATCGCGGGTGTCTCGGTTATCGAGGTGTCCATTTTCCTCGAGATAAAAGGTACAAAAATATATATTTATTTATATTGTGTGTGTATATATGTATATATATATATATCTTATCTCTTTCTTCGCTTCTCCTTCAGTCCCGCTTGTCTCTCGCACATTGCATTTGTACTAAAATAAAAAAAAAAAGACAAAAAGAAATTAAGAACACTCGCATCCTTCCCCGTGCACGCACGCGTTCGCCTCTTTACTCGCTAAAAGAAAACGCATCTCCGACTACCTCCTCCCGCTCGTCATTCTCGCTTTCATACTCGCCATCCCTCATGGTACTCGGCGCCTTAACGAAAAAGAGCCGCGAGAGAAAGAGTCCCGAAACACTTAACGAGTAACAATGGAAAAACAAGAATATTAATAATAATAATAATTGAATAAGGATGATAATCATAATAATACAATAGAATAATGATAAAAATAATAATGGTAAAAGATGATAATAAGAATTAGAATAATAATTAAGGAGTAAGAAATAAAGACAGAACGCGAACGTTTACCTATGTGCTACTCGATCGTTGTGGTAATTAAGAGAAATACGGTAACTCGTACACATATACGTAGGTGAAGAACACGCGCTCCAGCTCGCGCAAAAGCGCGGTTAAACGCTTCGGGCCCGTGTCTGTGCGTGTGCGCTCGTACGCGCTCGTGTGCGAGAACGAGTTGCAATGAGCTCGCGCACCAAGCGAGTCGATGTATGCGAAGAATGCAAAGTACGCGGTCGTCGTGGCTCGAAACGCGCGAATCGCGCGTTACGATACGGCCGGCGGGGAAGAAATTATGTGTAACAATGTGCAACCGGCGTGTGCACTGCGATCACTTCCTGATAATAATCGCGGAGGTGCCTGATCGATTTCGCACGGACTCCCGAAGGACAACGCAACGTACGTCGCACGAGCGCGAGCGATCAGTTTGCCGGACACTCGTGTAACTTGTATGTAAACGGCGAGCGGATTTCCGCGCGCGCGCGCGGATGTTACTTTATGAAATCCTCGATCTCGAAGAAAACCGCCACTTTCAAACTTATTATACAAAACCACGAGAAACGGTTAATCTCTATTGGAAATGTGCGTTGAAATTTGCAAGATCTGACCCAGGGATGAGTTTTCTGACACGTTGCATTTACCGCAGTTTCTTCATTTTTAATTTCATGTGTTCATTAATCCAATATTTAGAAATAAGTCAACAAGCTAGATCTGAAATTCTCGGTGGTTTCAACCAAATTTGTTATCAATTATGTCCAAATATTTAATCGATTAACATAATGTACTCTGAAAGAGCGAGCCTCGCTGCATTTACGTTGAATTTTTAAGCAGTATGTGTGCCAGCGCCATGTAACATTGCAAATCGCAGAGTATGAAATGCCACAAAAATAAAGCAAGCTCGATCTTATTTGCGGTAGCGCGGTGATTTAATGCCTCGTCTAAATTTATCTGCATTAACTGCATAATTCCCGGTAGTTTATATAACGTGAATGCTAAAGAGCCACGCCAAGAGGGGAAACGGGATTTTTCGTAATAATCAGCTCTGTTTACTGTTCGATTCATGCGTGTGGTGCTCGACGATATCATCGACATTCGAAGCAACAGGAAAAAGAAGTAGTAACGGCGATCATATTAGTCGTGACAACGTTGATAGTGTAGCGATAACGGTAACAGCGCGATGTTGTTGCACGCGCATATGTCTCGATCACTGTGGCGGACAGTATAAATAGCGAGTAACAGTAACAACAGCTACTGATAATGAGGATAAAGCAGTATCGGACAAGGAAGTTTTCTTTTTTTGTTAGCGTTCGGTGATAACCGAGGTCGTAGCGTTGCTCTTCTCGTAACAGCCGCGTTTCGTTACGTGAAATGTGCTTCCGCGTGGCCACCGCGTGATAGAAATTTAAGAGAAAACTAGCATCTTATCGCGATCAGTACGTCGGCAGTGTTACGGCGGCGCGCGGAACATTCGTGGTACTGTCGCGAATATGAAAAGAAACGAATACGATCTATTATCCCGTGCGTCGAGACATTTTTCGCCCTCGAGAGAGTCGCGCGTGTCTCCGCGAGAGACCGAGATGAGGAAAGAGATGGAACGACTAGGTGGCAAATTTCTCCATGGCAGTGTAACGTTGGTGATCCTTCCATTCTCCAGTAGACCCCCCATTGTCCTCATCGTAGGCGATGAGGACGATTGAAGTTCTTCGACGGCAGTGGTGTCGTTGCTGGTTGATTCCTGTAACAAGCGACAAAGAAAATAGTTGTATTAATTCCCAGACTCGTTAGCGATTGCGGAATTAGATTATACGTAATACGTGGTGTCGGCAAATAGAGCGGTATCGGCCACGACGATTAGCATTTGTACGAGATTATGTCAGCAGTCTGCTTATCATTTTCTACCTATTTATACGTACATAAGTGAGTTTTAATAACAACACGTGGCATAACAACAAAGTAATTTAATTTTTATGCAATTCAATCCGAGTCAATGGAGGACGTTGGTTATCGGTGTAGGAAATGATCGGTGTACAGGTAGAATCGGAGACGCGGTGGCGTTCACATCGGAGGGCGCAGCGTAATACAGAAGGTGAAGTGGGTGTACGGCCGGAATGGCACGGGGAGAAACGAGCGGCGGGATATCCTGATCTCAGCGAAGGCCGCCTGGTGCATTCTAGTCGGGTAAAAACTGCATAGGAAACCACGCCCTGGCAAACCGATCGCGTATCCTCGGAGACAATTTGCCGGCAACGGGCGAGCGCGCGCGCATACAGAAATTCCGCGCGGCATCGGCTGACAGAAGCGCGAGAATCACTTGCGCTTCCATTCATTCGCGCGTGTCCGCTTCCTACAGCCTCTCGCGTTCGGGAGCACGCGCTCGAAACGGAGATAATACTACGAGAGCGTGTACAACAGCACGCGATTTAGCCGGCTCGCATGCGGCGCGATAAGTGGAATGAAATGCGCGGACGCACCCGCGTACACGTGTGCGCGCGTACGTGCGCGCCACGAAGCAGCGTGTGCAGACGCGAAGACGTAAAACAGACGGTCCGAGTGACCCGCTGGCTACCACCTATATCGCCTGCCTACTTGAGGCCGACCACCTTCCCACCATCAGCCTACCTGTCTACGCCTGTGTGCGCTCGCTAGGTGGATACAGGCGCGCTTTATCGCTAATCGATATAATATATCTTCCGGCTGCTGGAGTACAGCGGGCATAATATGCGCGCGCGAGCGCGCGCCGGACAGCCTTCGCGACGATTTTGCCGAGGTCACTTTACTCGCTCGATCCTTTTCTTTGCGCGCGCGCGTCATTGTGGAGGAGTGAAAGAGAATTGGAGAGGAACGGAAAGGTGAAGCCTTAAGAATCTACCGTAATCGGCGACGGTCGTCGATCACGACGGATTCGGGAAACGGCAGAGCCGCGACGACGGCAAGGGATAAATTGTGGGAAGGCAAACAATTACAATCGACAATTGGTATTAACTCGCGTACTGTGTAGCTCATGTAAACTGCACAGGAAATCAAGTCTTCTTAGAGAACGTAGCGAACTGACTGAGCGATGGGATTAGCGTAAGTTAGGAAATTTCGCGTCCCATCCTGCGAAGAGTGAAGAAACTAATTTGATTGAGATTATTTGTCATTTCTTGTGAATATTTGTGATAAAAGAAGAAGGAACGCGGTCCCCTTAGCTCGATCTCCTGCCGAGAGCCTCCGAAAAATACCCGTGAGGCTTGGCTCGAGTCACCACCCACCACCACCGGCCGAAAGGAGAACGTTGGCCGTCCAAAGTATGACACGTTGAACCATCGCCGTGGCTAGAAACGGTTATTCGAGAGCGAAGGGTTTCACTTACACTTTCCAGCTCGGCCATTTCTGGGCCAAGTTCGGCCGAAAATGTGTCATGAAACGCCAGTTTGCTCAGGAGAAAGCACTCTCGGCTCTCTCTCGAGACAACGACAACGACGGTCGCGGGAGCAGCGGCGCTAGCGAGACCACTGAGACCTAGGCCAAGAGCAGCTAACGTGGAGAAAGAGAGAATAAGGGGAAGCGCAGGTACGATCGCTCCCTCTCCCTTGTTGCACTCACACGCGCGCGTGCACGCGTGCGAGGGAGGGTCCAGGGCGGGCAGGAGAGAAACGGAACGAATGGCCAGGCTCGGGTCCGTCGGAAAAATAAAACTAGGCAGACCAGAGCGGAGTCCGTTAGACCGCCTCCTCTCTCTTTTTCCCTTTGTGTTCTCTCCTCCCTGGGAGAAAGCGAGAGATAGACCCGCGGTCTGCACACGTGTCCACACGCGTACGCGACGCTGCACGACGACGAGGGAAAGAAAGAGAGAAAGGACTTAACCTAAGGCACGAAAGGAGTCCGTGGCTCCGAGCATGGCGCTGCAATTTGCCCCTGAACTTGCCTCTCGGACTCGCCCGAGACTCAACGTTGACCTACTTTCTTGGCTTTACTTCTACCGTCGTGCACCCGCTAGCACCCGCGAGCTGGCGGTGCCCCGCGCACCGATTCTCTCCCATTCCGGCCCGTAGACTACGTCCCATTGCATTTCCCTGCACCAGATACGCGCTTTACTCGCCCCCGTGGTTGCTGCGGAGCCGACTCCACGCCTTCGCGCGAGCCTTCGCGTAACCCCCTAGGAAACGCCGAGAGCCAGCACCTCGTGAATAATAAATTTCTCGAGACGATAACGCTCCCAGTTATCCTTGATTGTCGCTTCTGCACAATTTCCCGATCGAGCGGAATCGGAGTCGAGTGCGCGCGCTTGATTGGCGCGGGGGCGTTATCCGTTATCTCACCGCCGTAATAAATGCGACACGGACGTGAGACATGTCGTCTGTCGCAGGATCCGTCGAGACGGCCGTGTCAGACTCGTCGGATTAGACGTGGCAATGTACAGGCACCGAGATAATGGCTCGTTTATATAACAAGTCATTTCCCGCGGCCACGTGATTTTCTCGTCAAGGCGATCCGCTCACCATCGCCAACGCCGACGGCGCTTCTATCACCATAGACCGCCGTGCGCTACCGCACGCGAGTACAATTGCTCGCAGGACGCTCTGCCTACAGTCCGCCTCGGTTGGAATGCCCGCACGGGGATGTCACGATTGGCCCATTTTCATCCGCAGACACGTAGCCATTGACCATAAATATGTGTCAATTATCGCACACCAAGGATCACTGCGATCGTCAAGGAAGTACGCCGTGATTGCTCATCTCCGCAGCGTTCGCGGTGTTGCTTATTTATACCGAGATGTCATCAGAAATTGTCAAGATATTAGTCATTAGAATATCTTCATGATATTCTTCATCGACGGTACACTCGAGTGATTTCATTAAATTTGTGCGCAAGAGGACACGGTGCTGGAGGGTCCACTTTGGAGAATTGCGCGATACCACATGTACAGCGTGTACAACTTTAAGATTGAAATTCGCAAATTAACGAGTCTAAATAGACATCGGCATAATTTTGTAAATGCTCAGACTACTAAAAAAAAGGGATGTTTGCGACGTTTAATTTTTATTGCGTAGACAGAAGTACGTGTCACGCGTCTATTCCAATATCATAGTTGGACAAAATCTAGCATGAGATATAATGATATTAGACAGATCTCTAAAATCGAATCAGTCCATAGCGAGGGGGAAACCGCTGAGGGTATTGTGGTGTACAGATTTGCGGCACTACCGGGCACTACCAGCCATTACTAGACATTTTTTGGGCATTAGGCCTCGCTGGGGCATTATAAAGATAAAATGAGATAAAGTAATGCCCACTGGGCATTAGTGGGTATTGGTGTACAAGATTTTGGTCAGCGGTTTTTCCCCTCGGTCTACAGCTAATCTTATCCGCTCACGATTTTCCTATCAACAAGTAAATGATGGAATTTGTAGTATCTCGTACTCCACAAACCATTACTTAACCGAAGTGTCCTGATAAACAAATACTTCGTTACGACGACAAATAGTTACGGAACACGTTAACCACCGATAATCTTCTTGCCTCTTCTCCGGGCGCTTCTTGTCTCTTTAACGGATACGCGTGTTGATTAAAGAGGCAAGAAGTTCAGCGGCTCTCCGCCGTTGTCTCGGGGGGGATTTGAGGCCGATTTCGCGGACTTGGTCTTCGTAGGTGTTGCGAGAGACCGATGCATTCCATAGAACGTCGGTAATGGAACGCTAAAGAAGCTGCTGCTCGAGACCCATGCGCCGCGAGAACGAGTTAAAGAGAGAGAAAGAGAAAAAGAAAGACGGAGAAAGAGACAGGAGCAAAGAGAACGAGGGAGGGAGGGAAAGAGAGAGAGAGAGAGAGAGAGAGAGAGAGAGAGAGAGAGAGAGAGAGGGGGGGGAGAGAGAGAGAGAGAGAGAGAGGGCGCGCGAGGGTGTTAAGGAAAGAGCGGGACGAGAAAGAGAAAGAGAGAGATAGATAGGGAGAGAAAGAGTCGAGGCAAAGGTGGTCTTACCGCCGTAAATGCCACTGGTTGGCATTATGCCGCTTGCTTGGTCAGACCTTCGATGCATCGAACACATCCCAAGATGCCGCCCGATGATGAGTGCCTGGTATAATCGTGATATCGTTCTTTCATAGGACTATTGGGTGCTTGGAGGGAATTTCGTGTTGCATGAGCTACAACGGATGGCCCTGGCCCATTTACCCTTAGGCTAAGCTGACGCTCCACGATGCAGACGATATTGGCCTTTCGGAAATTTTTTTGCGCCCGCCCGCTCGCTCGCTCGCTCGCTCGCGGATTAAATACGATGCGCGAGTGGTCGCGCGCTCGCTCGAGAAAGGTCGGCGGTTATCGAACGAGGAGATTCCTTTATCGCGTGAATAACACAGTTGGAGCCAAACGTGGCTGGCTGTGATGGCGTGCCGTCGCAAATATATACCGAGAGATTGACGATGCAAACGATGATGCAACAGGATCGAACGGAGATAAATCCGACATCGTCGTGTCGTACTGGCAACATAATTTTCCTCGATCCCCGTCACGGATCGTCGATCTTTGCTAGATGGAGAATGTTATAATCGGCTCAATGGCGAATACGATAGCGCAAGGTTGAGCATTATACACGAGGCACACGAGGCGATCGTCACGAGTGGGAAGAAAACGTGCAGGATTTTCGAAAGTCGACCGGACGCGGTGAACTGCGAAGAAAACCGGGGAGAATCCGAAGAATGTTGAATTAAAATTTCTGCCCCGGCTCGACGTAGCTCATCGAGCGTGATCTTGGATAGGACAGCCTGATCGCGTGTTATTCCGGTCAACTGTATAAGTGTAAACGACCACGAGGCAATACCCCTAGCTCCCATAGGAGTAGTAGGCAAGTCCAAGCAGTAGATACCTCGTAAGGTGAACGAACCTCCGAATCTCCTGGACATGAGAAAAAAGAAGGAGAAGCGCCGAAAAAAGAGGCGACCACAGCGGGAGAGGACGGAGTAGGTAACAAGGAGGACGAGGAGGAGGAAGAGGAGGCAGAGATGGCGGAGAAGGAGGAGGAGGAGGAAGAGGAGAAGAAGAAGGAGAAGGAGGAGAAGAAGGTGTTGAAGAAGAAGGATCATCGTGGATGCTCGCTATAGAAAGAGATGAGGAGATTGGAAGGGGACGAGAGCAGCCGGCATCTACGATCGTAATGCCGCGCGATCTCTTCTCGCGCGTCGTAGAAACGCATCTTTATGTATTATCCGTGCCGTAGCCCGAGATGTTCCGCTAAACCGATAATATTGCGTACTCGTTGAGCACATATCGTGACTTAACGCGCCCACCCCGACGTTAATTGCAACCGAGTCGATTTATCCTATTATCGCGGCAGTTTATGCCGCAATGTCGGTCGTTGAATGCCGACCGGCGTCCAGTATACAACGGCGTTTTTCATACGTGATAATGTTGCCGGGCAACTCGACCACGTGTCAGACACGTGCGACGATGCTTATCGGATTATTCGAGGCAAGTATCGCACCGAAACGCTCCGCGGAGGATTGTCAGGTGAGATCGTCCATCGGAGAGATAACGTTCCAAGGAATGTGATAAGACGCCACGTATTTATATGTGAAAGAATAACGTTTCAATGTAAAGGGCCTATAGAAATTTGAAATGTTGAGGACACGAAGATTGACCGTACACCTCGGAGTAAAGTCAGCCTTCATTTTTCCGCACGTAGGGGAAAAGGCTGGCGTGCACGTGGACTGAAATGGCCCACCTTCGCGTGTCCGGCCACGTCCGCGAAAATTCAAATACGACGGCGCGCTATTGTTATGCGCGATGCGTCGCCCGCGCAAAAGTCTGCCTGCCAAAATCCGTGCGCCCGCGCGTCTGCCCGGGGTTCGATAGCATCGCGCGGCGCCTTGTTTTAAAATCACGACCGATGCGTCACGATCGCGGAACGAGGAGTACGATTCGGTACGCCTATTACTGCGAGGGGGAACGGCGCGAGCGGGAGGAAGAGAGACGGCGGTGCGACACGGGAAGAGAAACCGCGCGTTCGAGTAAGAGAGAAATGAAAGAATGTGCGAGTACGTGCGAGAGTAAGAGAGAGACGATTGGCATGCAGGTCGCGCGGTATGTTGTCCTAGGTCACGCGTGATCTCTCTCCTTCTTCCACCTCTCCCTCTCTCCCCTGTCATTCTATCCCCATTCTTCCTCTTTTGCTTTCCCGTCTCGGTATTTCTGTACAGCAGTAGTAGCTGCAGCAGCAGCAGCAGCAGCAAGAGCAGCAACGGCAGCATTTGCACATTCTATCTCCGCAGCTTCTATTTGTCTATTATTCTAGTAATAAGATCGTACGGCGAGGCAAACATTATGACGGCGTATAAACGGAAGCGGTTCGAAATTACACCCGGCGACGGCGCCTCCGGTATACGCCGCATTAAATAAGGGAATAGGCTTCTCTCTCTCTCTCTCTCTTTCCCTTTCTCAGCGACTCTATTGTACAAGTTTTACGCAAACAACATCAATTGTCTCGAGTTCACGCGCGTTTAAACACTCGTGTCGATACCCGGTTGCAAACACGTACATGTAATCCTAACACGAGATACGTTTCGTGATGTGACAAAAGATTATCTGCCATGCGCACCGATCGATCGATTCTCCGCGTACAATTAATATAAATTCATTCCTAATTGAAGAAAAAAGGCCAAAGATATAAGGCATATCTGTTCTATGCAGTTTCGCAAATACAATGCCGTACATTTATCTTTTAGTGTGCAAATATTCGTCGAGTAATCACAGCAAATTGCCGCAGCACTGCTCTTGCACACACCTTGCGCGAGAGCTAACGAACGGTTTGGGACGCACCCGGAAGAGGCTCACGTATGCGGGCCGCACAACCGCGCAGAAGAAAACTCTGAAGAATCTGCCCACGTCCGCGCTCCCGATTGAGTCGAGTTCGCCGACGAGTCGCTCGTATTTTCCATAAGAATTAGCGCAATTACTCCGGAAATCTCGCGGGTGGGGGGGGGGGGGATCGCGCCGATTCGTCGGCGAGAACGCGCGAGAAAACGATGACGGATCGCGGCATATCGCGACTCGTTTCCGCGAGACCTAGAGGATCCCTCGAAACGGTCATCGAGGAGGAAGAGGAACGGTGGCTGACCGAGCGGACTTGACTTGAGCGAACGGACGAGCGAAGGAACGATCGCTTATTCCTGACGAGGAGGGCACGATCGACGGTACGTGCGCGCGAGCGAGACGGTGAATGCCCAAAACTCAGGTGGTGTCAATGAACTCGGCCATGTGAGGAGTCGGCCGGGGCCTCCTCCTCGGCTATATCCACTATATCGGGGTCTTGTCTTTCCCATGGGACCGAGACTAATTTCGTGACTTTGCGAAAGCGACGCGACACGCCCGCGAGCCGATAACGCCGAGCGCGACGGATTTCTAGAGCGATTTTTCCCCGGATTTCTCTATTTCATATCATTATGCTCGACGACGACGACGAGATATTCGCGTCGTCGCGCGCACGGATCGCGAGTCGATGCGCCGAGCATCCGTGCGACGCGCGACATTACTTCGATCGCGCAAGCCGATTGTTAAATAAATCGCGCCAACGTGTATCGATGATAATTGTGACAATTTAGCAAGAGCAAGATACATTTTACCGTGAGAGTTCAACTTTGTTTGGCAGAAAACGCTGCATAAGTGTATCATTGTATCGTTAAATATATCGAGAAACGAATAGAGTGAGAAATTTTGTAGCTGTAATGTTACATCAGCAAGCTGATAGATAAACGTAACTTGTTTTAAAATATTTGAACGAATATATATCTCTCTCTCTCTCTCTCTCAGATAGCGAACGTGTGTTAGGTGATCGCAATCAGTTAGACGCGATGCTAGAGCTCGTCTAATTGCACGCCGGAACATATTTGGGTCTATACGCTGGAGATAATAGCGAGGTGAATGGTCTAGGCTGACTCCCAGAGGGGCACCTGCTTGTAACCACGACAAGAAAAAGCAGGTAGAAAGGATAAAACGCGTATCTACGCGGGATCGCTGCCGCGTACTCCAACGTTAAATCTCGCGCGCCTGTCAAAATTTAGACCGGTAGCGACCACCGATCTATCGCGGGGGTCTGGATCGCGGTGGCCAATGGGTACTGCGAACACAGTTGTCGATATCGGGTGACGTAATATTAAGGAATCAAGCGGTCCCACCTCACACACGAGTCTCCGCCTGCCCCGTTGCCCCTGGCGCTCCTTTTAACTGGGCTCCCTCCTCCTTTTGGACCGTCGGTCATGCGCGGGTCATCTTTGAAGAAATCTTCCTCCCTTCTTTTGCAACGACGGCGCGACCACGGTTACGTCGGTGATGGCAGGAAGAGAAGGTGAATCGGAGTGAGAAGGAGCGAGGCTCGCGGAAGCGAGAGAGGGCTGACCGCCGAAAGAGAAGAGCTCGCGCGAGTAGTCGTGACCCGATCACGAGCCCGAGCGGAGTCACTGTCGTAGATTATATGCATATATAACCGTGACAAACGCGTACGAGAAGAGGCAGGTTATGTTGTCGTAATTGAGGCAGGGGCTCGGTAAAGCTGGTACAACCGAGGCAGAATCGGTCCAACGCGGCTGCGATGAAAACTTACGTAATACTCCGTACCTTCGCGGCTAGCATTAATTTCGACGTCAACACTCACCCTGTACGTAGGCAGATTCGGCATCTTCATTGACGTTCCACATTTACAGGGAATGTTCGATGTCGTCCTTTGCGAATATGGATGCTCCATCTCAGTCTCCTCAAGTTGGAAGATGAGACTTCCTCTCTTCCTCTCACTTGCTCCATCGCCGATATCACGAATCAACGAGGATGCTGAACGAATTTCGAAGGTTTCTCGACGTCTTAGTACTGCCCGGTCGGATCTAGACCCCCGGTAGCGGCCATGTCGCGCGACCTTGAGGTATCTGTCGGGACTCCTTCCTACTTGCTCGACTCTTCTGGACCTTCCCTCACCTTCTCAATACTGACCGGTCGGATCGAGTCCAGCCATGTTGCACAATTTTAATTGAAAGTCAATCGAAAGCCTTCGGAGAGATATGGATATATGAACGGTCGTGAGATACGCAGTTACTCGACGGCACTTCAGTATAGACCGGTGGGGTCCAATCCTCCTGCTGCCATGTCGACGATAATGATCTTCAACAACACTGAAAGCGGAAGTATGTAGTTGCTTGATCGCGGAGAAAAACGTCTTCAGTAGAGACCGGTGGGGTCCAACTGCCGAGCCATATCTTCTTACTCGGCTCCCTCGGAAAGCTAGCAGAGCGTTACAGACACTTCTGACACTTGGTAGTATTGTGAGATCCCGTGAAAATGGCTCTCCTGAATTATCGCAAGTCTTGAAGGGCGATCCCGTCCCGGAGCAATAGTCTCGATGTGCGATTCACGAAATGGTCCGCGGTCCCAAGTGTGGCGGTTCGACCGGGAAGTGGTGCGTAAATCGCAATAGATATCGCACGATCCGGAGACGACGAGATCGAGGAGGCGGACGCTACCGGAAGAACCGAAGGGACCGACTGCTGTGTGTGCGTGACCGTGCCCCACAGAGCTCTGACAGCTCCACGGCGAGTGGCCTCGCTTAAGTCTCGGCTGGCCCCCACCTGTCCGACCAGGGGCAACGGCGATTGGCCGTTGCTGCCGGCTACAGCGGCAATTGGCACTCCGATCGAGCTTTCGGAAAATTTCCCCCGATATATCGTTCGGTTCAAGCCCAACCTCCACGTGTTCGTTACTGGGCCTTCACGTGGGGAGAAAAGTAGGATCCGCCAGGCCAAAGGAAGGGAGAAACCGAAAGAGAGGAGGTACCGCGGGTGGATCCAGAGGAATTTTTTAACTGGGAGCCAGTCGTCAATGATAAACGGTCATTAGTTGGATACCAGACGTTTCGAGATATGCCAACTATATGTAAGGTCTGTCCACAAGGGAGACCGTTTCCTTCGGGCTAAACGGAATATACGAGTCGTCGAATAAATGGCCTGAATACACAAAGTCCATTCTTAAAATACAAGTCTGATATTTGTTCTCTTTTGCCAATACAACGTTTGGTTCGTACTTGTTACTCGCAAAAATATTACGTTATTATGCCGCGTAAAAATATTTTAAATTTTAAATACGTTGCGTGCGCTGAAGCTGTTTCATTATTAAAAGCGTTGGCGGAACTGCTACGTCGTCCTCTAACACTATTTCTAGCGTGGCGTTAGGTAGTAGGATGGATTCATTGACCTCACGCGAAATCGATCGAGAAATTATCATTTTAGAGACCATGTGCTCGAGTTATGGCCTACCGTGACGTTGACAATTTTCCTGCGCGACTTATATCATTCTATATTAGACATTTTCTGCGTCGTTGTTTCACAAAATAAAGTAAAACCGACGAATTTAACAGTCTCGTAAAAATATTTTATCACAGAATTATTATTGCAAAAAATCCTACGGCGAAAAGAATAACAATACGCGCAACAGCCAGTGTAGATATAGTCAACGCAACGTGTAGAATATGTGATTAAACGAAGCAAGAATCCGCCGCATTGTCCGTCTGATGCAAGCCGACGGGCTTGACACTTGGGCGGATACAAGAATTCGAAGTTGATCCAAACGAAAAGACGGAGAAACGCTCCGCCGATTGTCTAGCCAGCCAATTTAATTTGGATAAAGACGTTCGGGTCGATGTTATAAATAAAAAGAAAGGTTATTATCATTGTATAGTATTGTTACTATCATTATTGGGCATAGTTAAAATTCTGAATGACTGCGATAAATAAATCTATGCTGCATTGACCATTGAGGTACAGAAAGGATAAGTCATTGTATTTCGGACAAGACTTGTGGTAATCCTAAAAAAAAACATCACGATAAGAAAATTTCTGCTCGTTAACTGACGGATGACCGATATGTTATCGCATTAGCTTAACTTACGCCAAAGGTTGCGCGGCGAGAAAACCGTTCGGATATACAGGGGCGTGAAAAAATCACGACAAACGCTAAAATGTTTGTTGTATATTGAGATTATTATTAAGCGGATTAAGAGCGGCTACACAAGTTACTCTCCTTAGGACCCAGCAGCTGCAACGTGTCCCCTCGTTTGTGCTGAAGGCATTGCCCGGTAGGCCGGTTTGTCGTCATTGTTCATTCTTTGTATTCAGCCATTATATTCTAATGATATAAGTTTGAATAAAGTAACTTGAAAGTTTTAGTAGCGATACCGCGAAAATACCCAATTTAATGAAGTACTTATCATTAGTTAAGTACAAAGTTGATAGATCGGTAAGCCTCAATGTAATAAAAATTCTTTCTCGACCAAAAATTATTTTATTGCAAAAAGATAAAAGCAAAGGTTTAAATACGTATAAAACAATTTTTATTAAATTTTGTTGGTGCAACGTGAACGGGGAAATATCGAATTGTTGATTAAAAAATTTCTGAAAATATTTTCATCAAAATACTATGTTGACGTAAAAGAGAATTGAATTATATGATCGCAAATAAAAAGAATACATATGCGTATTCGTTAGAAAACAGAGATATCTATGCCTCGAAAAGACTGATCGGGCTTGTATACATTTTAATATATTTTTAACGGTGAGTTTTCCGTGGAAGGGGAAGACACGAAAGCAGCGTAGCATCTTACAGGCGAGTGATCGGAATACCGTTTTTCACCGTTTCTCGGCGTAATATGCACACATATATTTTTATACCCGCCTTTAATTGAATCCGAGTGCGATCGAAAGAGTTTAACCGCGACATTAGTTTAGTACGTATTAACCGGTCCCAACGTTATTGCTCGCGCATCGCAAAATCGCTCGCTCGTTGACGGCTGCATTTAGAACGAAGGGGGACAACTCTAACGGAACGAGAGAGGCCGCGCGCACCAGCGTCTCATCTGCCGATACAAATTAATGCACGGTCCAGCTTATGGCCGTGTGGATACCTAGATACGCCGCCGCGGTACTTGTGCAGATTGTAGTTTGTCGTCCGTCGTCGCTCGCGGCTACGACTTCGTGTTACTGGGATAAAAGGTGAATGACTCGTTGCTACTTGGTACTCATCCCACCAACAGCATCCCGCTCTACGTTTGGAGGGGTAGCGCGTCCTTCTGCTATGCCTGTGTGCGGTAGAGACGAGAGGAACGAAATGCGAGGGAAAGAGAGGCGAGAGTAGGTAGATAGAGGAAGATCGAGGAAAGGAAGAGAGAAAGAGAGCGATACGACGATCATAAATTACTTGATCATCCTCAAGTTTCGATTTGCCGGCCGTGTGCATCTCCTTGTTACACCGCGACGTCATTAAGCTTTCGAGACGAAATATAGATCTGGCGGCGTTCATACGCCGTACTTCCTGCTTTGATTTTTCCTATTAGTCACACGCGGCCGAATATTAATATTGCATCGGGCATTGGTAAGTAAAGGAGCTTGTACGAACATGCCTCTCTTGCATCGTCAATGTGTGCCACGAGTGTAAGACGTTTCATTCGTCGCATAATCGAAACTGACTTTCATCACTTTGAGTAATTTCATGTGTAAATTATTAAGCGCAGTGGGACATGCTTATCTACGACTGTAGACTTCGCATTAGACCTCACGCTGATGGACATGCGAAAGTATTAATAAATTGTACGAACAAGATAATCATAGCTTCCTTCTGTCCTTATCTCGTAACGCGCGTCTTGTACATCACCGACGATGCTACCAAGAAGCGTGCAAAGTTATCAATTAATAATCCAATATGGTATCAGGTGCGTAATTCTGTTTACACGTATTATTCATTGATATAAATATCGAGATACGGAAGCGGCAGTTAAGATCCGATCGCATACGATTAAGTATAACGACTAGCGTTATCTATAATATTATTTGTAATGATAAAAAGAATTGTTGGACGGCTTTAGGCTGGCAGATGGTTTATTTATTTAAACCCGACATTTCGGCCGTACGGGTTGTGGTTCTTCTCAAGGAATTCAACAATAATATCACGTCATTGATGTTAAACTAAAAAACACAGGAGGTTTGACATCCATCTCTGGGCATCATTGTTCTCCGAGTGAGTCAAACTTCCTGTGCTTTTTACACTGTTAAAAATGTCATGAAATTTCATGAACTTTTAAAATACAATGGTAAATAATATTTAAATAACTCGAAGTGATCTTTAATGTACCTACGTGTAAAGAAATTAAGTTTAAGTAAATTTAAAAAAAATATATATAAGTGTATTAAAATTTAATATTTTTAATACAGAGGTAAGTAATATGTACATAAGTTAATGAAAATTAAGACATCGGTAAATAAATGTTCATATACAGCATTCATTACTTTTCATTTACGGGCTTGAACTAAGATTCCTTTACATGATAATTAAAAGTCATTAAGAAATTTCTAGTTTAATATCAATGACGTAATATTATTGTTGAATTCCTTGAGCAACCACAAACCCGTACGGTCGAAACGTCGGATTTAAATACATAAATCATCTGCCAGTCTAAAGTCGTCTAACAATTCTTCTTATCGTTAATCAACTACTGGCGATTCACATTCTTTCGTTATCATTTGCAATCTTGACACATTAAACACATGTGACGCTGTAACTATCGAACATTTGACGAAATTGTTTTTTTTTTTAAATTGAATTCGAGTATCAGCGTTTAACGAGATATTTGGGAAATAACGACCGTCCGTTGTATTCACAACGAGGAGGACGTCAGTAGCCGACTCTTGCAGCAATTCAGACACCCTCTTTTTCTACTACGTTGTGCTTCTATATGCCAGCGGCGATTGTGCAAGATACGAACCTGCCTACGTACCTATCGAGGTTTGCGCAACAGGCAACTTCGAAACGCCTGATGTGGATCTTCTCTTATAAGCACGTAACGTCCATGAATTCAGCGCAGTAAATTCAATCGGCTCGATGTCCTGATAAAGACTTTCCCCGATTTCCTGGCTTCGTCGTTTCTCGTAAAATATGACTTATCTGGCCTTTTGCGCATAGTAGCTAAATATAGGTTTGAAACACCGTTGCTTTTCTATTCGCGCGACCATAGATTACATATGTGCTACTATGTAGTCTTTGAACGACTGCTGTCGATCCGCGGTAGCCATTCACAACCTTTCGGATTATCGACCTTTTCAAGGTCTGAAGCAGACGCGGCCAAACTACTTTGGATTCTCTTAGATTTTTTTTTGGAACAGATCGTGAGAATCATTAGAATTAAAAAGAAAACGACATTCAATTCTTTTTCTGCACTGCTTCAAGTTCAACGAACTCTATCACAGAGCATTCATCGTATACATTTCGCTAGTCTTATTTGCATATATTGTGTAAAACGTTTTCTCATCGCATCTTGTTAAATATACGTTTAATTAACTCTTGAAAAAGTTACCAAATAATTACCAAATAAATAACAAGACATCGATGTCACTCGATCACTTATCATTTCTTCATCGATTAAAAAAAAAGGGATTACAATTAACAGACCTTTTGGCAATTAATTTAAAGTGTACAAATATGAGAACGCTTTTCAATGCAAAGTGTGATGCATTTTCAGTATCTAGCAATTTCCTCTACTAGAGAAAACCAGTCCCTCATAGACATGGATCTAATCAGGAAACGCGGCACCTTATCAGCGCGCAGTGGCGGAGCCTTCTCAGCCGTCGTAGTTAAGGAACGGCGATCTTAATCGCGCCGGCGCTGCTATGATCCTAGGTCGCCGAAGGACTCGGAAGTCCAGACGCGCGTGGTATCATCGTCACGCTGAGCCGTGCCTCGAGTTGCTCCACTAGCGGCTGGGAAAAAGTGAAAGACACTATGAGAGGAGGATGTGCGAAAGAAACGGAGCAAAGAATCGGAGGAGGGGAGGATGAGGCGATGCCGAGAAAGGAAAGGAGATAGAGCGAGAAGGAACGAGGAAGAGGAGACGACGCGAAGAGGGTGACGTCGGTGGCAAGATGCGAAGGCGAGGGAGGACAGGAGGAACTGAGAATAGAAGAGAAAAGTGGGGAATATATAAAGAGGGAGGCATAGGACGAGAGGTGGAGGAACCAGAAAGGATGGAGAATGAACTAGAGTGCAAACGAGCAATTGAGATGGGAGAGAAAGAGAGAGAGAGAGAAGCGGTGACGCTCGCTCGAGTTGTCGAGGCGATTGTGCCGATGTGCGTGGCAAAGTTTTGTGTCGGGATCTCCCTGACCTAACCATTCCGCCTCTCCCGTCTCGAGTCGACTTGGTCGCGGCAGTGTCTGGCTAGTCGACTCCTAAGTCGATTTCCTAAGGACTCGCTCGTACAATGGCATAATATTTGCATCATAAATCACGAATGTCGCGGACGAAGGTGCGAAGTTTCTGGTCGACTTGGCCGAAATGAACGATACGAACCAGACTCTCAAGAGCATCGTATTACACTTCGGAGAGGCTTCTATTACATTGACCCTCACAAAATCTGCTTAGTTTGCACGTGCGTGTATAAGTACACGCCTGAACGTGCGTAATCCTCGATCTGAGGCGTCGCAACATCGAGATGATACGCTCGACGACAGTCGCGTGTTTACGTATCGCATGGCTCGCATTACTGGCGACGCGCCTTCTCATTGCTTTGCTCCGCTTCATTCTCGCTTCGGTTGAAACTCCAGCGAGAGCTCGCAGCCGCTCTCAGCGCGACGCAATGCGCAGCCTCTAGGTCGGGCGTTCACCCTGTCCCGAGACGATCTCGCGTTCGCGAATGTTGAATCTCGATCGCAAATTTCATTCGCTGATAACGAATGCGATTTAATTTTGACAACGTTCTCCGACGCTATCGGCTAGAAATCGATTGAACTTTAAACCAAATTTTTGATAGACGTAAAAGAACGGTAGAACACAATGCAAAATATAAAAGGAGGAAAAATGATTACCATGGCGTTTGGTATTTTACGGCTGTCCGCTGTATCTAAATATAATCGGCAGACATTGTAAATTTACAATAATACAAACGGTGAAATGTCAACAAATGCGCTGATAAAATTAACAATCAAAATATCACATTTCCCAGACAAATGTCCGTATACATTTTGTGTCGCGCGTTGTACTGAACAGTTAACAATTTTTGCGAACAGTCATTAGGTCGCGAGATGAATTTGCGAATTCGTTGCTTTAATTAATGCGGCTGCTTGTCTCCCACCAGTAATCTCGAGGTGTACAATCGTCGAGCATAGAACATAGAGAGCAGAGAAGGAGGGCGAGTTACACAGAAGTCTTCGTCGATTAAAAACGTTAGAAATTTATCTTACTCAAAATCTGTCGGCAGTATTAACCGACCGTCTTGAAATTCCTGATGCTCGATCAGTGATCACTGTCAGCTGGTCCATTCGGGTTGATTGATAATAATGAATTCTTTTATTTCAGAGGTAAAAAAAAACGGCCGCCCATCGATAATAGACCTCCCGTCTATCCGCTCGAGAACTCCGCTTCCCTTTCTCGGCTCTGCCCCTACCGTTTTCTTGCAAATCGATTCCAGTTGGATCACTGACCCGACAGTGCGCCACGCCGCTCCTCCAATACGGGTTTACGAATTATCGCGGACCCGTGTAGTCCAGGGGGGCCTTACCGTCATGCGTGGCACGCGAGAAGGTGCCTTACCTGGCCCAAAACGAACGGCATCTATCCAGCAAGATATAGAAGCGATCCAGCAATTCGAGGTGCTATCTAAGCACCTTGAGCGACGGTGAATAAGTGACGATAAGTAGGTAGATGGGTAGGTAGGTAGGCAGAATAGATAGGTTGGTCGACTGCTTGCTCGTTAGGCTAGGTGCGTTGACCCTCCCGGCGTGTCCAACGTTCAACGAGAGATAGAAGAGAAATAGAAGTGTGGAAAGAAAGAGAGAGATAAAGAGCGGAAAAGAGATGTAGAGAGGGAAAAAGGGATGCAGAAAGCGAGAGAGAAAGAGCGTAGCTTGTCAGATAAGTAGAAAGAGAGGAAGAGAGGTCGCCGATGAGATGTAGAGTTCGCGATCCTTCCGTCAGTTCTTAAATTACCTAAGTACAGCCGAAAACTGACGGATCGTTGAACTCGGTCTCTCTCAACGGGTTTAGCTATTGTAAGATTAGCATGTAACCAACGACCATTAGCATTAAACCATTTACCGAACATCGCGTCACGATCGACGTTATGTAAATCGTCGAGCCACTACATGTACATCCACATTAGAATGTCTGTTATATATAATTCGTAGGGTGAAAATAAAGATGTCTAAAGTTCGAGTATGGATATTTGATACATGCAATAGAAGTCTTACTATATTTGTGTTATATGTAATATGTATTAAGTTAATATTTATCTCATGTTGTACAATCAAAACCAGCAAGAAATACACTTTTATTTCCGCTGCAAAAATAAGTTGGCGAAAGTGAAATGTGTGAAGATGTCGATACATGCTTTCAAGGGACAAATCAATCAACGCGGTTTTTTCTTCGAGATGTGACTAAGAAGACAACTAGTTATTCATAGATTCTGAGTCACCGTATGAGCTTACGAAAGTAATTGGTCATTGAATGAAAGTAATGCGATTGATTAGTCATAGGTAGAAATCTCGCAAGAGAAATCGCGCTTCCTAGGAATTGTTCCTGGCTGTAAGTTATTTCCGCTATTGATTATCTCTTAATGATATTGATTATCAAATTATTTTCTACGTATTCATTTACGCACACCTAATAGTTGACAATATTGAAGAATAAATAGTCGTGTCCTTAATTATTATAATAATATCGTTTTCACGCGAATCGTTTAAAAAATACCTTTAATTCAAATGTGTATCCATAGATAAAAAAAAAGCAACCAACACAATTTTAGATAATTGTTAACTGTGCCTTGGAATTATGCGTACGCTCTGTTATTAATCTGAGGTTACTTTCTCTCTTAAGTTCCTCAAAGTTGTGAGAAAGATCGAGCCGTGTGCAACTGAGATCCGTCCAACGACATTTTCATGCCTAATAATATTCGCAAAAGGAAAAACTCGCGTTATCGCGCGTCACGATAAAAGAAACTCGGTGCATATCCGGGGCTCGTACAATTTTTAACAGCTTTAGTGCATTCTCACGGTTCTCTCTTACTTTCTCCGTAGAAAAAAAGGAGTAGAGGGAGAACCACCTTCCTCGTCGGGGAAAGTGAAATCAGTCACCTGCACGCCTGCACGCGTGCTCATCTTGTTCGCTACTCTTACCTGTCGCGTAAATCAGAAGGACGATCGCCCAATGCTACCATTAATAACGCAACGCACTGATTTTAGTTGCGATGTAACAGAAGCAGCCGTATGTAAAGTCGAGGAGCCGTGTATTCAGTTTGGATATTCCCTTCCACCGATATTTCCTCATAGAAAAGATTGGCATCAACGTTTAATTCTTCCGCACTGTGCACATTTGCTTCAAAACGGTCACCGTAGAAATGCTGGTGTACCTAAATATTGTATTTAAATTTGTCACGAAATGAGACCATGGAAAAATTTACGAAAAACTTGTATCAAGGCTATTATTTTGTTAATATAATCTTCATGTAAATTAATGTGACATTTCGTGCTTCATAAAACACTTAAAATTTCAGATTGCTCATGATTTCCCAATCTTTTCAGACAAAGTCGCGTGCATCAAAATTTGATGCATTTACATTTAACGAATAGGCGTAAGTCGAACATGTATGCTTTCACTGGTACTTTTAGTCGCGTGGATCGCTTTCACGTATGTATCAGTGCACGTACGTATCATCCCTAACACGTGATCGATACGCGATTCGAATCTTGATCAAGAAGTACGCGTGCGGTATAGCATACGTAAGCGTGCACAGCATCGGCAAAGGGGGATAGACGTGTAGTTTGCAAGTCGCAACAATAAAGATGCCGATTATGCGAGAGTGAAAGAAACGAAAGTCTATGGCGCGGCCTAGGTTGAACGAAATAGAAATGGTCAGGCCTCGTGAAAAGGTACAGTGACGTGCGAGAGTTCTAGGACAATTTTTTCTTTATCTGCTTCCGAGACGACGAGCTAAGATGAAGTTTGATCAATATAAATACATGAAGAGGAAAATGATATTTCTGTCATTCGAAATAAAACGCTTTCCAGAGGCGAATATGAATGGGTCTGAAAAGTCTCTTGTGTCCAGGAATTTATTCTTTACATTGCTCTCAGGCGTGTATTGACCTTTATTAAGTATACGCCACTTGAAAAAGAAGTAAGTACGCGGAGATATGGGAATAGTCGCTGGGCGTAGTGAAACTGGCACAGTGTCAAGGCACCAGTCGCGGACTGATTCGCCAGCACTAAATTAATACGGACGTGAAAAGGGGAGAAGGATTCTCTTTCTATGTCACCTTTCTCCTTTTACCTTCACGGCAAGCTGAGCAATTATTTCGCACGATACGCACTACCGGCTAACTTTCACGAGGCTTTCTTCTTTAGCGATCAACCTGCAACGCAATTCTCTCACAGATAACGTACACGAATATGCGGTCATGCACACATTGCCTATCGGAGGAGAAACGCAACACGATTGTCGTGACATTCGCAATTTCCTGTGGACAAATGAAAGTTGCACGCCATTTCTTCGGCGTATCTGTATTCGTAATCTTAGAGTAAATCACGTCGGCCAACTGATTACGTATTTCTTGTTGCAACTATGATATGCATTCAACATTTTTATGGCGAAACCTAGAGAGATCTCGTTAGCTTAACCCACGATAGACCGCCAGCAATCTACGGGCTGTAGACTGTGGAAACATTTTTTTTGCTTGATAATTTTACACACAACATTTTCATCTAATGTCCTGAATTTTTTCGTTTCTGGCAGTCCACAGCCCGTAGATTGCTGGCGGCCTATAATGGGTTGAAGCTCGCTCGAAACGAATAACAAATCTTCCATTTTCCGACTTTTACAACTCAAGAACAGCGAACGTCTCGACACTTTAATCGGGAATAAATCGTGATATAATGTGTTATCGTACGAATTATGCACATCTCGACTATCATTCAATTGGTCGACATTAGGCTAGCTGGTTCTACGTTTACCTTTTGTTTTTTTTTCTTTCTAATCGCGAAGGATCATCTGAAGCGTCCTAGCGGCAACGAGTACCTTAACCGTGAAAAGAATCGTATCGGCCGATTGCGCAACATCTGCTCACATTGTACGAGCGCGTGTGGGTGGTAGTATTCATGAGATACTTCCTCATTCCTAAAACCAGCCCAGCTTCTACTCTACGAGCAACGCGACGATCAGCGGTCGTCATTCTGAGTAACGAATCCGATATGTCTTCGATATGCAGGTGCATATTCTCCGATTCGCCGCGGAGCGAGAAGAACACGGCGAGAAAGAAGGCGGGTAGAGAGAGGATCGATTGTTTCGTTACGACGAAGAGACAAGTTGGACAGGGAGCCTCGCCTCAAGAAGGGAGAAGAAGGGTACTCGAACTCTCGGTAACTCAAATCCGCGGAGTCACGAAATGATATTCGGCCGTAGGTATATTTCGACAGACGGGCGAGTGTCGTTAACCTCCCGCGCAGTTTGCTCGGAAGCGGCGAAACAATTGCCCGGTCTAGAAATAGCGAGCTGCGTCCCGGACACCCACTCCCTAGGGACTATATCAATGCGCCCCGTAGGTTGCGAATTGGGCGTTGCCCTCCGCCTTTCCTCACTGTCCGTCCGACTCAGACGGACGTGGAGGAAATGTGGAATGCCACGTGGGGGCCCTTGCGTGTCGGCGCAGCTTACGATTACCGACAAGCATCATCCTTCCTCCCACCTCGGCGGATTTTTCGTGCCGCCCGAGCGGGAAAACGGAGAGGAGAAGAGTTTTGGAGCAGGACGTGATAACAACGACAAAGTGAAGGGCACAACCGCGTGCGAGAACGAAAGGGAGGGGCACGACTGCGTACTCGTACTCTTACAACTTCAAGATCCACGTGGATGGCCCGCTGTCGAGTAGTGTTGCAATCTTGCAGTCAGACTTCTTTCTGCCCTTTCCGTTCCTGCCTCTCCTCTCTTTCTCTCCTCTCCTCTCGCGCCGTTCTTTGTGGTGTCCAAGATGCTTTTGTGTATTTCCCACGGGAGAGAAGGCACGATCGTAACGAGTAAAAAATGCTCGCACTTTGAAGCTTCTCGACTTTGAGCGCCGAAGCGAATGTCGGAGTGTAATTGTTCAGATTACACACGGCGTGGTAGTTTCATTTTCCCTTGTTATTAATTTCGTTTTTTAATATAAAATTTAATAGAATTATTCAAGATCTCTCAAGTATTCAGACAGAAATATCAGGTGCAGCTTTCACAAGAAGCTCGTTTCTCTTTTACCGCGAGAAAAATTGAATTCATAACTTGATTGTCGAAACTTAATGTTGAAAATTAAAAATTGTACCGCACACGATTTCTAAATATCTATTGCGAAATCTATTCCTTATTCCAAAAATGAACGTTTCACACGATAACACGGTATTTTGGTGTATTCCGCATAAAGTCACGTCACCCTATTATGCTAGTAATATGCTATGTAATATGCAAACGAGAAATCTGATTGACTGAGAGGATGAAACTAACAATAAATATGAAAAAAAAAATTGTTGCGAGCGTATCGTTCGTTCGTACATGTACATACTACGTAGAATGCGAACACACGAGCTACTTCAAACGCACTCATGCGCGTGTAACACCAGCATCGTATAGTAGAAACATCACGCGAAACGAGCTCGGCTGTCCACGGTAACGTGCACTAACTCACGGTACTGATCTATGGTGTCAGGGTCCACGGCTGCCGAGACTGATAACTCTATTAAAAGCCTGCAGTGCCAACATTGAACTTCTTGGCCTAGTTTCTAGGTGCGGATGCGCCGAGTGGCGAAGCGCGGAAGAAGATACAAAATCGTATAATATTAATTTGCAATACGAATATTCTAAGGAGATTGAAATGACGAGATTTGCAACACGTCATTAAACTTTGATGAGAAACCGAGGGGGAAACCGCTGACCAAAATCTTGTACGCCAACGCCCACTAATGCCCAGTGGGCATCACTTTATCTTGTTTCATCTTTATAATGTTCCAGCAAGACCTAATGCCCAAAAAAGTGCCTAGTAATGCCCAGTAATGCCGCAAATCTGTACACCACAATGCCCTGAGCGGTCTCCCCCTCGTGAAAAACACATACGTAATTGAGTGACGATGGCGAGTGAAAACTTTGGACACGCACACAGCTGGCGGATTTCGAAAATCTATTGCGCATTTTTTTGTTGCAGTCTGCGAATACATTTGATTAAACGGAGACAAAAACGCACACAGTTGAAAAATTTGTGTTAAATTTAACAGATATCACATGTCCCAAACGGTCCACACAAATTTTTGTGTTAATTTAACATAATATGGATATGTTAAAGGATCACACTAATAGTCTGTTAATATTTTAACACCAAATAAATGCAAATCTCAAAATCATTTAACATAAATTTTGTGTAAACTTAACATATTTTTAATGACAAAATGAATTTAAAAAATGTAATTTTTACATTTCATAATAAATAGGAATGTATCTTCGGGGAGGTAGGCACTAACAATAAGACACGCCACTTATTTTTCGGCGAGAAAAGTAACGGGCTAGGATTCGAACCTAGGACCTTCAGCTTGCCAGGCGAGTGCTCTTCCAACTGATCTATCCAGGCCCAGATGTAATAACCC
>NW_011967240.1:4163268-4223382 GCF_000949405.1 Vollenhovia emeryi | reverse complement strand
ACAATTAACATAAGAGCAATCTGTTAAATTAACACATGAATGTGTTAACCATTTAACACAAAAATTTTAACGGGCATTTCTTTTAACAAGAAAACACAAATTTTCCAACTGTGCACGCGTACCTTGTAATTTAAACGCACGAGAGAAAAATGTATCAAATTAGTACTGAGAGAAGCGACATACGCGTATACACGGTACGCGTGTCTGCGTGTGTGAAGCGATGAGTGTGCTCTTTCATTTTCCAAATGTATACATTGCGCCGCCCCGTTATAGTCCGGTATAACGGATCCGAATTCGGATGTTGAAGAGAACGTTCTCCTCGACCTGAGAAAGAAAGTATTGGAAGGTATGCTAGAAAGCCTTCAGGCGAGACCTAGATTTTTTTCAAGATCAATACCGGAGAAACGGTATATTGACTGAAATCCCGTACGCTTGATTATCTTCTCACGACTGGTCAATCGGCGAGCGGTCCGGTGCAGGGCACCGGTCGGTTTTGGCGGGCCACCTTCGTGTCACGCACAAGGATGTACCTCTGCGTGCAAGTAGGCTCGCAGCCGGATGTTATCGTGTCCGCGCACGACGCGAGAAGAACGTCTGATAACGACGACGACGACGACAAGAACGACAACGAAGACGAGTAGCCGGATTTCTTTTTTCGTGCAGCCGAGCGGTTCTCGCACGCGGCTACGGCTAACTGTATTTTGACTTTGTGGCCTGAATTGCGGTAACACGGTAACTGGCTCCAGTGTGCGACACCCCGGAGTAACGGGCCATATCTCGAAGGCACGGTTCAGGCCTTTACGCATGTAGGTACCTACATAAAAGGCACTCTCACGTACATACGTCACGCGTCACACAACTTATACGGCTGGTGGGCGTATGTGTGCACCGCCAAACAGACACGGTATAGGGTAACGTGCGTGTGCAGATGCGCAACGCAGCGCGAAGAGAAAGAGAGACGGACGGGAAAGAAAGAGGGGAAAAAGAGAAATGGAAGAAAAGAAAGAGAGAGAGAGAAAAAGGTTAAGGGGGAGAGAAAGAGAAAGATCGAGTCGTTGGTGGCGGTTTATCGTATGCGTCCGGTGTACGTCCGCTCGTTCGCGTTGCAACCGTGAATGTAGGTACAGTTAGGTATAAGATGCCCACCGACTCTCGAGTCTGTAGGTCGGAGGCGCGGGACGTGCAGCCCGAGCGTGTATATCCTTCGCATCCGGGGGATCGCCTTTGAGACGACAGCAGGACCTTGGGCCTTAACCCACTCTTACTTGGAAAGGGACTAGCGACGGCACATCGCGGCCTCTCCTCTTCCGCGTTCGCCACGCATACAGACGGGACGACACGCGTTCTGCGACAGCACTCGGCCGTGCCAACGTTTTTGCCAAACGTTCTAACGGATGCGACCTGGGTTTCGCTCAAATCGCACCGTCAAACGTATGTTACATATACATACGTTGATTCGCGTCCAGCTACTTTGCTACAAGTTTCACTCGAAATACTTGATTCATATTCCTTGTCTTTGCGTAATAGTCTGATATCTGTAGCCGCGGATGCTTATTTGTAGCCAATTCAGTTGCTTGCACTAGTGCGCACCGAGTGCGCACTAAGGCTCGTTCATGGTCAATTCTTATCCAGCAAAACGATCTGCACAGCATCCGTACAAATCATTTTTTTGGCTAAATAGTTGATGAACTTTTATTTAAAACAAACTTACCCTAGTAGCACAGTGCATTAGCTAAACATTGGTACAATATTAGACCAATATTGCTAAATGGATATAATGGCAACAATATTGGAGCAATATTGGGAATACTAGATTGACATTATTTCCCAATATTGCGCCAATATATTGTGCTACTAGGGTAAATATAAGAATTGACTATAGACAAGCTAGTGCGCACTCAGTGCGCACTAAGGTTCGTTCATGGTCAGTTCTTATCCAGTAAAACGATCTGCACAGCATCCGTACGAATCATTTTTTTGGCTAAATAGTTGATGAACTTTTATTTAAAACAAACTTACCCCAGTAGCACAGTACATTAGCTAAACATTGGTACAATATTAGACCAATATTGCTAGATAGACATAGTGACAACAATATTGGAACAATATTGGGAATACTAGGTTGACATTATTTCCCAATATATTGTGCTACTAGAATAAATATAAGAATTGACTATAGACCAGGCTTAGTGCGCACTCCGTGTGCACTAGTGCAAGCAATCGAATTCGCTGTTTGTCACGTTAAAAGAACCAGAGACGAGTTTCTGTTACATATATTCCTTTGAGAATGTCTCATTAAAAAATGGTCATCACGGAATTTCATCTTTGCGAATAATGTGACGACAATGGTCGTCGCATCAACATAGTCTTACACATTGACGAAAGATTGACATACGCATGTTGTACACGCACCGGCATAAATGCCGTCCCTATCCGTGTGAGGCGCACACACACAACAAGCGAACGACCAATCCGAAAGTCGTGCCGCGGTCGTCCGACGATCGGATTAGTCACCCGCTTGTTTGTGTGCGTGAGTCTCACACGGATAGGGACGGCATTTATGCCGGTGCGTGTACACGTGCGACGTTTGGCTGTGAAACTCGCGGGCAACAATTATTAGCCGCGTACGCTATACGCTCGTGAATGCTCGCTCCGTGCGTGCTCGAAGCACTCCTGCGATCTGGACGCAGATGGAAACGAGACGTGGGACGTCTCGGTGAAGTCTGACCGGTGAATTCTGTCGTGCGCATAATTATCCGATGCGATTCGCTCGCGTGCGTGCGCCAGAAAATTATCGCTCGGGAATTACGCGCTTCGCTTAATTCGAAAATGTCGACGGGCGAAGGAGCGAATTTGCACCGGCGGACCCGCGTCAGCAAGATTTACGACGTGGGGGAACGTTGACGCGACTACTCGGTGGTATGTACACGAAAGGGCGGATGATTTGTGATCGCTACGCGAGAAGCGCGATAAACGGCGAATTACGCGAAGGCTCGAAAGATTGAAAGTAAATCTCACAATCGGTAAATGATGACTTTGCGGCGTAGAAGCGATGCGCTGGACGGCGAACGCTGGAGCCGACACTCTTTTCGAGATCCCTTTCTAAAGTCCCTTTTCCGCGTCGATCGATACGCAACGATGGTCGTCGCAACGTGTGTAAACCTACGGAAGCGTGCCGTGGATCCAGCCGTTCGCGTGCCGTGGCACGCGACACGTGACTCCTCACGATTCTCCCGACACAAACAAAAAAGAATCAGGAAGTGTACATCAGGGAAAGGTGGGTATCCCTTGTACTCTCCCTCGAGTGAAAGGTATCCCCTTTCGCCGGTCCGCCATTCACCCCTTTCTTTCTCAGGTCCGTCTTCTTCCTGACGTGGAAAAGAGGGCAGCTGGTCCCTCCAGTTTTGTTATTTCCCGAACCCTTTTTACGAAATTTCGGGCTTCTTGGCCGCAGCTTGTACGACAGCGCGATCTCCTTCCGGCTGTTCGTATCTCGCGTTGCATCTAGCCTCGAACTGGTTTTCCGGTAAAAAAAAAAACAGGGAGTAGGAGGAGACGGGGTAAAAGTGATGAGAAAAAAAGATGCGAACAGAAGGACGGCGATCTCGAGAGGGAAAAGAGAAATTCTTCGGGCAGAGTTCTCCTCGGCTCCCTTTGTGCCCATATGCCGCGCCATCCACGCCTATCTGACCCGCCAATGACGATCGGATGGACTCGACAAGGACGGGCTACTGCACGTACTTCCACCAGAGCGAATCGATCGCTTCCTGGTAACCATCGAATTTCATCCACGAGATCGACGACTGAAATCGACCCGGAAGTCGCCGCGTAACGGCCCACGCGATGCGACGTGGATCGCACGTGTGTGCGTCGACTACACTCTACCGCGAGACAAAAACCTGCGACGGTTACGGGCTTAAGGCGGGATAAATAAAAATAGGTAGCACTCGTTCGAAATAAATATGGAAATTTACGCTGCGTCATTGGTTTGCATTACTTTGTACACTAATTGCACGGATGCACAAAGGGAAAAACGAGGGGGAAACCGCGGAGGACTTTGTGGTGTACAGATTCGCGGTATTACTGGGCATTACTAGGGCATTTTTTGGGCATTGCGTCTTGCTGGGGCATTATAAAGATAAAATAAGATAAAATAAGATACAATAAGATAAAATAAGATAAAACAAGATAAATAAGATAAAAGAAGATAATAAGATAAAGTAATGCCCACTGGACATTAGTGGGCATTGGTGTACAAGATTTTGGTCAGCGGTTTCCCCCTCGGGGAAAAACGAGGGGGAAACCGCGGAGGACATTGTAGTGTGCAGATTCGCGGCATTACTGGGCATTACTAGGCACTTTTTTGGGCATTAGGCCTTGCTGGGGCATTATAAAGATAAAATAAGATAAAATAAGATACAATAAGATAAAATAAGATAAAACAAGATAAATAAGATAAAAGAAGATAATAAGATAAAGTAATGCCCACTGGACATTAGTGGGCATTGGTGTACAAGATTTTGGTCAGCGGTTTCCCCCTCGGGGAAAAACGAGGGGGAAACCGCGGAGGACATTGTGGTGTGCAGATTCGCGACATTACTGGGCACTAGTTTGCGCATTATAAAGATAAAATAAGATAAGAAGATGAAGTAATGCCCGCTGGGCATTAGTGGGCATTGGTGTGCAAGACTTTGGTCAGCGGTTTTTCCCCCTCGGGGAAAAACGTCGATTAAACAAGAGACAATAGAATCGACATACGATTTCAATTTGTTTCAACCCGGGACCGATGGAGATCTTCTGTGTATTCTCCGAATTTTCCACTGCAACCCTTTCGCTACCGGCGGCGGCGAGAGCGGGCTCCGTAGCCGCTGAACGACGAAAGGAACGTTTAGCTCCACGAATGACGGTTTTATATGGGCAGAATGCAGATGTCCGAGTGTTGGCAGTGGTCGGATATATAGTGCTGACCATTGAAGCGGTCAGCTTGCCCGCGGCGAAAAATGTCTTTTTAATTGGCAATTAGACGCGTCGTATGTCCTCTCCCAGCTGTCATGTAACCGCGGGTGAATCGCCGCGAATCGTATGGTTACGGTGGGCACGCTCGAGTGCCCACGTGAATGGGTTCAAAGGACGGCGAACTAAAAAGGCCCTAAAAGTTCTGCCGATGTCCGAGCATTCTTTGATAATCCTCTGGACACAACACGTTTTGCGGGTCCGAGCGGCCGAGGTATACGCTCCCCATTGAGTCCGGGAGTGACCCGTGGCGGCGCGAAGCCAGGCGCGACAATAAAGGGGCGCGTGGGTGACAGAAAAGTAGGATGTTGAAAGATGAAACATCCAGGTTTTATACATTTTTCATCCTTTAATTTGACGGATGACCGTGCGCGCGCCAAGAGAATCCCTCGTCCGTCCGCGATACCTTCGAGGCGTGCACGTGCCTTTTCATCGCCGGTAGGATAAACCTCTTGACTGTATATTCATGAAATTCTGTATTCATAAAATGTTATTCGTGGTAGAGAAATGAACAATGTATACCTATAAATCGGATATTAAACCGTCCAAAGTAATCATCAAGAAGCGTAATGACGCCACTCTTCCAATTTCTCCACGAGTTCTCTTCACAACGTCGAAAAGTTGTACGTGTGTGTGTGTGTTTGCGTGATAAATCAGCTCGTTATTTCTCGTTTTCTATGTCTCCACATCGCCCACGCGTGCGACCTCACCGATGAGGAGAAACGTGATTGATCCCGGAAAAGTGATATCTCAATTGTACATGTACTTATAAGTGCGCGACCGAATAAATATTGTCAGACAAACAATAGGAGTGACTGTTACTTTAGGAAGTGATAACAGAATCGCGCGACAGCGTATCGCGGACCTTGAATTGCCGCGGACACACCTTGGACGTGCCATTAAACCGGCTACTTGGCACTGGAACTCGAGTGTTTGGCATGACTTAAAGGACGTCTATTTTACATTTTTACGAGCATAAAATAGACGGCTGGATTATATTCCTCTTTGTCTTACAACTTGTCGCTCGATCCCAAACGGTCGACCAACATCGGCAGAGTATTTAGATAATCACAAATAGCTGTTAAATAAAAACCAACCATAAGTATATCGTAACAAACTCCGTATGCACAAAGGAGAAAACGATACATCAACGGTACGACGCCAGGGAAACGAAAATGTTTGCTCCCATAAAGTTACCATTTGATTTGCATAGTAACTTGTACGCGGTTCGATATCAAAGTTTACCGTTGCGACGTCTAACAGCGTACGGTTATATAAATTCCAGTCTATTCGTGTTCGCGTTACAGTATCGAGATGTATATTATTGCGAATTCTGATATTTATGATAATAATGTACGTTCAGATACCGTACGATGATGATAGAATCCGTAATGCCAATTTTGTATCTTTATCGTCGTAATTACGATAGACAGAGAGAGAGGGAGGGAGAGAGAGAGAGAGAGAGAGAGAGAGGGAACGGACGGCGCTACGCGTGTGTGTTGTGCACCTATCTTTTTCCATTCTGCCTCTCTTACTACTGCAACTTTCTTCCTTCTGCGTTGCGTCGATTCATTCCGACTGCCGATGATGTTTCGAGAACAGTTATGTGGGAGTCTGGGTCACGAGGCGTGGCTTCTATGGGGACACCATCCACTGTCCCATAGAACCACAGTCCTATTGGCCAAGAAACGCTTACGAGGCACGGCCGGAATAATTATGTAACCTGCGCTTCGCGCGCTACGGGCTGGCACGAGCGTCCGTGACGACACGAAGAGTGCCAAGGGTTGGAAGAAGAAGAAGAAGAAGAAGAGGAAGACTAAGAAAAGGAAGAAAAGGAGAGAGGGCGGCCGGTTCTGATGACCCTTGCAATGGAGGCAGCCAACAGCAGCAGCGTACACGTGCGATCACGTATGCGAATTTATTTACTTTCCGCCTGGTGTGTGCGCGCGCTCTCTTTCTCTTTGAATCAATTATGGGTAGAACGGCATTTCAAAAATATTACAATAACATTTCTTTCAATCGTTGCTTTGCTTTTCTCACGATTTGCAGGGAGCGTGTCAACAAAACGTTACTCATACATACTCGATTGATTGCAGAAAGAACGTCACGAACTGAAGAAAAGTACGTCGAAACATGCATTTCGAGCTAATTGTAAAATATATAACAGTTGAAAACATAATGAGAACGGAAATGGTTTTGTGAATGCAACCAACAGCTTTTCTCGTAAAAATAAAAGGTGTAGTTTTGTTTTCGTCTTCGACGTAAAACGTACATTGCTTCTAATTACACATTATAAATTTTGTACCACAGCAAAGATTATAATCTGAGTTTTATCGAATTGTGTATATAAGAAGTCAGACAGGATATTATATTCCAATCTTACGTCATACTGGGAAATTGATTTCATCTTTTCTCAGTGAAAGGCACGAGGAGACGAAGGTTCTTCCGTAATAGAGTGAAATGTCTTTTACTGGAAGAATATTGCTGTTGATTGTTCACGAGCTTTGAATATAACGTTGAATAAGATTGAACAGAAATTAACGTTTTTTTTTGGTAAACTTTCACTTATTTAGTTTAAAGTTGAGCATTCTTAGACTATAAAATTATACGTTAAATATAGGTTCTATATAAATTATATAATGCAACTCCTCGTGATTTGAAAGTCTCGATGTTTCACGGCGTAAGATTCGATCGTATTTTAGCGAAACAAATCAGAGTATTCGTCGGACAGGTGTGATTTATTTTGCCTTCAATTAATAAATGATTAATGCATATTTATAAATTATTTAATATTATACAGTTGATTCTTCATAAACACTGTTAGTAAATATTCTCTCAAATATGTTTTATACTAGGAATATATAAAAAAAATATAATATGAAAAAGCAAGATTTAGTCGACCTTAACTGACCAATGTTTAATATAAATAATGCGACGTTTCGACCTTAGGATTTAGATCCTTCTCAAGAAAAATCTAAAGGAGCATCCGATAATCGAGATTACAATTCTATTTAACGAATACAAACCCCAAATTACAAAATAATCTCAATGTGTGTAATGCAATAGTAAAATATGTAAAAGAAACGAGATTGAAATTAATAAATAAAACAAAAGACGCGGTTTGTCACAGCGGACAAAATAATATAAAAGATTGAAAATAAATCAGAGACCGATCAATTGCCTTAATAAATGATCAGCCGCTACGATACGACGTCATTTGATAAAAGGCAGAAAGAAAGTAAGTCAAATTATAAAATAATATAAAAACTCGGCTATTTATTTACGCGGCCAGTACGCAGTATTTAATACGGCGTACAGATAAAGTGACTATAAAGGATGAAATAAATGCAGCGAACAATAAATGATGTAGATAACGTAACATATTACCTAGTTAAGTATTTACACGTCGATTTACACTGTCACACAAATAAAACGCGGTCAACCGTAGCGTGACGTAACATTTTTCTTTCGACGATATCTCTCTCTCTCTCTCTCTCTCTCTCTCTCTCTCTCTCTCTCTCTCTCTCCCCTCCCTCTCTCAAATATATTTTCGACTCATGGAGCTCTAGTAACGGGATGATGCTTCATTCTTGGTGTCACAGATTTGCAATGAAAATAATTAGTAAGCCCAGCGAAAAGCGAATGACGATCCCAACGAGACCGCAGCGGGACAATTTACGTTCTCGTTAGAAGGGCGCGCGTGTTGTCTCGTGAAATCGGAGACGTCGAGTTTTTGCACTGCCGGTCGAACGAACAACAGTGACTTTCCGACCTAAATTCTTTAGCAACCGCTACCATCGACGTCGCCACCGAGTCCTTGGCCGTACCACCCGTCATTATGATATAATATCATCCCACTTCCTTTAACAGTTTTCTTTCGGTGATCTTACCCCGAATTTGATACACTTCTCATTTTCACGCTCATCTTTTCACGGAAAATTATTACCATCTAGAGCGAGTTTCACAAACGTCGGTTAACTGCTAACCGAAGGTTAATTGATTCTCTGTCTCTTCTTAGATAATAAGATAGGAAAAGATAGGGAGTTGACTGAACTCTGGTTAACAGTTAACCGACGTTTGTAAAACTGGACCTTATACTCGACCTTTTGTTCGCAGCACCAGGGAATACGTGACAATTTTACGGACAGCGTTACGCCAAGTTGAGCCAGTTATTACAGTTTTTAAACAATGAACGGCACGGTAGGATCGCGGTACGTAACCCTGCAAATTATCTGTTCTATCCGAGAGGTAAACCGCTCACCAAAATCACGTACACCAATGCCTACTAATGCCCAGTGGACATTACTTAATCTTCTTATCTTATTTATTTTGTTTTATCTCATTTTATCTGGTTTTATGTTATTTTATTTTTCTAATGCCCAATACCCAGTAATACCGGAAGTCTGTACACCACACACACACACACACACACACAATGCCTTGAGCGGTTTACCCCCCGGTTCTATCGGTAAACCCGCAGACACAGTAAATATAGACTGAGCGTCCCATTGAATAAGTTGAAGCTTGTGAGGAGAGAGATAGAGAAGATTTAAGAAGACTTTCTTTCTCTGTCTCACCATCGTGACAAAAGAGGCGCAGGCACAATTCTTCTCTTTTACGATGGTGTAAGACAGAGAAAGAAAGTCTTCTTAAATATCTCTCTCTCTCTCTCTCTCTCTCTCTCTCTCTCTCTCTCTCTCTCTCTCTCTCACTCTTCACAATTTTGGCATTAACAGGCATTGGTGTACGTGATTTTGGTCAGCGGTTTATTCACAGACATAGTAAATATAGACTGAGCGTTCCATTGAATAAGCTGAAGCTTGTGAAGAGTGAGAGAGAGAGAGAGAGAAGATTTAAGAAGACTTTCTTTCTCTGTCTCACCATCGTGACAAAAGAAGCGCAGGCACGATACTTTTCTTTTACGATGGTGTAAGACAGAGAAAGAAAGTCTTCTTAAATCTTCTCTCTCTCTCTCTCTCTCTCTCACTCTTCACAAGCTTCAGCTTATTCAATGGGACACTCGGTTTATATTTACTATGTCTATGACTAAACCGCTGACCAAAATCACGTACACCAAATGCCTACTAATGCCCAATAGTCATTACTTAATCTTCTTATCTTATTTACCTCGTTTTATCTTATTTTATCTTGTTTTACGTTACCTTATCTTTCTAATGCCCAAACTAATGCCCAAAAAAAAAATGCCTAGTAATACCCAGTAATGCCGGAAGTCTTGTACGCCACAATGCCTTGAGCAGGCTTATCCCCCGGTTCTATCGCTCGGACATTAGGTTATCTTTACACCGTATCGTCCAATTACGTTCCATTACGTAAAGCAACCTCTCGCGAGAATAGTATAAAGCGTATCAAGCCTACGATGTAACGACACGAAATGACAGCACGCGACATAAATTAGTCATGCAACATGCCTACAGCGGACGGAACTCACCGAGTCAATCCGCCACTGGGCGCCGTGGCCTCTTTGCCGGGTGCTCCGCATAATTACTCCGCTTCGTACGATCGCGCGGATAAGGCGCTCGTGAAAATGCGACCGGTCGTGATCGCAGGCGCGACTAATTAACGCGACGAGGTTTACGGGCGGCGCTTCCGATATTTGCCGCGCGACGCACTTCCGGCGAATAACGCGGGGCGCAACGGCCCGCGCCGCGGCATTCATAACCTAACTTTTGACGCGCCGGCGTGCGTCGCGCGCGACGGTACCAAGAACTAGCCGAAACTAGCGGCGGGAATCGCTCAACTTTCCAAGTGGACAATGAGTAACAGTGAACGGCGGCCTAAAACGCGGTAAGCGCCGGCCTCGCGTCGCGAGTCGAGAGACGTACGGTGCCTCCCGTTTACCGGCGCAAGTTGACACGGGCGTCTCGTTCTCGTTGCTCACAATGAATGTTGAAAAACGCTAGACTGCCGCCCGTGTCGACTTGCGCGTCGCTAAATGGAAAGCACCATTAGGCGGCGTAAAGTTGTCGCCGCGCGGGACTCGAGTTTTTTCGCCCGGCCGGGACGCGGTACGCGCCTAACTTCGCGGCGTTCCGCGAAGACCGGCCGACGCGATGGCCGACGGGCCGTTGCGACGACGCCGTTGTTTCCTCGTTTAACCTCGTTCGACCGTTTTCCCGCAAGCCGCGGGCATCGCGACGAGTGCACGCGCGTGTCAAGTGCCATACGAAACCGAGGGGTCGTCATTGACATCGCAGCCCGTCGATCGACGTGGACCCGAGCGTCTGGAACGACGGAGCCGAGATGGACGAACAACGGCCAATCGTCGGCTGGTGAGTGAATTCGATTGTTCGCACGACCCGCGTCGCCTCGCGCACAACTGTATGTCCGTCGAAACTTTCGATAAATACAAGAGACGCACGAAAGAGATAGGGCCATCGCGCGCAAAATCGCATAGCTGCATACGCGTAGCGCACGACCGTCTATACCAATAAGCGTGCTGTGTAAATGAATATGGCGACTCGATGCTCGATGTTGATTGGAATTTTGTGTGCGACGTCTTCAAAGGCAACGTTACTCCTGGAATTGGCCGGTCGTGATTTCGGAACCTCTTGCGGAGAGGAAATTTTGTGACTGCCCTCTTAGACGCCGGGAGTAACCTTAAATTTTACATAAATCACGATAAACGCGTGTGGATGAATACGCGCGGAGGGAGGAAGGAAATATATATCGTCTTTGTACAAGAAAAGTGACACGGGGCATAAAATATATGAGCGTTTTTATCATTTATCAACTCGAAAACACGTGTACACTCCAGACAGGGGTTATAAGTATAGTGTGTACAATTTCGCCCGAAAAAGGACCGGTGCGAAGATTGTATTTCGTCGAAGAATGGCGATAGTAAAGAGAAGACACGTTTCAAAGAGGCATATTCTTGTATTATAGAGAAAGATTTATCAGGGCGAGGAGATGAGAGAAGAATGAAAACGGTTTAAACAAATATACAATAGTTAAATCAGGACCAGTATGATGCAAATGAAATAAGAAACGAGAACGCCGAATTTTAGATTCGAGCAAGATGTAGGTAGCACAATAATTTTAATTTAATACGAGGGGGTAACCGCCGAGGGCATTGTGGTGTACAGGTTTGCGGCATTACTAGGCATTTTTGGGGCATTAGTTTGGGCATTAGGCCTTGCCAGGGCATTATAAAGATAAAATAAGATAACATAAGATAATAACAATTCATAATTACTGAAAGGCCAAATTAACGAGCATTAACAGGTGTTCTTTAAAAAAAAACGATTGATAAAATTACTTTATTCTTCAGGTTCATATAGACGTTTCGGCTGTACTGAGATAATAAGATAAAGCTGTACTATAAGATAATAAGATAAAGTAATGCCCACTGGGCATTGGTGTACGAGATTTTACTCAGCGGTTTCCTCCTCGCCCTGCTTTATCTCGTTTTATCTCGTTCTATCTCTTATTCCACTTTATTTCGGAGTGTCCCAGCGGGGCCTAATGCCCAAACTAATTTCAAAAAAATGCCTAGTAGTGCCCAGTAATGCCGCGCATATGTACGCCACAATGCAGCTGTTTACCCCTCGAATTCAGCAGACCCCGTGACATTGTGCGATCTGCAAGCGGATTGAAAGTTGTCGTTCTCCTGTAAAATTGTTACTTTCGACTCGTGCCACCTCACGTGCGTGCATTTTCGTCGTGCGACGAGATAATAGAAGCAACGATTAACTCGAGACACACCGCATGTTTTAATGACGCCGTTAACCTCGCGTGCTTTACTAGCTGTACAGATGCGCCACGTTTCACAAGTATACGTTCGGACAAGGGGTACTTAACTCACTTGACTCTGCTCTTACAATCGAATTTCGTTAATTTTATGCTGACCGCAGAGTATAACGTGTCTGTTTACGCGGAGGCAGAGTCAAAAGGCAAATTGAATCTCGTATGACGTAATTTCGTCGCGTCCCCATGGCGCGTAAATCCCTCGAATCGTGGAGAGGCGTCCAATTCGGAAATATCCGGTCGCGGTCGAAAATTGGTATTTCCAACCGCGCGCAGGGTGTCGGCGTAATTGTATCGCGCATATATTAGCGCGACGGAACGTTGTCTCGCTCTCGGCCAAGGCGTAATCCTACGGAAATCGCAAGGATTCTACCGAAACCGGTTCCGATTGTGTAGCTATTTTCGGCGGTTCGCAAACACATAAAAGTCTTTTACGAGGACCGATGCCCGAGCGTGCTCGCAAAGAAGATGCTCGACGTGCAAATATCTATACGGACGCGTACTCCTACTCGCACCCCGCGCACGTATCGCGTATTTCCATAAATTATCGCTATAGAAATTATTAAAGATCGTATATCAGTCCTTGTATCGAGCTGAGCGAGCCTGAAATTTCTCGTGTCTTCGTTACGCGCGCACAGTAACCGCTACCGGAATAAAAACCTAATAAATACCCGAAAATTTTACAATGTATGAAGACGACGCCAACATTGCTCATGAGAAATGCGGCGCCTTAATTAAATGTGATCGTATCTTCCCCATCGTGATTTACATTAAGATTTAGTGGTAGGATAAGTGTGTATCGAGCATACCTATATCTCCGTCGTAAAATAAAATTTAATAAAAAAGGTTTAAAAAAGATGCCAAGTGTAAGCGTCATCCAATCAAGAATTATATAATTTAATTACTTAGATATCTTTTATTTAAAAAAATGTTTTATTTTCTCCCTCCCCCCCCCCCCCAAAGTATCTTCTCTACAAAAGTAATGATATCGTCAAATGGCGCCAACTAAACTGAATATTTATATAAACCAGGTACTTAATTATTTTTTATAATGGAATGTTATATCCAAACAATATCAAGCATAAAATTTTATCGGAAGAAATAAAGGAAATAATATTAATATTAATAATAATATTAATGAGACAAATTTTTAATACTTATTCAATAATATAAACAAATTTAATACAACAAAATATTTTATTAAAAGATCGCCTTTTCCAATTTAATTGTGGGTTACATATCGATCCTGATTCGTGATCGTCGTAAAATAAAATATAAAGCGAACGGATGTGCTACAATCTCGCTTCAACTACCTCTCGTGTAAAATTGTCAATTATTTAATCCGCAAATCGATTCACTCGACAATCGTATTCGTCGCGTTAAGACGTGTGTATTAGTGTCCTTTGAATTAAAATGTGCGAAACGTGATACGCTACGGGGGATACGCATCGAAGAAGTTGTCGATCTGCTCTCCGGTCCGGAGGTGCAGTCGCAGACGGCGAACGTTGCACGTGCCCGATGCCGTAACACGAGACACCCGTAATCGAATACGCGAGCAAACGAGATAGAACATGTGATACACGCACACGACGGGGCGCGCAAAAAGAGATGCTTAAAAAAAAAAGAAGCGATGAAGAGCCGCCGAATAGAACGTTTACGGGTGTTCTCGTAGCCCGACCGGCCGCCCGACCGTTCGACCGGACGGTACCGCGTGGCTCGAAAGAAACCGCGAGGGGTCAGAGCACAGGATGCATTGATTTTTTGCCACGCGCACGTCGACGCTTCTTTCTCCAGGTCTCTCTCTCTCTCTCTTTCTCTCCCCCTCTCTCCCCCGTCCCACCCCCGTTTTTTGTCCTTTCCGCCTTTCCGACCGAAAATGCATAACGGTATGTGCCACGGCACGGACGCGGACGCGGAACGGACCCCAAGGGAACGTGCGTGGCATCGGGGCCTCGAGATTCACCGCGCGCCTATGCTCCGCATTTCAACGTAAATAAATTTTCGGCCGGGATGAGGATGAGGAAGATCGGCTCGGAACTAGATTCTACGCGGGCGCGTGGTGAGGCGAGGGAGAACGATAAGTGGGGTGCCCCCGTGAATCCACAATTCGGATCCTGCGCGAGGCGGCCGCGGCGGTGTGTGTCGCTCGTGTGCGTTTAGAGACCGCGCCGTTGCACGAGGATGGAGAAACGTGACGCGAAAACCGAGACCTTTCCCGTGCATCTCATTAGGACACTCCGGCGAGGACCCAGCCGCTTATCGGGACAGATATATTTTACGATCGGGAAGTAAGGGGCTTCCTGTTGGCGAGTGCCTAATTGGACATCTCGCTTCCTAGTACGATTCAACCGAGCCACCGACTTCCTTCGAACGAGTTAGGCTAGGCGGATAGCAGTTACGCCAGATTAGATATCTAAGTTGCCCATCTTTCATCGACAGATTTTGATAAGATGATTCGCAATTGTTGTGAATTATCTTATACACACACACACACACACACACACACACACACACACACACACACACACATTCATCTAAACAAGACAATTTGATTATAAAGGAATTTTTATATTTTTTCCTCCATAAAATTCTGCAACGCGTACTCGTATACTCGTTGTAAAAAGATATAGTTTTGTTATACCATTTCTGGATCTCAGATGCTGGAGCCATGCTCTAAGAAATTCTGAATTCAAGTGAAACGCTATAAAGTAGAAGAAATGAAGAAAAAATAGGAAAGAAAGGCCGAAAGCGCCTTTTCTTCCATCTTTCTTTCTCCGTCATTTTCTCCCCACTGTTCTTCGCATCGATTATCTAGCCGAGATTCTCATCAGCGAGGAGCAACAAAGCCGCTCGTGCCGCTCTTTGTTTCTCTCTTCCCTTTCTCGACCTTCCCTCTCGTCTTCCTTCATCCGACACACCGATGAGGAAGTTTAACGCCTGCTCGGCATGGCCTGCGTTTGCCGCGCATCCGTGAAAGTGAAACGGAGAAAATCAGGTTTCGAAGACGAGCCTTCGAATCTCCCTTTGAACGAAGGTGGAGGCGAAGATGTGGATAAATCATTGATTTTTTTAGCACTAAATAAGCATTTGTTTATAATTGCGCACCGCCTGTCGGTGCGGAATGATTCGAATAAAGACTGTTGTGACTCGCGCCTGATTTATCGACGATAACGCGAGAGGAAGTTTCGTCCTGCTTCCTCAACGTGTACTGTAAAACGCCGTTACGAAAATCTCCTGCCGTCTTTATAAAATTGTTTGAAATCTTATTTCGATATGCTGGAAAAACTAAGTCGGTAAAGTTTTTACAACGCATTTTTCGTAAGAGCGACATTTCCATTCTTTTTATTTCACAAATTACGAGCGTGCGTTATAAATATATGTAAATCTTTCTCTCCGCGTAGTCCTTTTTTTTTAACGATTACGCATCATTTGAATCTGTAGTGGTCTAATACGTAATTTGAGATATCAAATAGCGCCCGGTTATGATAATGTCCAATGTCAGGGACTTGTCGTTTGAACATTAGTTACCGGTCAACGACAGGGATATTTTGGTATAGTCGTCATCGCGATCAGGCGCGCTGTTATGCTGTTACGCCAGAGTCCCGATAAATATCTCACGGAAGGCCTCGATACGCCGCCTCAGCTGAGAGATTGCTCGAGTCAGCTGACTGCGAGTCGTATACTCGACGCGGGGGTCAATCCCTCCTCCTTGCTCCCCCTCTCCGCTTCTCCCGCTTCTCGACCCGTGCCGCGACTTCTGGATTGTCGAACCGCATAGCCGCGAGCACCTTGAGAAAATTTCAAGTTTCACCGACTCGGGTTTTACGAAACCTTTACGAACGGAACGAACAGGTTCACTGTCATAAGCGAGCAGGGGAAACAGCTGGAAATCGCTTTACGATCGTTACTAACTACCGCTGCTAAGTAATTACGGATAGAGCGCTGAGCGAGGACTCGGCGACTCGGCGAGATGTAAAATAACTTGTCGCACTTGTAAATCGAATGGCTTCCTGCGACGACGGAGATTTTTACTCGATTCAGAGAGCACGAGTATTAACCGATCGCGAGTTTCTCCGCGCAAATATTTCTGCGCGGACATAATTTTGCGCGCGATCATTTGTCGCGGCATCTTGTCGTTTCTCTTTTTTTTTCTGAGAAAGAAGCGGACAGACGATCATTTAATCTCTCGTTTCCAGTGTCATACTATACAAGTGACATTGTGTAGTTTGGCACTGCACGTACACGCACCGGCATAAATGCTGTCCCTATCCTTGTGAGGTGCACGCACACAACTAGAGTCCCTGTAGTTGTGTGCATGCACCTCACAAGGATAGGGACAGCATTTATGCCGGTGCGTGTACGTATAACTATTTTTTGTTTCTACCAAAACCTTATTACAATGGATATAATTGGTTTGGGGCAAAATAACTTTGCGTAATATTGAGCTCTCTCTCCAAATATGGAATAAGAATGGAGTTAATATGGATAAACAATCAAGGACCGGTATCGACATCGGACGAGTCTCTCGCGGCGGTTTTTACGATTTACGCCTCCGTCACCTGCTCATCCAAGTACCGTAACCGCGAACCGACCCCATCGGCGAACCTTTGGCCATAAATAGAGCCCAATTTACACGGGGGACTGCTCAACGCGGTCCTGTGGCCCGGCAGTGTATGTGTACACGCGGAACTTGTATGCGGATGCACACGTGATTGTCGCCGGCGCGCATGCAGCCCGATGCAGCCGGCGTGCCACGCTACCACCGGCGTCCCGCTTCTTTCAACTGGGAATCGTGCGAATCGATCGTGGTAGTGTCCTGGTATGGGACAGTAAAGAAGGAAGCGAATGAATAAAAAGGGCAAAAAGAACAGCAGAAGAGGAGACGAGAAGATGGAGATGGAGGAGAAAGAGGAGGAGGAGGAGGAGGAGGAAGAGGAGGGCCACCGAAGGGAGGAAGAGGGTGCGAGTCGTCGGTGTAAACCGAACGAGGCATAGAGGAATCGGTAGGCGACACAGGAGCGGGGGAGGTCGAGTAGCGGGAGGGAGGGAGAGGTGGAGGTGGCGGCATGTCGGTGGGGACAAGAGGAAAACAGCGGGAGGAGGAGGCGGCGGGGTACAGGGACGGGGGAAGTTGGTATCGCGGATGGCGATGGCGATGGCAGAGTCAATGTCCTAGCACTCGCACTGGGTCACGGCGAGTTGCGGCCAACGACCCAAGGCACTTCTTTACTTTGCACAGAGCGAGCAGGAGAGCGAAACGTGCAGGGGGGAGGGGGGGGCGGCGGGGCGAGAGGTAGAGGGCCCACGAGGGAAGAAGCGCGAGGAAGAGAGGACAGTAGGTGGAAAGCAGACGAACGGAGGAGGTACAGAAAGGGAGAAAACGAGATGAAGAGCGTGTTCTCCGGTTCCTCGTCGCGAGTGCGCGCTCGCGCGCACGATGTACACTAGGTGCTACGAGCGAGAAGCCTGTCCTTTCGCGCGCGCGCGCGTTCGCTCGTATCCTCGCGAGACCTTCGTTTCCCGCGACTTTTCCATTTCCTCTGTCTCTGTTAACCTTCTTTCTCTGTATTGGGATGCCTCGCGCTGTACCGCGAGCGCAGCGCGTCGCCGTGCCCCATGGAGCGATTATTAGAAAACTTGATTGTGAAATTCTCTCGCGCTATTCCCTGAGAATACCGATCCGCGGATAGCGACAATTTGCGAAGCTACCATCTTTTCCGCTTGACCCGCCTCGGGCGTCAATTTAACTTGTCCTGGTGATCAAAAGTCACGCGATTGCGACTCGCTTTACCCGAGACAATCCAATTGATAATACCCACTTTTTGCAGACACTATCGAAGAGAGGAATCGCGACTTTTCTCAATATCGAGACTGAGCGGATTTTCCTCTCGACTCATTAATCTTCGACCCAGAGACCGGTTTGGCGATATTCCGCGGATTACTGTGATTGCTTTGTGCGGAGGCCCTTGGACCGAGACTAATAGATTACACACTTTGGATACACCTTATTTTCTTCCGCAACGCGATCATTCGCTCTGTTTTCTCTCTCTCTCTCTCTTTCTCTTTTTACTTTGTATAATTTTCCGTTTTAGCCCCATTTCTATGTGATAAGACGAGTCATTCGAAAACTCGAAAGAAATTAGCAGCGGACATTCGTAGCGAAATGGAAATACGAGTGAATGGCGGCAGAAGGGATTCCTGAAGTCCGTATTTGCACAAAAAGAAGACGAGTCAGGGTGAATTCACTAATGTGACGCGCTTTGCAGCGTAAGAAGGTTTTTCACCCTTTTTTTCGGCGCAATGCATAAAATTTGGGAATTCGATAAATTCAATTTCCTCTTGAATCGTATCGAAATAATTATTGATATAATTTTATCATAATCCACCACGTAATCCACCGTATTCGATACATTGTATGTTACGGAACTTTATCGCCGTAATGTAGCATTCGGTGAGATGACGCGGTCTTTTCGATATTCAGACGAGCGCGACTTTATCTCGATGAATCGGGGAAGGTATACATATATATTGCATCTGTGCACTTCCAGTCGGCGCATATATAAAGATTCTACCATATGCTGAATCGTTTTGTGCAACTGTGACGTATGACCTGACGTAGTTTCTTTGCATAAAAAATATTTTCTTGTATAACAACAAATGTCGTTTGCACGTCATCGTTTGATTTTCATTTCGACTCTATTTGTAATCGATATCTAAATAATATTTCGATCACGCGGTGATTTATTCATATCGTCGAGTCGAGCAAACTATTTCTTTATCGATTTGAGTCGATTAAATGTCCAAACGAAGAGATTACCGTTCTTTGAGATATTTTTAGTAAAATTTCAGTATAATAATTTCAATAACATTTCTGCAACAAAAAAAAACGCGCGATTTCACAGCGCGATTAGACGTCCAGCAGTGCAAATAATGCAAGCGCGCGCAGACAATTTCGCAATTTGTACTATCACGAATCACAATAATTTATTCAGGCAATTACAATCGATGCCAGCCTGTGGCGAATCATTGAGCGTAAAGGTCAATAGCACGCAGTTCTAACAATACGTCTAAGTCAGGCACGAGTCATCTAAGCACGCGTATTAGGATGCGTGACGGACACGGATTTTTTGCGGATTCCTGTCTTGCAGGGTCTTTCATTTCCAGAAAAGGTTCTATTGATACTTGAGCTTTTGCGATGTATTATTTCAAATGTACATTAAATTGGTAGACGCGAGGCAAACGCCAGATATTAGGTGCGGAAATAATAAATTCTAATATTGAATGAGAAGCAGCCCAATTCGCCACATGTTGATCGAAACGTTTGACGCGTCCCAAATCTGTCAAGCAATATAGAATTTATTATTTCCGCACCTACTATCTAGCGTTTGGCTCTTATTGCCCCTCCTAGCGTCTACCAATTTGATGTTTGCTCACAGAGCCTCACAAATGTAGTTATATTACGTTATTTAAAAATAAGTCAAGAATGTTTGAAACGCTTAGAACTATATGAGCCTAATAAAGCGGCGTCAAACGCACGATAAGATGATCGTTGAACAACGTAGGTGCCAAACATTCACGAGAGGCGAATATGATTGCAAGTGGCTTCGCGTAGCTTTGAGGGAACATTGATGGATTGATGTCTACATTGATAACGACAGTGAGACCTCACGCGAAATCGATAACATATCTCAATCCCTCTATGGCATTCAGTTATCAATAAGTAAATTTCCGCGAATGCCAACGCAATGTACGTATACTTGACATAAGACACATACCATTCGGGTCACGTTTCATTTGGCCCAAGAATATTCGAGAGGTCTCGTGACTGTCCTGAGAAGCAGCCCAATTCGCCACATGTTGACTCTGCGAAGGGGAAGAGAAAAAGAGAGAGAGAGAGAAAGAGGGGAAGGGACGAGCGGGAGGCAAAAGTATGAACTTAACGTACGGCCCATATCAGAGGTGAACCTCGGCGAATCGCTGGATGGAGTTGTTCGGAGACAACCGGACAAGGGCCGCGTGCCTAAAGTATATTCGTGAGTTGGGTCTCATCGAATATACCGTTACGAAGTCGTCCAAGAATAGTTTGACGCGAATGACCACGGGCCATTTTCTTCTTTTTTCGGTCTCTCCTCCTCACCTACATCCCACTCGGGCCCTCACCTCCCGTTTCGTCGCTTTGTCCTTCGTCCTTCGGCCTCATCCAACGGATTTTCGACATCCTCCTTCTAACGGACGCCCTCCTTTACGGAACCGCGTTGCTCGCACTCGTTGATTACCTTTTTCATTCGAGGAAGCAGGCCAAAGGAACGGGATCGGGAGACGCGCAATGGACGATCACGATCGGTACGGTTAATCGATGGCAAAAAGACGACCGATATGCCAGTAGTATCATCTATCGTAATTAATCATAAACGACGGCGTCTCTCAGACGGCAGAGTTGGCACATTAAGTAATGTGTAGGCACGCGGACTTTTGCTTACTCGCACGCCTATTTGCATCAGTAAAACTGCAGATGAGTTATTCAGTTAGATGGAATGTCTCAAAATGCTCGCGAGCGAAACAGGATACACTTTCTAGGCTCATTACGATTACGCTTGTATTTTTTAAATATATAATACAAAAAATCTAGAGACTTTCCTGCAAACGATACAGGTTTATATGAGATTTAAAAGATGGCATGAAATTACTTCTTTTCTAAACCTTTCTGCGTTGTCTTGAGACGTTCCTGTAGCTCGCTTTATTTCGCGAGAGGAAATGCAGAGTCATGAAATGTCGCATACGAATGGAAATCAATCGAAATTGCGTTTCGAGGAAAAAAGCCACCCTCTAAAAGTCAATCGGTGGATTATCACTGATTTCCAGTTACACGTGTACCACGGAAAATCGCAGCGAAGTGTACAATTGCAACCGCGACCGACTGTTTCCAGTGAGTATCCGCCGATTGACTTTTAGAGGGCAGAATGGTCTCATAGGTGGAGGTCAGTGCGCCCTTGGGAAAATCACTTTCCTTCCGCGAATGTAATAGCCAGTTATCTCCGCTCCACGACGCGTCCTTCCGTATACGTACGCGAGTGCGCTCGTTATGTACGAACCTACAAACTATCGGCGAGCCCTCGTAAACTGTATATATAGGCGTGAACGCAAACAGGGAGAGGAGCGGCGACGACAGGGACGGAAGGAGGATGAGAGAAGACGAGGAAGACGGAAGAAAGACGGTAGCACGAAATCTCGGATGCGCTGGTAACACAGGCCTCCGTCGTACTTTCACTTCCTTCCCTTCCCCCGTTCTCTCCTCATCCTCCGTTTCTTCCTCTTTCCCTCACGACCTCTCCCTCCGGCTCTTTCTCTCTGTCTTTCTCTCTCTCTCCCTCTGTCTCCTTCTCTTTCTTCTGCATAGAACTACTTTTCCTTTCAAATCCTTGACTGAGGTGTTCGACCAGGCCCATCCTGAATTTTAAGTTGCCCCTTTGATGCCGCGACGTACGATACGCCGCGGCATTCGAAATCGGGCATTCGTCCGTTTATCTTGGGAGTTTTCGTCCTTTCTATCCGCGAACTGCCCACGTCGTGTGGGATAAATAGTTGCGTATCCACCCGTATATTGCCGGCTCGATCACTGAACGAACTACGAGATACAAAGAAAATGAAGAGAACGAAGCGACGTCGGCGGGGCAGCCGGGAGAAAGAGGGAAGGGAGGAGGAAGAATGAAGAAGCGAATACGCGGCATGACCTCTGCTTCGCGAGATGAGAAAGAGAGAAAGAGAGGAGAGGAGACGGACGCTGTTGAGCGCGAGTGGCAGAATGGTGCGAGCGAGAGAAGAGCATCGCGCGCATTGGCGTCACGGAGAGAAGCAGCGAAGAACGAAGAAGGCGGTGGGCCGTTTCGCGCGTGTGGCAACTCTTTCGTGCGAAAGACGAGAGGAGACGGGATATATGACGATGAAGAGAGAGAAGCGGTCGACCGGCCGGCCGGTCGGTCGGATGAACGAGAGGAGACGAGAGAGGCGCAAGTGCGAAGGCGCGCATCGGGTCGGATCGAGAAGGAGGTGAGCGGAGGGTCGGCAGACAGTGAAGAAAGACAGAGAAGAGAGAGAAAGAGAGGAGAGGAGGGAGGAGAGTAGGAGGGGGAGGGAGAGGAGAGGAGAGCGGACGAGGGATGTTGAGGGGGCCGGTGGCGGAGACGAAGCGAGGTGAGTCGAGATGATGCAGTTGTGCGTTTGCAAGGAAGGCGGAAGGAGGAACCGCGGAGGGAACCGGTCCCGGTCACTGGGCCACCAGCCGGCCGTCGAACCCGCCACACTGCCCCCTACCGCCCCCTCCTCTCTCACTCTCTTCCTCCACCCCTCTACACCCTTCGTCCCTCCCGTCCGGTATGTTACCTCCTTGCGAACCTCGCGTCGCGCTTCTTGCAACCGGTGACTCGCGTTGCCTTCAAGTTCTTCAAACAATGTCAACTCGCGTGTACCATCGCACTGATAATGCTGCATTCTCTTGTCACTATGTTACTACGCTGCCTGCGAATTGTGTGTACTATCCATCCCTTGCCTCTTTTTCCCTCGTATCCCCAGAGATGTCATTCTCGACCGACGCGCTTTCGCGTCTGTCGATTTCTATACGGTGATATATCCGGTACTTCATATATCTACGAAATGATTCATATTTACTCACACAAAATAGAAATAATTTAATAATCAAAGTGATTTCCGTAATCGTGCATTATCATTTCGAATTAACGGTCAATGTTAAATCTATTTCTATAAATATAGTTCTTTGGGATTTTTTATTTAGTAATGTTTGCATCAAGAGAGATATTCATACGCTGCACAATTCGCCCATTGTAGTCTCTACGTCTCTATATAATTATTTGAAGAAACTTCAATTAATAATGAAAATTATATGAATAGTTTTTCCTCTCCGTCAGTTTATTTACTTGACATTACTTATCGATATACTTGCAAAAATACCATGATTAGTTTGGGATCGGGCTTTCGATCGTGAGAAAGCAAGCGCGATGGTAACGCAAACGGAAGTTTGCTTCGTTCTCAGTAATCTCTACGAGATACGCCAAACATTTTCTCTTAATTAAGAAAGGACGTAGTAGTTAATTAGGTTTCCTTTCCACGGCATTCTTTTGCGCGAATCGAGCTTGTAAAGTAACTCAGTAATTGTCAAATACGGTTCTAATCGTCGATAGACACGCAATGATAAAACTAAATGTGATTTTAATATATTTATTGAAATTATTTTATATTTCGCAACGTTCCCATCCTACGCTTGACTTATCATAAATTTCCTATAGTTGACAATGTGAACGTACTATTCTGCGCGTGTATGTATTTTTTTTTACTGTCGGTGTTTCTTACAAAAATAACAATATAATCCTTTGCATAAGTAAAAGAATTATTATAGACAGGCATATGAAAGTCATTAAAACAAGTTATTTGATGGAAATTTTAATATGTTATCGTCAATACGATTAAATATCTCGTATTCGAGATAGTCGATAATAAAATAAAAATTTAAAGATTAGCTCGAAATTGTATTTAATCGCTTATGCGCTATTATCGAGTAAAATCCATCGAAGTGCATAAAAATAATAGTAAACAATTACAAATAATTATACCCTAATTTAAAAATTCATCGGCGCACAATTAAGTATTGTAAAATATTTTGTGCGAGAATCGATACACGGTGATTAATATCAATGTTAAATTAATTTACATATTTACCGTTAGTAATATACATGTAAAATATTTGTGCCTTGGAATATAACCATTCTCTGATAAGAGAAAATACCGTAAGATGTACCAACTGAAGATACATCACTGGCTTCAGATATACCAGCTACACCACTGTCTGCTACCAATACGTTAGAACTTACTGACTGCAGATATCGCGTATCCGTTCGTTCGATGTAAGTGCAATTTTTTCAAAACAATTATATATTTTTTCCAATTAAATTAAGTATCCCCGACAAAGGAAGATGAGAAGACAATTTATATGCACAATATATTTTTTATTCTCACAAATGTATACATTGTATCAAACAAACGTAGTGCTATAAAGTAAATTGAATAAAATGAATAGTAAGATCGACTTCGACCCGATGGCAAGATTAACGACTCGCCATACATAAATGGTCCTCATAAATCTTCATATCACATGAATATCTCGTAACTTGACGTATTGTCAGGCGCGCGGGTTCAATTCGTTTCTTTGGACATTTGGTTGACACATTGCTCCCTGGTACATCGTTTCTGAATTAGGTGAACAGGGTTGACACGCAGGTTGGGCAGGTGGATAGGATTGCGCTTGACGCTCGCAGGACTTCGTATTTGAATAAGTGGGGCATCTAGCGATCGGTGGACAAGGCGCTCCACGGGGATCACTGGAAACTTTGCAGGGCGGGCAGGGGAATATACAGACGGGCTTGCAGTCGAGTTCGCAGACGTATTGCATTTCGTAGGGAAGATCATTTCGCAGTGTCAGACATTTTCCTTGGATCAGATAGCAATAGGACATAGCTAAGACGGGATTGCCGCTATACGGGATGCAACGAGATAGATGTCCGTATAAATCGATGTGCGTGTACTTTAAAGGGGTACAGCTGCAAACTCCGTGCTGCAATCGATACGAGATTGGTCAGGAACAGAAAGAGAAGGACAAAGCAAATAAATGAATCTTTAAGCGCCTTTAAATTGTAACCGAAAGCTTCTTAATTAATGCTCATGAGACGCCTACGTTAATTCAATCATTCATAAAAGATTCACTGTACTAATTGGCGATAAAGTGAATAATAGATGATCTTGACTGACAAATGAAATAAACAAAAGTTCTACAAATTTGAAGATACCTGCGAATCTAATAACAATATTATTCGCAATAGAATTTGAGAGAAATTTTGATTATTTTGATTATTAAATTAAGATCAGGTTTAGTTATTTATTAGCAGCTGATATTCGCTATTGCCCAGTTATTACTATTCACATTTAATATCATGATATCACAAGGAAATTTTGAATTGTACAAAGAAATGAGAGATTGCTGATTGGAACAAATAATAAATTTTACACCTTATCACTGAAACATGATGTAGCAAAGTACAAAATTTATCCCCTTATTTTTTATATTTTATATTAAAAAGACATTTTAGAGATTTTCTGTTTCTAAAATCCTGCCGTCCCATGGACGTGCCTATTAGCAAATCCGACACTGTGAGTGACCCTAGTGTAATCGTTTGTGTTCCACACCGTAAACCCGTACTGTGCAGCGTACGGGAACTCTGAGGATCAAGGATTCATGGAGATGATTAATTATTATTTGCACTTCCGGTTCATGTCCAAAGTTCTTTGTGTAAGTTGCGAATATTAATTGCTTTAGGTATATATTGTGTAAGAATGTGTGTACATAAGATATTATAGATAGTTTAGGTCAGTATTATGGATCTTTGGTCTCTATTTGATCAAAAAGGAACACTTTGGCTAATGCTAAAATCGGCGAACCGGTTGGTTGTGCGGGAAGACTACCGGCACTGCCGGCTATGTCCAGATGACAATATTTCAACGGCTTCTCCGATCCGATACCGTGCTAAAAGTTATAAATTATTGAGCAACGTTATAACGCGCCCGAAAACATTTGAAACTTAAATAATAATCATATAACAAGCATATAACACCTTGTCCAATCCGGAAGCCTTAATTAGAAAGGCTGCTGGTCCCTGATGGCCTCGTTCAACTTTGGAGCTAGGTTGATTTAATGCCTGAAGAATATCATCACCTTCCATACGCCCTTGATGGATCTGAAAGTCCTCTTTACGTATTCGCGATATTTCAAATGGATCGCCAATAGCCTCGCCGGAAGCTTGAAGCTTTTCCGCATTACTGGCTAGTCGTGCCACAGCATTGTCCATCGCAATCTATAGCAGTGAATACACCTGTGTAAACGTAAGTTCCGAATTTTCGAAGACATGGATGAACGATCTTAGAAAGTCTTTCATCGGAGAATGAATTATGATTAACGTCTACGAGCAATTTTGATAACAACATCATATCGCACACGTCCCACTTTAGGATTCCATATAACAGAGGAAAACTGCACGTTGCACCTACATAGATCGTTTGTAAACCTGTCCAATTACGCTTCCGTCAATGAATCAACAAACACGTAACTGTCTGTATACATTTCTGCCAGTTCGCACCTAGATTTTAACGTCTAGTTGTGTTATTATTACGCGCGATGGGTAGTGCAATGGGGTTATTTGCTCTCTTCAAGGTACGCTATATCGTCATTCGAGTAATAGAAATTCAAGCAGCTGCACGTGTTATCTTAACGTTCGCTAAAATGCGGTTAAAAGCATAACAAGCAGATGTGACCTCATAGTACTTACGGAATATCCCGAGCCTGCGGTTAACACTGCATGGCCTGTTAGCGTGGCTATCGTGAAGAGGTGCGGATTCACGGAGCATAGAGCCATTTCTTTGAGATAATAGAGAGCATCGGCCATAGCCATCCTGCCCTCGGCGTCCGTGTTGCCCACGCGTACCCTTGCACCGGATTTTGCCGTGATCACCTCATCGGCGACGTAAGAGTTCTCGCCTACGCTATTTCTTACAACGCACAAAGCGGCGACGACTTTTACCGTCGGTGGTTGCAACAAATTCACTACCTGCGAGTATTCAACATAACAGGCCTTACTATGACATGTGAAATCACTTCTGCGTCAATTCTTTTTTAATCTCATTGTTCCGTCTACATAACTGTCGATTTAAAAATATTCTTGATACCACGGCGGCGAACGATTGAATAATTATTTGTTCAAAGTCTCTATCTCGATGATAGCGCATAGTTCAAAGGAATAGTAATAGGCTCAATATGCTATATATGGGGGAGAGAGGGGGGGAGAGAGAGAGAACGCGTGCACCGAGCCCATTAATGGCACTATACCATGGCATAAGGAATAGAATTACGGTTCGCATACGATGATCGTTTAAAAAATCTACCGGCTCGTATATATACATAGCCGAGCAGGAAACTTATTAAAACGCCATATTATTAATAGAAGCGAGGTGAAACGCGATCGTTCCAGCATGACATATAATGCCGTACACGACGATATATTACACGGCACCTGCATGAATCCGGCACAGGCGGCCGCGCCGCATTTGTCCCTCGACATGCCAGCCATGATGCCCTGGCACTTGATGTCGGCGCCACCGGTATCGTAAGTGACACCCTTTCCCACGATCATGATCGTCTCCAAGACGCAGGCGGGCTCATAGGTTAAAAATATAATTCTACCGGCGTGACGCGGTATTACCGAGGCGGCGCGATTTACACAGGCGAATAGCGGGTATTCCTGAAGTAGCGTATCTTGATCGGATATCACTTGCATCGTGACACTCGATCCGCAAAACAGTTCCGCCAGGTACTCCTCCACTCTCGGCGGCGCCATTCTTTCGGGGTCCGCACCGCCTAATTTAACACAAAGTAAAACCGCCGCTGGCCATTAATAGAACAAGAATAAATGCAGATTCGATAATGTGCGCGTGTTAAAGCGACAGATTTTGTTTGTTTTTTTTTAATAACTGGTTTTTCAAATACACGATATCCACTTTCGCGATTATTTTCGTTATCTCGTAAAGTTCACTCGATACAAATTTTACGATTCGTCTCTCCAATTGGTAGTTTAATTTTAATAATGCCACTTTTGGTAGTAATGAATCACTTACATGGTTGTTCATTACATGGTTGGATAGTACTATGCACATTTTTATTTATTTAACACTTATTTTGCTTAGTCCACACACGCGCGCGCGCGCGCGCGCAATTCAGTTGAAAAATAAGCAATCTATTCGTTTAATATATTGAGATATGAAACTGAAAAAAACTAAATATTGTAGATGAACTCTTTCTTTTATTATAAAGAACACGCCTCAGCCAATTATCTATTTTCCAACAAATACGATATTTTTCATCAGCAATTATATTTACCGCCTGACAAGCTCAGCGCAAGGCTATTGTTTAATTATTTGTACTTTGTTATCGTTATTTCGTCAACAAGTATAATGAATACATTTTAATATGCACAAAAATACCTACTGCCGTTGATATATTGCAAAATACATCAATACATTTTAACATATTACTGTGCGATGTTAATTGAAATTAATATCGGTTGCAATAAATAGTATAAAACATGCGTTATAAAATCTTCAATTAACAATTGTAAATGTCTTCCTGACCAAGTGATGGCAATATTGAAAAGTCCGCGCTTAGCTTATTATTTACTATTTGCTCTGGCACATGTAAATTATTCAGACGCGATTGAGTCTGCGGCAATGGTCAGGTCGTCAAAGTTTATTTTACGAAATTGTATTATCCAGTTCCCTCGTTTTGCTCTACTAGTAAGCGAATAAATAATATACGTTCCACATCTGAGCTGGTTGGGCGGGAATAAAAGTTTGTGTATAAAAGCCATATACTTGGTAAAGTATAAATGCTACGTTAAAGAATAAATCCTTGAAACACTCTGAAGCAAATATCGCAGAAACGCCAATTGTTATTAACTGCCACAGGGAATGAGCTTTATGCCCTCCTTCTACGTTGTTCACGAGACGTAACATTAAAAATGAACACTTAAACTCTCTAAATCGCTGGCTACTTAAACTTTAAACTCGATAATTCCCGAGGGCTATTCTGACTGAACTTGAACATTGGAACGCGAAGAGCGACGAGTTGTGCTCGATTAACCAAGAGCCAAAAGACCTTTCTCGGACAAGTGGAGGGCCGTGGGCGATTTTCCCCACCAAAGCTTATTTCTTCCGCGAAAAGCGGAAACTCGCGACAAAAGTCCGAACTCCTCTTCTCTCACGCGGACAGGAAAAGCTGTTTCGCTCACTCGATAGAGCACCGCGAGCCGTGCGCGCTTAGAGAACGGAACTTACCTATGTCCCTTGCGACGTATCTACCACTCTCGAGCACCGAGGCGAGTTTCACGATACCCTGAAGCTTCTTACTGCAAATCGGACTCCACACTCCAAGTTGAGACGCTTTGTAGCACCGATCCCGACTTATCTCACGCACCTCCAAAGGCTGTGAAAATATCAAATCACCTGTTGAAGATTATATAAATCGTTAATTAAGATACGAATATGACAAACGGTGCAAAATAAAAAAAAACAAAGGTCTTTCGTTTGCCTCAGTATAATGTTTAAATAGCTGCAATACTAGTTCTCTTTAAAATCTGTTATACGCAAATCATATGTTATTTATTCCCGTTTTTCTTCACCATCTAACGTAAAAGAGTTTATTTGCACGGGAAACGTTAAGTACGATAATCTTCTTATCGAACGAGCACTTCATAGATAATGGAGGGCTTATGACTCTCATGGACTTACGTATAAATCGGTCGAAAGATTTTCTCGTTGATTTATACAGAAACTGGCTAAAACCAACTTTAATTGTCTTTGTTTTAAAAATCCCAGCGTTCCAGTGCACATTTTCTCTTCTTAACGTTTCAAATATGCACTTGTGTTTAATTATTCAACGGGAAATGGCGCATAAAATTCCAAAAATTTTAGAAAATATTTTCACAATTTTTATATGCGGTAAAAACCGGAAATATATCGGAGTAGTTTTTTCTTGCGCGATTATATACATATATGTATATGCAAATATATCTTTCAAGTTTTTTTTTCCAACAAAGATTCCGCGACCTGACACGTGCGCGGCCCGTTTTATCGCAGGCGACCTTTTGCGTTGTCACTGGCGCGCGTTCGTGCAGCTTGCGAGCGGGCGAAAAGAATTGAAAAAGTCGGGGAAACTGCTGGCTGCAAGAGAAGCGAGAAAGAGACCGACGCGAGGTTCGCGACGACGTGGTGTTCCGATTACGCGGCGTAGAAATTCCGAGGGTGCTTTCTGGTATTTGGAAAACGATGCCTCGTATTTGCGTCGGACGGAAGGAACGAGCGAGGAGAGGAAAGAGGGTTAGAAGAGGGAACTACTATCAAGAAAGAAGCGTATGAGCTTGGTGCCGACAACGCTCCGATGCCGCGGGCTGAGCGGTCGGCGAGGCGACGGGGGAAGGCCCGAGTATTTCGCTAATTAGGTCGCCTCGCCGGCCGCCAGGATTCAGGAACGCCAAGCATTTGCTACTCTTGATAGGGCAGAGCACTCGGCTTACCCCCCTGCGTTCTCCTAACCCCTTGCTACATCCCGCTGCCGCCCACAAACAAGCCCCGACCGACTCCTCCCTTGGTGGTCCGAACTTAGAATTTTGGTCCTTGAACTTACGCGACAAGTATGTCCGTTATGTATGCGCGACGAATTACAAGACCATTCGCTATTAGATAAAGTTTGTCGCGCCTAAGTTCCGAAAGAAATAATTTGAGCTCGGCTTCAACTTTAACGTAATAAAAACTGGTATGATACTAATCAAACGATTCTTAAGATGAAAATTAACTGCGTAGTATTTCATTTAATCACTGTTTCGTATTTGTCATTTCATTTGATATTTCATATCTGAAACATTGTATTACGATATATTATGACATAAGATATGAAATATTGTAAAAAAGTTTTGTAAAAATATTAATTTTTTTACTTTTTCTATAATATAATTATTTTTTTTATTTTTTGTGCAAATTAAGTAAATGAATCCATTTGTGCAAAAAAGAGTAGGCATTATAGTAAACAAGATGCAAGTATGCAAGATGAAAATTAAAAATCGCTCGTATCTTCGATCAAGTATATCTTTCAATTTTCATGAGAAATATTCTTTGCTCTCTGAATCTAGAATTTTTTCAACACTCTGTGCAATAAATAAAGTTTACCCCAGCATCCAAAAGATTTGTTTTCTTCATGACGTTAAGTCTAAGAGCAATCTCTTGTCCCGTTTAACGTATAATCTATAGAATCTGCTAATCACAAGCGAAGAGTTCCTTCTTCTTTTCGAGCTACCTTTATCGGCTTAAAATTATCGTTTCTCCTTTAATCTTCAACAAGAGACCATTGTCCGGAGCTTGTCTTTATTTCAACAACTTCCACATTTTATGACGAATCGATACTACATTAACGTTTATGCATTATTGGATATTGCAATTTAATAAAAAAAAAACGTTCAAGTGCAAAATTATAGCGATTGCACAAAGCGTTACTTCTTACCTTTAATTTATTCCGTACAAAGGGGCAGTTATTTTGCTTCAATCGTCATACTGCCACAAAGAAAATTAATCTTTTGGAATAATATCACGGTTGTTTTTCACGGAAACGTAATTAGAAAGTATACATATAACATTTCGTTACAAACCGCTGGGAAAAAAATGTTTATATCGTCAGTCATTATTCTTACTCGGTAGAGAGTTGTCTGAAGTTTGGTACCCGTTTGTCGACGAGCTCTTTCAGCAACTCGATCCAATTAAATATGCTTAATTGTCGAATGTACGAGAGTGACATGGTTGATCGCGCGACTCGCACTGGTAAAGCGATTACTATAGCAAATCGATCATGCCGCGTATATCCTCGTGCCGGATAACTTCCGACTTCGAAGTTCGCATAATAACGCGGATACTATCGTCCGACCGTAATTAACCGCGGCGGCGCTGAGGTTAATGAACAATGGGAGCTTGCAATCGAGTTGTGCAACCCGATATCCTCCGTAAGACACACTGCACACTTATCGATCAAGTACAGCCCGCGCCGGAGTCTGTCGGTGGCAGGTGTTGTTTGATGATCGTGTTGACCGCACTCTTTGCCGTCGGTATCTGTCATCGAGCCATCGTTTATTCAAGACGTCGAACGAGCTTGTTTATCGAAACGCCCATGGTCTTATTCTCAGCCGATGTCGTGTGTTCGGGCTATATTGTGCCTTGCCGCTGTCACGTGCATTCGCATCCGAGAAAAATTAAGTTCGCAAGCTCGGATATGATCGACTTGTCAACACCGAGCAACTCCAATCAATCCGCATCTGACGCATGGATTACGACATTTGTGTCAATCGTCATGAAACGCAAATGTTTGCAAATTACCTGCGTATCCTAGCTTCTCGTAATTATTAAATAATGATTATCTGGACGGAGGTTCATCGTAATTACCCGATTGCGGCCGTTGGCGAATAGAATTTTATCGATACGATCGGATATTAATGAAGCGGAATTAATTCTGTTTCCGTAAAATATCATGGATTAGTTGAATTGCGTCGCGCGGTCCGCACAGTCATTAGTTATGGATTAAGATCACAGTAGCAATTTAGTTTAGAGGCGAGGTAGACGGATTTACTAGAGTTAGAGTATGGTGAGCAACTTGGGGGTAGCCAATCAGACCGCAGCGTACCAAACTCGGCTGAAACACGGAGATGAATTCCTTCCAGATACAACTACAGGCTTCCTATTCTGCCAATGTAGATGCGCACAAGGCTGTATTGTATCTGTTTGATTGGTTTAAACGGCTCTCGTATAACCACAACTGTACCAACTATCTGTGAAATACCTTAACCGGATGTATTGGCACAATCGAGTAACATTCGCTTATCGATTCTCTCCACTTCAGCCAGCCATTTTTCCGACTTGTCTTTTTAAATTCTAATATCTCAATAACGGTTAGTGCCGATCGACTCAACTTTTCCATATTTAGCAATTTTTGCGGGTGGGAAATCTGCCGTTGCTATTTTCAACTGAATTGAATCAAGTCAAGTAATCGAGATTTTTTTTCCCTTAAACGTCTTCACGCATGAAGTTCTAATAATAAAACTATTGCTTATTTGGATCGTACGATAAATATGTACAATAAATTTTCATGGCACCTACGAGGTCCCAAACTTAATTTTATCAACGGTATTTGAAATCATTTAATATTCCGTTTTGTCAGGTGTAGAAAGGCATTTTTCAAAACTATAGTACGATCTACTTATCATAATATTATTTCGACGCGGTAATATTATGATGAATAATTTGTCGTGATGGAACTCACCACGTAGAGACCCTCCAGAGCACCAAGAAGCGTAACTAGTTCAACGTTCTCAAAACGGTCATCTGGCAGTAGCACCAATAAAGGACATTTCGCGCCAGCTTTCAAAGCCCTGATAAATGCACAAAAATCACCAAATTAGCTAAATCGATGAATTGTCGGCTTAATGTAATTCAGTCGTATAATGAACTGCGGAATAAGATTATATTCACTTCAGTCTTGCTGATCCAAAATTATTACGCAATTATAAGATATACACAACAGAGTGTATGTATGTGACGTAAGGATTGCCTCTTATTTATTACAAGTTCGACGGCTCTATTATATTCCTTAAAAAGAAACATAAAATCAAGAAAACTGAAACAGTCCAGAGACTCTCCAATTGACAGGTTGATAGACCGAAGATAGAATAGAAATCTATGAATCCATGCAGTAAAGGATCAAGAGAGAAATATCTTAGATATGATTCATTAAAAAATATTCACGTACATGGATTTGAGAGGAAGCAGACCGTAATTACGGTGTGAACACATGGTCAATATTCGGTGATCATCAATGAACGTAATCTACGTAATAAAATTGCTAGCATGAAACTGCAGTGATACCACGTTCTAAGGGACGAACGTCCATGCAAAAAGAAGAAGAGAAATGAGTTCTCTGGGGAAAGGTGCGGTTCTCATTGAGTATCCGGAGACACGAATGGCCATTCTCGCTCCCTTCGTGTCCAATTTTCGTCTTGTCGGTTGTAATACAAACGTAGCCACGTAACCGAGAGTGCCTCTCACTCTCTTGCACGAGTGAATCACGAACTATTAATCTATTCCCAAAGTATATCGCTATCGTGTTTAAACTTCGTTACGTTCCCGATGCGTGCAACGTTTCACACTTGGCAATTTCGAGAAACTGTCGTTATATCGCGGTTCTCAAATCTCTCGTTCTATTCTCGATTCAACAAAGTACTTCTGATTTGAGTTTGGTATTAATGTCGCGTAGAACCGTGCACTGCTATTATTCCGCGATTTCAAAAGGACTGCAAATACTGCGTTATTGCTCAGGTGTGTAACAGAGCATGGTAGCAATTTTGTCCGCAGGAAACATTGGTAATAATTAAAATGCAGACTAAAAGAATAAAATTCGTAGATTGCAGCCAGTTTCCTCTGGAGAGTGCTACCAAGTTTCGCTCGAGGAGAAAAATAAATTGCAAGTGTAAGCAAATTGTACTTTCAAATAATTGTACAGAGCGGCAAGCTGGCATCCAAGAGTTTATGAGCTTTATGCAAACTTTATTTACACTACCTTCATATAAATGTGTAATAAAAATGTTATAGTAGATCCTTACATTCAGTTAAATTTTCACAATAATCTCTTGTAATTTTTCTATATTTTTAAATTCATTTATTTGTTATTTATCACTTCTTGTCGTTTATTGTTTATATTATTAATAATATACTTTAAACATCTATTGAGATCGTGATATTTTCGAGACACCTATAGGTAGTGATACGCTTATCTTGTTTGTCAGTCAACCTCGATGTTATACAATCTTTGGTAGTATACAGAGCACCAAATCGCGACTGAATCCTAAAAATATCATTAAGATAAAATATTGCGACATTGATATGCGTTACAAGATACGTCCTCCAATTTTTTTCGCCTAGCATGGAACGTTCTCCATGCCAATCTTCCGTTAACGTCACTGCCGCGTGAAAAAAACAGTTGCGCCAAGCGGACAGGAATTTCATTTTTCAATCGAATTTCGGGACGGACAGGCATATGGCTCGCGCGGAATTTCGTTCGTGCATCATTGCGTTTCCCCTGTGCAGGCTATTGGAGTACACAAAATGCTGACAATCGTTCGTGGTTCGTTTCGTTGCAAGACCATCATGTTGCTGTAGTGAATGAACACTCGGTATGCGGGTGCGAAGATGTTTGAAATTGTAAACATACAATCGGGAAGCCTTTGATTAATTACTCCAGCACCGATTTCGATTTATTGCAACAAGCTCGGGGAAAAAATGCGGCGACTTTTTTGAATATATGCAAATTGTCGGCATAAGAACGCAGATATAACGTCACCTTCCTGCTAGGTATGCTCGCTAAATCCAATTATACCCGCACAATGAAAAACACTGGAATTTGCGCGCTTCGATTGTGGAATTTAGTAAAGTGTCCCTTATATAGTTGAAGAATGCTTATTAGAAATACCAGAGAGATTAAAAATATTGTTCAACTATTAATATAGTTATTGTTAAGTAATCAAGAAATAGGAAAGATGTTTTGCGTTTTGCAATAAATTCTGATTTGTGGACGTGTCGACGCATAACAAAGAATTAACATGTAGTAATTTTGTTGAACTGCAATTAAAAACATTTTTATGGCGAGATAAGTGCGCGGCGCTGCTTTAATAGCACCGTGCCATTGTACGTCGTTCCTTTTGTCGACGCTGGAGCATTCCCATCTTCCCTCAAAACGATAACCAGGACTTATCTAGCTATGTCGGCAACCACGATTTAATTCGCCGACAGCATATAAAGCACTGCATTAACGGGTAATTGTTAGTCCGTAATGGCAATTACGGGCTAGGAAAACTTGCAAGATTTCAAGAGAATAGTAATAAAACACTTTGTACAAATAAAATAAGCTTCAAAAGCGCGTAATGTGCGATTTCGCGATTTGTCGTTTATTTTTAGTTAACGATAATTTTCACAAAAGGTATATCTATATAAATATCTTTCGATTCATTGAATACTCTCTTATATTGCCAGTTATATTATTTTACTTACGTAGTAATAAATCAATTCTTATTTCAATCAAAGTAGTTAGATTGTAAATTTGCTGCATATAATGATTCATCTCAAATGGCTAACATACAAAATATATTTAATTATACCGACTTGTTCCATCCATTTTTATATACATATAGTTTTGTAATATATTGAATAAAAATATGTATAATCGGTAATATTTGGTTTGCTGTGACAGCGAAATTCCATTTCTCCGTCTGCATGTGTTGAGACAAGTATTACTGATTATACATATCACTATTTTATATTTTTATTCGATATATTATAAAAACTATATTTATAAAAACTGATGGGACATGGTTGGTATAATACATAAAATATATCCGTACGGATGCGACAGTTCTGTTACTCGCGTTAAAAAAGTGACTACAAAAAGGAAGAACAGCGTATGGGATCATACAAAGAATTACCGTTTTATTCCCTTCGTGGCTGCCTCTGCGAAACTCCGCACATCGTGATAATCCATGTTAAGCGGACCCGTTGGGCTGTAAATGAGCCTTTTTGCGAGCAAATTGATGGGCAAAACCGCGCCGATCACGCCCAGTGCGGCATCGATCTGGGCCGCGGCGTAGAGGACGGTTTTGAAGGGTTCCGGCTCGTTGGATCCAGGGGCACTTCCTGACACCAGAATAATGCCATCGTAATCGCCGCTGCAGATATTCGTTTCAATTTTCAGCTGACATGGCATCCATCTGAAATGAATCATTATGCATGTTATTTGAACGCCTCACTAATTATTAGCAAATCCGATTAGACAAAAGCAAGATTACTCGTTAATGAGAACACGATATGTCCATTGAAATCAACATAATTACAGTGGAATACAAATTAGTGGAGGAAAATAAAGAGCCCCGTCAAAAAAAGAAAACGAGACAGAGAGAGAGAGGGGGGGAGGGGGATGAGATTCGTTCAATGCCATTAATCCATTAGCCGAATTATTCATCTACTAAAATTGTGGCCTGTTAGATTTGAATACGATGAACATATTTGTATTATTAAAACGATGATGAATATATTCGTATTATATAGAAGAGTAAATGCAAACGTAATTTCATTTTTTTAAATATAAATATAAGTTAATACGAGTTAAAAACATGTACATGGAAAAAGAAAATAGTCTGTTTTATCGATATGTCTCCGATTGGTATTAACGTGTTAATCTCATTTTTTTCCCTTTCTATTAAAGATGTTAATAGCACGAATGTCGTTAATATCGAACAGTTAAGGCCTCTTTTCCGCGATGCCGATTGGTTTTTTCGAAGCGCGGTGTGCTTCACTTCTTTTTTAGATTCAATGGTAAATGAAGATTTGCAATTTAGAAATATACATTTGTATACACCAACTATTGAGGTAAAATCTCTAATCTTAGTAATTAGAATTTAAATATCAACGATTTTTGTTCCGATACATTTTCTCGATTGAACAGAATTAATCGTTTATTTAATCAATACCAATAAGTCCGCAGAATGATACACAAAACGTAGTAACAGTCACGGAACAACAAAAGACAACGAATTCTCAACGTTCGTAGTTGTTTTTCTTTCGGCGCGGTGACGTACGATGTTTTTGCGTGCCATCGTGTACTTGAAGGTCGCTCTCACTCGCTCGCCGAACGTCGAACCGGCAGGCAAGTAGCGAGAGTCGCTCCGTGTGTCGTATTACTTTCGCGTTATCGGTTTCGAAGACTCGATCGCGATAAATGTATGAATAAAACGCTATTGATTTGCACACCTTTGTTAGTAACAAGTAACGTTCCTCGATTAATTATTAAGTTTCTACAACTTGTAATGAGAAACAAATTGCGTGTTGAGGCGACGATTCTCTATCAACGTATACATAGATATTTCACGAGACTAACTCGTCTAAAATATGAATGTAAACCGTGGTACTTTGTCGCGGTTACATCTCGTTTACGCACCGCGCTTTTAATCATCTGTCAATTTCGTGTAATCTGTTCCATTTTCGGGAAAAGAGAGAAATTTGTACGACTTCGGCGTTCGCGCTGTAACTCGCTCTGTCGTTCGAGGATTAGATTGAACGACAAAGATTGTAAAATATCGTTTCGTTGCGGACTAATAATTACTTCTTTACCGCAGATTATGCTTCCGATGCTCGCGTTGTATATCGCCAATTCAAAAGTGATTTATCCATCCTTCCGAATCAAAAATGCAAGTTGTTAGTTTGAGTAATTTGTATGACAGAAAGTTACGCGATATTTGTTAATACTATTTCGTGCGTTTCGCGGTATTTCACATCGCGTACGGGAGTGTCCGAAATTTCGCGCGATCGATGATTTTCGCGAGTGATTGTTGTGCGAGTGCCACAAGGAAATCTGAGAGGAGGAGGAGGTCCAGGAGGCATCGGGCAACGACGGAGAAATGGTGAGGTAAGTATCTTACATTCTTATGTTATTTGCTACTTTGTTCTTTGTTCTGTATTTTTATTTGATTTATTCAAAATGATTCGAACGAGGATTCGAATAAGTGTTAGAGACAAAACCATACGTATACAATTTTGTGAGTTTATATTTAAAAGAAAGACTTTTTCGGTATCCTATATAATTATTTTTATAAATATTTATTTTTAAAAATACAAAATATAAAGTATACGTATTTAATACAATAATTTTTGATTTTACATAATTAATATATAATAATCATATACATATTTGTATTTTTACAGTTTAACATATATTGTTAACGATGTCAACTCTGCTGTTGTGAATCGTATCAGTGAGTGATTAATTACTTTTTATTTTAAATTGACGTTGCGCATACAATTACGTCTGTGCATGTATACAAATTCTTAAAAATATACAATGCTCAACCATAAATTGCGCGCGCGAAGCGCGCGTTTTGTCATTCCTAGTGCTCATAAAAAGTACGTTTATCTAAGTATTGAATATTAATATACACGTTGTGATATCAAAACACGCAATTTTTTGCTATACCTTTTCCATTATAAGCGACCTGTGTCAAAGATTGTCGCTTAAAGCGAAGGAGTTCACATCTTATTACATGCATAATATTTTAGAGGAAGTAAAAAAAAGATATTGCGGTTAATAGTATTTTACATTAATATATGTCAATAATGTAAATTGGGATATTAATTTTTCATTTTATCAATAACTTATGTATTTATGCTTTTCACTTTCATTTTGTTTTTTTTACATAACAATAACAAAAACAAAATATATTTTCTCAAATTACGGATATAAACACTGTAATTATATTATGTTTATAATTGTACGTGAAATTTTGCGTGTCTTTTATTCAGTAAAATGGTCTGTGAAATCTTTCAGTGCGAATTACACGAGAGATGTGATATTCTCCCATTTTTATTTCGATGTATTTCGCAGTGTTTACGAGATATCGGTCGTATTCGATTCTCGCTGCAAGGATGCTTATTCATACATTCGTCATTTTATAGTTGCAATTTTTTCTTATTATTTTCGCAGTAAGATCAGATAAAAGAGTGGTCTGAATATTTTCATGAGAAGAAGAGATAAAATTAATACTTATGTAACATTCAATGGCGAGTTAGTAATTGCTGACGTTAAAAGACCGAAACCTACACTGCACTTAAAATTTATACTGCTATAAAATTTAAACTGTCGGGTCAATATCGTTAAAGCAGTTCTAAAGCTTTTGTCTTTACTTTTTCATTTTTCGTCTCATTGTCACTTTATTTTGCATTTGTTCTTCCCTTATTTTTAGTTATTCTTTAAAGTTTGGATACGCATACACATTTTGCATATCCAAATATTTGTTTGCCTCGTTTTATGCAAAGCAACATTATTACCCAATAAGCACAAACAAATAACTAAATGATTACATATAAGACCTTCGTTTTTAGTATAATTTTCATCGATTGTGTTATAATGTCTTCAAATCGATACTCTCGTTTGTACGATACAGTGCATAACATACGAGTATTTCGATAATTTTGGTATACAGACGTCGGTAGTTCTGAAATGAGCACCTTGAGGAATCATTTCTATCTTATGAAAGAGAGAGTGCGTGTATCTGCGTATGTTTCCAAGTTTCTCAGAGAGGAGGGGGAGAGAGAAATAATAAGAACCGAATTTGGATTTGTCTTGAGACACGATACGACGCGAAATCTTGATAGCAGAGATGACGTTAGCGATTACGTGTTAGACTCTCGCTGACACAAGATACATCGAAAGACAGTATCGAGTGGCGCCGTGGTAGAAGCAACATTTTATACCCTCGTCTCGAAACTTCCGGGATTCGAAATTTCCGATGATCGCGATGGCAAGGCAATGACTGATCCGCGGAAGGGCAACGTCAATCCGCTAATTCGCCTTCGTTTATCATCAAAGTGTTAGACAATACTTACTTAGTCCCGAATATCTGACTTGCGCCATTTTTCAGCCGATTAGGCTTGAGATAAACCAATTAGTTTTCGTTTTTATTTTAAACTTCGTTCGAGATTATGAGAAAGCGAATGCTAGTCGGCGGAACTGACTAACACGAGCTATTTTGTTACATGATAAATTCATATGAGTATCGTGCTGCAGCTATATAAATAATCAGTAAAGAACGTAGCATTCTTATCGGTAACATTGACTATAAATACCGTTATCTTCAGCCTTTATACTTAGAATTGAAGAGATATTACTAACTGTGCGACTTGGAGAACTAATATTTTAGTCGGACAACGTATAACTGTTAGATAAGATTACTAACAGCACCTTCCACGTGGAATACATTTGCATTATATTAACAATATCTACATATAGCATCGTTTTCACCGACGGCAGTAATTGTTGCTAATTTGCTTAGATATGAATATTCGAAAATTGCTGTTATTAAAACAATATTTATGTGGATAATACTTTACAGCGCAACAAGAAAAAAAATTAAATATGCTTTATGTTCGTGTCTTGGCTTTATTCTATGTGGAAATATGCTTCAGTGTATAACATTTGGAGATGAGTAAAAAGTTAAAGGTAATATAATTGTAGAATGTGTTCGTTGATGTATAAACGTTCGAACTCTAGAGATCTACAAGTAAGAAAGTCTACACAAATATGGCTATATATAAAAAGACCACATAAACCTCTTGCCATAATACCACAAAGGTCCTTTTTATGCAAGAGGAAAGAAAATATTAGAGAAGCAGATGTGCACGCACACTTATAGGAAATGCGCTGCATGAAATGCACGAAAATATCGAAGGTAATTCTGAAAAATGGTGCCAGCGAGTCGCTATGAAAACATTCAGCTCTTACGAGCATGTAACGATAACATCTTTCGAAGTATCTTGTACTGCATCGATGCAGAATTATCTAGGCCAGAGATAAGAAATATTTATCCTGCCTATGCTATCTATAACGATTGTTATAATTGTGAAGTGTCCCGTTAATTAAAGTCCGTGATTAGGTTCAATCTAGATTCCATATCACAATCGGAAGATGTACAATTTAATTAGAAAATGCTTTATCAAGCCCGAAATATTCTTTCGCAACGGTAGCAATTAACGCAGACTCTGTTTTAATCCGGGATAGATTTTCCATATTCGTATATCACGTTTTAGCGTTAACAGGCTTTTCCGCTCGTGAAATCGACCCAGTCAATGCTGACTGGTCACAATTCGGGCACAATAACATCGAATTCTATGGAAGATAATAAATCTCAAGAGTGCACATGATATCGCATACGCGGTAAATCGAACGTCGATCGATCGCGCACATGATCCAACAGACAATAATGCTTCCCCGCTCTTGTGAACGCGTGTATGTATATATCACGCGGTGATAATGAAGTCTTTGTAGATCTACGGTCATTGCTGCTATTAGGTGTTTCCATAGGCCCGCTTCGTGCGGTTTATGCACGATGCGCTAATAATTTCTCGTTACCTATTTGCGTCTGACGTTCGAAAGTACGACTTTGAATATGAAAATCAGGAAAGACACGAGTAACATCAAAAAGTTACAATGACTGTTACTTTATGCCGCGCATAATATCTTGATATAAAACATAATTTCGTTTTCATCACTACATTATATTATTATTATTGATATTTGATTTCGTTGCGTACAGGTCTGAATTGTTAGAAATGTTAAAATATACGCACGCACCCGCGCGCGCACGTGTGTGTTTGTGTGTCCATGCTTTACTTTAATTAGATTTATTAAAAGATTATTTGAAAATATTCAAACAAGAGTTTTTAAATATAATCCAGACATTTAAATAAATGTATGTAGCAGAAAATACGCCTTACTGTTGATTTAAGGGACCACCAACAAAAATATACCTATTCACGTTGCTTTACATTGTTATTAGTTTTACTCATGCTGGAAATATCGAACACGTGTTTTATAAAACCAACGGATACAGATCTCATAAGTTTTAAAAGAAACACCGTCAGGTCTTGCATTTGAGTTAAGAGTTAAAAATAACATCGCGAAAAGTGTATTATATTGGACTTTGGTATCGATTCATCTCAGCTGCTGATGAATGAAACTAACTTCTATCAAGTGCATGCACAATATGCAATCAATCAGGAGCGTATTCTAAGCTGTGAGCTAATGGCACCGGAAACTTTGCAGCTTCAAAACAGTTGGGCACCACTGGGTCTCGCGTAACAGTGCGAAACGAACCGGCATTGGCTCAGAGAAATTCGCATTTCTCATGAGTTCGCGCGAATCCGCAAGCAAATATGTTCACGTCACGTTTTCGACGTAGACTACTTAATTATTCACCAAGACCCTACAATTTACAACAAAATTACGAATTGCCTGCTGATTATAGTGCATTTCGTAACGGCAACAACTTGCATACTCGATATAGTATTTGATATTTATGATGATCAGAGTAACGGCGAGCAACAATGATTATTCTCGTTTTCAAAGTACAGCGGAAGATTGGAATACGAGATGTTTACAATAGAAATTTGGCACTAAAATATAAATTCTAATTTTGTCAGAAAGCCTTTCAAAGCATAATGAATTTGTGTTTATATAGTATAGGAATGCATATATATATATATATATATATATATATATATATATAGAGAGAGAGAGAGAGAGAGAGAGAGAGAGAGAGAGAGAGAGAGAGAGAAATCTTTTGTACGTGGACATTTAATTTTACGCATTGCAAACATTCTTGTTTTTAAGTTTGTCAAAGCGCATCTCGTATTCTTACCTATATTTAAAGAAATTAATATGATGTCTGATGATCGTAATTGAATCGGGATCATGTGCGTGAGCGAACGCGCCCTTGTGCACTGAGCTGTATCATAATCCCTTCAAAGATCATTCGCGGTTAGCAAAGAGCGTCTACCGGCGCATATCGGATCGGAGCATGTGTCGTGCGGGCTCTCCGTACATTTACCTCGATTCCACCGCCATGATGCACCGCGCCCACGCCGTACTCCTAAAGGCTCTCCGTGTGAGGTAGCGTTCGGCAATGTATACGTATTATTTGCACAACTGTATAACGTCCGTACGCCCTTCGATGACCGACGAAAATAGGCGCGCGACGGTTCCACGTATTCTATTCGCGATCTTGCTGACGTACTGTCAAAATGGAGGTCTCGCGGCCTGATCGAACGCCTCGAAAAAGCGAAGAGCGCAGGATCGAAGCTGTACTCGCGGCACGCTTCAAACCTGAAATCCGGCGATGCCCCACTGTAACAGCACTGAAAATAATTAGAGGTGGGAAAGAAAGAAAAATATATATATTATGCACAATATATGCGAGAGGGAAAGAGAGAGAAAGGTAGAGAATGAAAAAGGACGAAGAAAGGGAGAGAGAGAGAGAGAGAGGGAGGGAGAGAGGGGGGAGGAGGAGGGAGAAAGATAGGAATAGAAGAGCACGATAAGAGCAGGAACTTTATATTGTTATCGCTGGGTGTGCCAGCGATATTATCATCTACCCGCGATAAGATTTGCGACCGGCCAACTCGAGAACGCGCGCAATACTAAACCTGTGTTTTCGCGAATATAACCAACCGTCTTGCTACTACTTCACCACTACCACCATTAAGAGCTATTCATCCAAGGATGGGATGTATACTGGCGATACTACTACCGTTAAATCGCCGCAACGTTGCCAGCGTTCCTGGCCTGCGCCACCGGATCATCTCAAACTTGAATTTCCAGTCCCGAAGAAATGCAATGTCGATGGTAGGATGACCGACGGTATACCTGTGCACTGTCAACTATGCTTGTCTCACTCTTCTCCGTAATTTTCTTTATTTCATTGATTTATGCCTATCGCGTTTATTTAAATTAAATTGTTTAAAAGAAAGTAAGACGGACGATTCGTGGAGAAAATTATATCTATTTCACGCGAATGGATAACTAAAAATAACATTTATACGCAAAATATTTAATTATATCGGTAGTTATCGAACAGTTGTCGAATTACCGTCGCGCAGATATGCAATGGCTTTACTGATTAGGTATTAACTCGAATACGCTGGTTAAACAAAATTAAACTAGTTCTTACTATATATACTGTGTCGAAAATATATCGTTTAAAATTAGTGTTTGTACGAAAAAGAGGTTACTTTGAGGATTGCAAACAACTGTAAAACGAATAAAAATGAATGAGTTATATTATTGAGATAATAAATACATAGGTAGAATGGTACAAATAAAATCAGCGATTATATTCGCTGGTTTGGCATCATTTTCATTGTTATATTCGAAGAGCACAAGATTTTGTACTTATATATATATATATATATATATATATGTATATATAAATAATTCACGTTTTCTGAAGTACAAAAATAGATTTTAATATCAAAGTTTGGTGTTAGATATATTTAAAAATAATATACACGCAAATTACGTACATACACACATCAGATACGTTCAACTCTCTGCAAGAAAATAATATTACTTATTGCTATGGAAAGTTCGAAACCCTTTTAAGATCTAAATATTGTTATTAGAGGAACCCTCGCTTACGACTGCTATTTCGCAATCAAATATCTTTATAATATGAGCATGTAATATTACTATAGAGAATCGATTACAATCATTGAATCTCATACGTTTTATTTCATAGTTATAAGATGCTGCTATATTTCTGTTTGTAATCAAACTACACTGCTTCTGTATGTAACTTTCTTAGAGAATCGATGAAAATTTATTTTTGTTATTTTAATGCAAGAGAAAATGATTCTTAATATAGTCACAAAATAAAAGTAACACAACTTAAAAGAATACGAGCTACCTATATCTTACTCGTATTGGCTATCTTATTTTTGTTTTATTTATATCAATTTCACTTTTCTTTATGGAAATACTTTTAAAACATATATTTGTTAAAACATACATTTAAAATGGGTAAATAAGATTCAATAAATTAATCCTTCTTGAGGAAAGAAGGAGAATTCTATCGAATATATTAAATAATTGGAGAAGAAGCGTAGCAAGAATACACTTGAATATTCCGACTATAAAATCGAAACATCGTGCAGCAACAAAAACGAGAAAATTACTTTATCAACTAGTGGCTTGATAATTAAGTTTTCGTGATCTGTAATAAAATTTTACAGAACTGTATCCGCGTTTTCGATTATTGTAAACGTGACTCTTTTTCACCAGTTGCTATTAGTAATTGTACTGAATTCTATTTCTGTTCTCTTCGCTTAGATACAGAAATCATTCATTGCGAGCGGTGACGTGAATTCCATTCAGCAAACACGTGTGTACTTGACAATCGTCTCCAGTAAATCGTGTTCGTGTCTAAATACAGTTTATAACGTCACGCATGTCTCGTAGTTAACTCTAATTGGCACACGCAAGTTAGAAGTTTTCGCGAATTGCATCCCTGAATTGCCTTCATTTGAGTGATATTTTGAGCTAAATGTGAGTGTAGCTCGAGTACTGTAATCGAGAGAAACTTTGCTCACGCGTAATTACGTTTCACGCGCACAGGTCACAAACCCGCGTTCCATGTTCGGGTAATAAAATTTGGCACTAACATATACATAAACGTTCGCATGTCGCGTACATCACAGTATGTCCCTGTTCTCACAAGTGTCGAGTTTCGATCTAACGGTGATACGGCGAATAACGCACGAAGAACATTTGCGACCTTGTATCATAATACTATAATCTAGTGTGCTTGCTGATCTCATTGGTTACATCGAGGGACGCGTTCTTTAGCGCGTTGAGCTTCTCCACGTAGCCATCACTTAGCTGTTGCTTTCCCCTATCATCGACACATCTTTGAGGAGAAGTTTCCTTCTCGAGACTGTCGGGAATAGATATCACCGAGGAAACGGTGGCACTCGTGATGTCCGTGTCATTTTTATCCCCAAGGCGAGCGTTGCTAGCGTAGAGCCTCCGCTTCCCGGGAAAGAATCCCGCTATCTTTCGCGCTAAAGGATGCAGCAAGTGCTCTTCGTACTTGTCGGCCTCGGCATCGGCCGTAATTAAACTCACGATGATGCCAACGCCGACCGTCGTTATGCTTCCAATAAGTGCGTAATACATGTAGGTTATTCCATAAAGAACGTTTATAGGATTAGATGATTTATTGCTCTCGTCGACGGACGATAGCGTGAGGTTTTTCTGCATTGTCGTCCAGCTGGAGACGTTCGGTGAAGAGTAGGACTCTAGGCTAATCGGTTTGGTAACCCACGAGGAAAACGTCTCGTTGTGGCAACTTTCCGTCGACAGAGGTAACATCTCTTTCACGTTTCCCAGACTGAGATGACCGAAGGTGATCCATATCGTTGTTGCGTGGCTGAAAATCATACCAGCGGCGGCACCTTTCCAATTGGCACAAGGTATCAACATAGCGAGGAGGAATACACCGAGGAGAGGTCCAGACGTCGCCGATGTCATCAGCATAGAAGATTCTATTACGCCAGATAACATTGCTACCAAGAAGCTAATGCCGATTATCATTAAACCGTAGATAACGCCGATTATTTTAATCGCGTGGAGCTGCTGCGTGTCTTTCAGATCACTCAACGCAGGTATGTGACTAAAGAAATCTTCGAAAGTCACCGTTGCGAGAGAATTGAGATTCGACACCGCCAAAGTCAAGGCGCTGTTGAAGAGAGTTGCCATGACCAGACCTAACATTCCGGGCACACTGGAGAATTTGTCTTCAACGTAGAACGGCACAATCTCGTCGATTTTCGAAATGTATCCCATATTGAGTGGATCGCAGTCGGCGTAATTGGCAAAAATCACCATTCCAACGATCCAAGACAGTGAGAACAAGATAATAATTATAGGCATGTTGGCCATCATCGTCCTGAAAACAAACAAATCTTTGGTTACAAAAATTCGATGCCGAAATATTTAACTATCTTATATAAGAAATTCATTCTTATTTACGAAAGATAGACACGACAATGCCAAAAAGATTGACACGACAATGACAAAAAGTACGAGGGTCACTTGTGTTATTGTATAAACGCATAATTCTTGAAAAAATTAATATCATTATATTTAATTGTTATTCGCGTTCATACTTGCTTTGCAAGCTGTTTAACAAAGTCTTTTTCTTCCTTTTAGCGTATGCCCGACAGATTTTTGTGCTCGCGTTGTAATCTCGTTACAATAATGTGATGAATTTCGTGTTGGTTTAACCACAATAATACTTGATGTAATTGACCGACAATTTAACAACGACTTATGACAATAAAATATTAGCCGAGTGATGTTCTGTTACGATAATTCGGTAAACTAAATGTTCGACAGAAATCCAATGGATTTTGTTTGAATATAATGTACGTATTGTATTCATCGGCTGTAGAATATTATAAAATAGTTAATGTATATTTGCATTTGCGTATTGCTATTTAACGCTTATTGTTTTATTATATAATTACTTATTGTAAACGTTTTAAATTGTTTCACATAATTTCAACTTGGCACGAGATTGGATTTTATCCAAAGAACTATTTTTTTCCAGTCGTTAATTATCGCATTCCTACAAAATATGCAGCTTTGCAATAAGTTTTATATACACATTTTAGACACGCGTCAAAATGCATTGCTTAAAACGGTTTTAACGCAAACATATAAGGATAATGTATGCATTTATATGCAGATAATATTCATATTATTCTATAAAACTTATCTGGAATAGCGCACGACAGTGTCACCCACATTGGAAGTACTTGTTACGTAAGCAAGAATGAAAGCGGAAAGTAATGAACAATTGATGAAAGGACAGCGAAGCAAACGGGCGCGAGTGCAGATGATAATTATATAACGTTCTTATAATCGCTCTTTGGATTTTTCGAGATAATGGGGGAAAATAGAGCCCATTTAAATGACATTGTAATTTTAAACAAGAAAAAGATAAAAAAAATACGATAAAAAAGAACACAAGCAAAATGAAATAACAAAAGTGATTGAATTGTCAATTATAAAACCGAGAACGATTCAGATAGATGTATAGCAGCTATTTGTAATTTGCATTAATGTACAGCCATGGCAATTAAATCAATGTATATATCTTGACGTTAATTAAAATACCCGTCAAGGAAGTCTGAAAGAATATCGAGTATAACCGCTTACGTTGCATAATGCGTAACATTAATATACATTAGCACGGGTAAATCCCTTAACAACATAAATTTTTAGCCAGCCGACACTGACGACGTAGTCATTCATTATAATTTTATAATGTCGCTGGCTATCTTGTAGTAGTCTACAATAACAAACGATGTAGACGGTTTTTAAGCGGTTTTAATTCTTCATCATTCTGAATAGTTTTGCTTTCTCATGCTCGGCGAGATATTTACCCAATTATTTTAATAAACCTATATACAGAGGGGACTTTATTCTAATGTACGTCGACGTCTGTCGCACCGACATTATAGACTCTTATTGAATAGCGAGAATCTCTCTACTGAAAGTTTGGCGCGGCGCCATTCGGCTCCCTACGGGGCTCTCATTGATTATGTGGTAATAGTAACTCTGTGGGCACAATTTCCTAAATCGGTCCAATCGCGCCACTTCCCAAAAACTTTCTGCCGCCGATACGACGGCACGGGAAATTATCGATGTAAAATCTATTAACTTGTCGTCACACGTTGAGAAATTCATATTATAGCTTCCTACATACTAACTTAAATTAATGCAAGAACAGTAACGCTAGGAAATATAAATAATCCATATTCATGCACGACGATTATATGAAAAGTATCTTTTTATATTTTCAATATTCTTAGATATGTATAACATATTATATAATGACTATTGTCACTTATAGGTGGTTATTTAAAAACAGGCGTTTTTATAACAAAGTCTTGTCAAGAGAATAGAAATAGGTAAGTGCATTATTCCAAACTGATTTCAAATAAAGTTTTATATGCCATATTTCGGAAAGAATAAGAGGACACTTTGAATAGCGGTAAAATTTTGTAGAATCTTTAAAGATAAATTTTTATTGAGATGTCGAGAACTTCACAAGCCCGTCATTGAATTAAATATAAAATTTTATTTTTATCACAGAAATATCCGCTTAGATTTCTCTATTTGCGAGTAATAAAATTTTATGGACCAACGTAATGCGTTTATATTCCACGTGATGTTTCAATTTGAGTGCAGTGACACCGCAGCAAATTTGTGGCCATAGGCTTTTATACGCTTTCAATTGCCATCAGACATCGGACTAGAAAAATGTACGGTTTTACGTTGACTACCGTATATGCACCTCAATGTTTCGCCACGGTTAGTGGCACAATTGTGCGAGCGTGCGAGCTGCTACAATTGTGCAAACAGCTGCATTTGTATGCTACAAGCGAAATAAGTCTCGAATAATAAAACATTAGAAATAAAATTCGGCAAAAAGAAATGTTTTTCTAAATGTAACACAATTTCCGTGAACGGAAATTTCTGAATTTAACTTTATGATGGGGAATGTGCTCGTATATCGTGACAGTGATGTGACATTTTGCGAAAAAAGACATGTTTCAAAATTAAACAAAAATTTTTTTAATTTTCGATATGGTTTCTTTTTTGAAAATTTCAAGTTTTATTAAATTAAAACTTGCGAATCACATTAGTTAATACTTTCATCAAAGTTTATTTGAAATTATTTTATTTCTGACCAAGCGAGCACTTTAATGGAAGTCACGAAATTACATTGAGACTTGGAACAAATGTCATGAAATATCCGACTGATATTAAAGCAGTATTTTATTTTTATTAGATTTTAGTTGTAATTAAAAAATTGATTAAAGTACCTATGTGTGATAAATTACATTGATTAAGTTCACTTATCGATTAAGTTTTATAAACTTGATATGGGAACAAATGTGGCACAGCTATTATCCTACTACAATATTTTTTGGATTTATTCCTTAATCGTAAGATATGAATCCATAATCATTTATAATGTTATATATATATTTATATTTACAATTTATATTTGTTGTAATTGTAATATTTTTTTATATAGTTTATTCCTCTTTTCTTCTCGCATTATTTTAATTTGCAAATCGAAACTATTTACAGATAAAAGTTATTTACATGACTTAACGTGAATCATAATTTAATTTGCGCGTAATAATGAATCATCGGACAAACTCAAGTCACGAGTGAGTGCGTATACAATAACAGATGTGACTGAAATGCATGCCGACACGCAAAAGAAAATTTCGTTTACTAAAAGGACAAAAGTTGCATTAGTATTTAATATTAATATATCTAAGTATTGTAAACAAATATTTAAAATCTATATATTATTTCAAAGTAAAAAAATTATTAAGTAATAACATACTAGATACGTTAAATAACATATCATTGTTACAAAGAAAGACACTTTCTAGAATATTATGTAATTTTATCGATATATTTAGGTTTTTCGTTAGAAATAAAAAATGCATATTTATTATGTTAGTAAAGGTTCAAATATTAAATTTCAATCTAATATAGTAACGTATGATATTTTTCTTACTTTTAAATTAATTTTAATAAAATTTTAATGAAATTGAACTTTTATTATGTCATGTACATAAAAGTTTACGTATGATTGCCAATGCATAAATTATTATTAATAACAATGTTTTATATGACAATAAATAAGCAAATTACGAATGTTGAAACGAAACATTGAGTTTAGCATCTTAAGAAATCTCGCTCGTTTGTTAATAGAATTTTATATTATAGTTTCTATACGATCTGCCTATCTAATTATTAGTTAAATATTAAAATTTTATCACTTCATATTTAAAATTGTGAAAATTAAAGGTTTCCCATTGAATCTTTCTTTCCGTTTGATCAAAGCTTCATACATTACATATACACGTTTATACTCAATTTTCATTTATGCCTTGAATGTTTAAAGTAATAATTCGTGGAGCACTTTGCATAAATCACATTATCCTTTGGATCATTCGACGAGTTATATAGCATCATGTGTCATACAAATGTGTCGTTTACCGTTGTACGCTAAAAGCACGGATAGGGAATTTGTTCAAAGTTTCGTCGAGATAAAAAGTTCACTTACTTGACAACCTTTCTTTGGCTGGACATACTGCAATATCTCTGAACAAAATTCTGCTGACATCCGAAAATGGATAAACTCATGAAGAGCTGACCTAGTGTCGCCGACGTTGTTGTTACTCGAAGAGTCGGATCCATATCAAAGCTGAAAGAAACGTTACTGGATGAGTACCGCGATTTTATCGTAAAATACGCTTGTACAGTTCCAGAATATTAAATAATAATATTGTAAAACGTCTTTTAAAGAAAAGTACTTAATTATTTAAATTCTTTCACGATTTGAAAAAAGAACGAATGTTTTATTGTCTTCCCAAAATTTCAAAGATGCAGAAAATGCACAGCCCGTGAAATAATTTTGCGCCGCTGTGGAATTTAATAATTTTAAATTATGAAATGTGTAGCGAAGAATTTTAATATAAAATCGCATTTTAACATTATTCAATTTACTGACAGTTAGTTGGAATTGTATATTTTTGCCGGGATTAATTCTAAAGTTCAGAAACGAAATGGAAAATTACGCAATAGGAATTCCGTACATGATTTATTTCAAGCGTAAATTTTTATCGAATTCAAAATTATGTGCATTTAGGGTTGGTGAATTATTAGTGTGCGTGTGACATACTTGAAAAAATCCAGTCGTCCACGCTCGTGAGTTACGTTGAAGACGTTAGCCGGGCCGCCAACATTGATAGTTCCCTGGATGATGATAACCATAGATACACCAATCATCGCCAGGCCTTGTATAACATCCGACAGAATAGCAGCTTTTAAACCTCCCTTTAAAAAGCGAACATTCATAAATATTAAATATTCGTGAAGTAACACAACATTTTATTGTTATTATTAGACAAGTGACTAGAAATGAGTTATTAAATTATAATCACGTTGATCAAATTAATGTTCAGTTTTTAGAAATTTTAAAGATTGATAAATGATCTTTACATGGAAAAGTTTATTTTTATAAAAAATGTACGTAACAAATATAATATACCGCGTCACATTGATATCCCATTATTTCCAAGCTTAATATTAAAAGTTGTACGGTTTTCATTATTTTTCATAATAACGCTGCTTGCTGTCATTATTCGCCCTTCAATGCGCCCTATTTATATGCGTGCTTGATTGCTCCAATTTCCTACGGGACGAATATAAGTAATTTGCCGCTGGAATGTAATTTGCGCGAAAAGCTCACGTTTATCGAAATTATGTCGTAATTTTACTATTCATTTAAATCCGAAATATTGAACTTTTCGAAAATATTGCTTCCACGAGAACCGTCACAAATAATTTACTTTTTCGCAGAGACTGAAATTGATATAATTTCAATTTTAAATAAATGGGTACTGATTACAGAATGCAGTGGCATTTGCTAATATACCATTTAGTATGCTGTTACAGAAGATATAGTTTATGTTTGCTATTATCTTTTTATGAATAAATATAAAAGATACTTTTGTATAAATATGTGATTGCATTGCGTTGTATTTTGCATATGTTATGATTTCAATCTACGCTCTTTGCATGAAATCTCAATGCTGCGATTATTCAATTTTAATTTTTAAACGAAATATCGAGCAAGGACACTGAGAGAGAAAATATGTATTTAGACATTTTGTTCGATGAGTAAGCATAGATATTTGTGAAACACACAAGTATATGGTATAATATATATGTTCTTACTATGATCGTGAAAGCCACGGAAATAGTCGTTATTCCCACGATACTAGCCCAGTACGGAAGCCCTATTACCGCTTTCAGCGCGACGCAAGGGGTGAATACCGTGACCGCCAAGTTCAGGAGACTCCGCACGACGTAAGAGAAACTCGCCAGACATCTGACTAGTTTTGACTTGAATCTGGGGAATTTACATAATTAAGAGAGTTGAAAGGTCCGACGTGGTGAATTATCTTCTATTATCTACTATTAATTAAATAATACATGATCGTTATATGTGTACAACATTCTTCGCGTCGAAATATAAATTATTTAGGTTCAAAGTCCTTTATTAAATATTAACAATATGACATGCAGAGACAATTACTTCTTCTAGAAATAATCTCCTCTCAATGCACGGGCACCCAGGTGTTCTCTCATGTCGAATTAAATGTTACAAAGTTTTGTGTCCTTGTGCAAATTTTATTACGGCACCTCAGATCCCTTTCGAGCAACAACGATTAACAGAGGCGTGATCTCTTTTCATTTTTAACGGGATCCTTATAAAGTTGAATGTTGCGCTATGTATCGGGTATCCAGATATTCACTATTGATTTCTTGCAAAATATTCAAAACACGTTGAAACAATGCGTGTGCGTGTGTTTGAAAATTTTACAGTTTAAATAAATAAAAGCCACTTCACTAAAGTGCCTTATTTAGTGTTACAGCTTTTTATTGCGAAAACATAATATACTCGCAAATATCAAGAACAATTTTTTATATTTGAATATTTATTATCTGTGAAGAATTGATGTTGTAATAACAATTTTTAATATTTCCCTTTTTCTTTTGCGATGCAATTTAAAATATCTAAAAGATAATTCTGGCGGTAAATAATATACAAATTTTTTTCTATCGATATTTAAAAAAATTATTTTTTATGACTAACGTATGCAAACATGGTTTTTTTATTGAAAATTGTACCCGCGATAACTTTTCTGTGTTGATAATAATACTTTTTGCAAATATCATGAACTAATAAAATACAACACAAAAGAATACTCTATTTACAAAAACCAGTAGCGTACATATGCCTGTTACCGCTACTCATAAAATGGGATGCCCGTGCAATGTTAAACACAACAAATTTTTTCGGTTCGGAACAAATCAAGATTTTTGTCATCGGAGATTTAGAGATTCAAAATACAATTTTAAAAAATTCAAAGTTTAGTGTTATAACATTGCTGTTAGGCTTTACCGAGGGGGAAACCGCCGACCAAAATCTTGTACACCAGTGCTCATTAATACCCAGTGGGCCTAACTTTATCTTATTATATATTTTATCTTATTTTATCGTACTTTATCTTTATAGTGCCCCAGCAAGGCCTAATGCCCAAACTAATGTCAAAAAATGCCTAGTAATGCCCAGTAATGCCGCAAATCTGTACACCACAATGCCCTCAGCGGTTTCCCCCTCCGTTTTTACAGTGCCGTGCACGGAAATGAACAATGGGTACCCTGCATATTGGAGGAAAAATGACAAATTTTGCATTAACAGAAGGTTAAATTTACTGTGTCTTGTGTTTATTTTATCTAGTGCATTGCATGTATCAGATAAACGCAAAACGATACATTTTTATGATACAATCGATATTGTTCGATTAAATTCTTGTATAAGCACGTGTCAATAGAAAATTCCCGTTTCCAGATTGAGCTCAGTATTATTTTGTTATCAATAGGATATCAATATTATATTCAAATTTGATAGTTTCACGTATTCGGTGCATATTAATTTAACTTTGTTTCATTTATTACTAATACTATATCGTTAATACAATTTACGCCTAAACATCGATAGATATATTCTTATATGAAGTTGAAAGAATAATATCGCATGCCAATCATTTTGCGGTGAAAGGTAGAAGAATTATAAAATTACCTCAGGTCCAAATATTGGTAGACCGACGTGATACCGAGGTTGTAGTAAACGGGTACGAAGATGAAACAGACGATGGGATATGCTAGCAGCATTCCATACAGAGTCTCCCACATAGCGCTACCTCGATAATACAGCTCCGAAGGGTAGCCCAGGAAGGACCTGACGCCGAGAGTTCCACGTGCGATTGATAGCATCATCGCACCCATCGACACGCTGCCGGTGGCAAACACATAATTCGCCTTCGTCTCCTTTTTTTTCGTTTTGAAGTTCCCCCATAGCGGTATCACGAACGAAACCACGATAAACCCGATAAACACCAGATAGTCCAGCACCATAGATGTGATATTGGTCGTCATCTCGAATCCACGGTTTCTTCGAATTCCCTTCCGTGATCGAGGTTCGTCTGCGTATTGAGAATGCCAAGTTCAACAATGATTCGTGTTAGAAGTATGTCACTGGATACTCGCGAGGCTCTCGATTACGGGGTGAGAGAGTAGCTTTTGAGAGACGCTCGAGTTATCGAGCGTCGCGACGATTGTTTCTATCGGAAGTGTCGGCTATGCTTGGATGCTACCTCTAACGCGATTCTTGCCTGATCCTCGTCTGATCGCTGCCCGTTGGAATGTCGCGAAGAGATTCGTATTCACGAAGATGATAAGCGTGATAAGTTCCGACAAGGGTAATAACGGAAACTTGCCGATAACATACGCTTATATCGCGGTCGCGTGTATGCGTATGCGCGCGTGGGTCTCGTTATGCAATTTCACGAGAGACACGAATATGACTCAATACGATCAATGTGGTACGATCGGAACGACAGCGCGTATTGACTACCAACGTGGTTGAGCACTTGACGTTATTATGCTAACAACCTCGAGGAAGAGAGAGAAAGAGAGAGAGATAGAGGACGTAGTTCTAGTAGAAAAGAGATAGTGGGGATAATGTTGACGATAGGAGGGAGCCCGGAAGAACACTAGTAACTTCTTCTTATCTTGTACCGCTATTGTTTATGGCGTCGTGCCGACGCTACTGTCTTATAAGTTCTTTTCATTGAATTTATATCCAGCGAAAGAAGGCACCTGATCTTTTGGAGAGCGGAATTGTTTATAAATGATCTATTGTTGAATAAATTGGTGCAACAGGCTGTAAGGATGCTTACGAATTTTAATAGTGCCGGTGCTTACGTCAATTCTCGCAACATTTATGCACAGAAGTATTCATCCCTGAAGGAAGAAAGATACACATTTGCGCTTGTAGTTTTGCAAACACGCTGTTGCAACATATTATAACATTGTTCTCAACTTAGCTGGTTAAAAACGTTTTAATAAGCATGTTTTCATCTATGAATATGGACAATAATTCTATTATATCTATATAGATAATATTTCGGACTGGCTTTAGGTGTACGCGATAAGTTTTTATATAAATGATTAAAGCTTTTCGACAAAGCTTATTACCAGCGCAATATAAATTAATCGGTACGTCGCTTCGTCCGTGATTTATTTACACATTTTACTGCTGTTTGTTCTTCATAAATAAATCAATAAAATTGATGTCCTCGATTTTTAAATGTAATTGGCAAAATAATTTCGTGACGTTGCGTTAATAAATTTCAAATTAACAGAATGTCACATATCAAAAGTAATAGGCATCTTCAATTTGTTCTAATTAGTTTTGTTATATTGTCCGACAGTTAAATATTTTGAAATCGTCAAAACGTCTTTTTATAACAAGAAGGAAATCCACAAATAACTTATAATTCTTACATACATATAATTAAATTTCTTAAAATTTCCAGAAAGAGTAAGACAGTTGCGACTATACCGCAAGAATTTTAGGGTAATCGTTTGCAAACCCGGTTATCTTCGTATCCCAAACTTTTTATTACCTCATCTCAACACGTTTATTACGAAGGAACTGTAAAATCCCGTACAGTTTCTGAGGTATGGTTAATCCGGGAATTTCCTCGGATAAAAGATTCTCTCCCAAAGCACCGTTTATAACAGGCGCTTTCCGTAAAGTACGTAAATTCTAACATGTGCTCTGACGTATACAGACTGACTGAGAAGCGAAACGTAAATGTGATTTTTGTTCACTTCCTACGATATTCTTATATTATCTTCTTTCTGTACTTCCCCGACTTCGGCAAAGCTGTTTACAAAAAGTTGAAGCGGAGATGATGCATAAGTACTTCGTATTAGTCATCGGTGCTACGATTTTTTCTCAAACGTTTAACAATTACGTAATTACAGATTTATGAACAATTGTTATTTAATGATCTTGGAAACTCTGGGTTTGTTGACACTGGAACGATCGAATGCTACGATTTTTTTTCAAACGTTTAACAATTACGTAATTACAGATTTATGAACAATTGTTATTTAATGATCTTGGAAACTCTGGGTTTGTTGACACTGGAACGATCGAACGATTTATTTCGACTTAAACAAAATTTCATTAGTTATGATATTTGTATCATTAATGTCAATAGTTCAATTAATTAATATACTTGGTTTTACCGTTCCTGTTGTCAGACGGTGGTTGTAATGCCGGGGAGAAGGATAAGACTCGAGCACGTGTAACGTTCTTGCCGGTTTATTACAGATTGGTTGAACATACATATACAGGGTGTTTGATGCAAAAGTAGCCAACTTGAAAATAGTGGTAGATTGGGTTAAACTAAGGAGAAATATCATGTGCCGCGGTACAAAAGTAACAATAGTTATCGAGTAATTAATTTACACGTCTGAGCGAATGAGGATGCAGAATACAGTAGGCCGGACTCGGAAGGCATTTAAGAAAATCGATCGACGAGCGGGAGGTGGAACGACGCGCGAGATACTATAAAGGCCCGTCTACATAGGACGCAATACGCAAAACGCGGACGCAGACGCGCATGCAGGATGACGTTTCACGCAACGTACACGCATTCGCAAATCAGTCATACACGACTAGTTGAACCAAAAGATAAAGTTGGTTCAACTAGTCGCGTATGACTGATTTGCGAATGCGTGTACGTTGCGTGAAACGTCATCCTGCATGCGCGTCTGCGTCCGCGTTTTGCGTATTGCGTCCTATGTAGACGGGCCTTTACACTCGGTGCTCACGCATACAAGCGCAACCATGTCCGGGTGCTGCGCTGCAGAGCACTCTGCGCAGCACCCGGATATGGTTGCGCTTGTATGCGTGAGCACCGAGTGTAACACTTTGATGGTGCTCGGGCCCAAAGTTTGCATCTCTGCTCTGCGTGCGCGCTGCTTTAACGGACAAAAGACAAAACGGCCGTGATCAGTACAGGATCGCACAGGATCACTGTTGACTATAATATTCGTGTTTTGTGCTCGACACTTGGACATAATTTCTGTATTATCGTTGACCATGTCTACGGAACGCCCGGTAAGTATTATTCATACTTGAGAAAAATGTTGCCTTTTCCAGTTAACTTAAGCGTAACCTAATCTAACCTAACTTAACTTAACCTAGAAGAAGTAACATCGTAAGGCTGATGGCAGAGAACAATCTGTAAACGCTTAAGACCGTCTCAGTCGTAGATGTAGGGCAAGGCAGAGAGAAACGTAAGTCGTATACAATAGCCTTTCACGACTTGCATTTCTCTCTGCCTTGCCCTACGTCTACGACTGAGACAGTCTTAAGCGTTTACGGATTGTTCTCTGCCATCAACCTAGTACTGCTGGTATAATTAATTTTCCTTTTAGGTGACACTACGTCACGGATGAATTGCCTGATGGTTGGTTCTTGCTGTTAATTTCCCGCCGAATCCAAGTGTATGCCCTTATGAACGTTGACGGTCCGAAATAACCATCAAATTGAGTGTAAACCTTCATGAAACACTCGATTATGAAGGTTTACACTCAATTTGATGGTTATTTCGGACCGTCAACGTATGATTGAGTGTATTTTTTCATAAGGGTGAACTAATCATTGCTTTCCAATTACGACACAAGTCGACACAGTAAAACATATCTGAACTATGACAGCAAGAACCAATTATCAGGCAGTATTGTGTAACACAGTTTTCTGTAAATGGAAAGCATACGTAAACTTAGCAGATAACATTTTGTATTTTTTACTATTGCAATCGTTTGGGCAGAAACATATTCTCATAGTTTAGAAAATAATAGTTTATTTTTAATTAATAGAAATTAGTTGAGCGTATTGTTAACAAGCATAATTTTATAAAAATCCTTTTTTTATTTTAATGAATGTGAAACCCTTTGGAAAACATGTTGTAATATTTTTAACGTTTGATTTTATTATCGTGACACTTCTTCCCATTTGGACTATGACTGAAAAACAAAACTATGATTTTTTACTTCATTACTTTTTATATTATATAATATGGACTGTTACTTTTTTTAGATCGATAAGAAAGTGTTGAAACGTAAGCTTAACCGGCAGCTTCAGAAAATTGAAACTCGTAAAGTTAAGTTAGAGAATTATTTACAAATACTCAACCAGCCCTATCCTGATAATAGTATAAATTAATAGTATAATAGTA